>NC_057808.1:461923785-462286460 GCF_018294505.1 Triticum aestivum
CTCCCCTGCTTCGCGCCCACGTGCCCGCCTGCTCCCGCGCCGGCTGCGCCTGGTCGCGCTCGCGTCCGCCTACCGCGCCTGCAGGCCCTGTTCGGCCTGCGCCCGCATCACCGCCTGCCGTCCTCTCGTCCAAGCCAACACCCGGCCTCCCGCGCGCCTGCGCCCCGGGCCGGCTCCTCCTCCGCCCCAGCCGGCGCCCCGCCCCGTGGCCGGATGTGCCGCGCCGCCTCCGCGCCGAACCGTCTGGCTCCCCGCTCGCCCGCTGCCGGCTCCTGTTGTGGCCGACTGCCCACACGGGGATGGGCAAAGAAAACTAGAAAAGGGCAGAGCCGTGTAAAAGAAAAGAGTCAAGGGTTGTATGCCCGGCCGGCTGGCTGTGAAAAAAAATGGAGGGTCTAGCTCGCCGCGTGGAGCCGGACAGAAAGAGAAGAGAAGGCCGACTGCCCGCTAGCCGGCTGAAGAAAAGTCTTCGGACTGACAAAAAAGAAGAGATAAAAGTGGTCGGGTGTGCAAAAGAAGAAAAAATGAAGAGCTGTGTCCGACTGCTCAAAGCCGGCTGGGAGAAAAAGAAAAGGGTCGTCTGCCCGCTGTGGCCGAGTGCCCGATCCGGCTGAGAAAAGAGGCCGGTTGCTGAAAAAAAATTGTGTTGCCGGTGGAGAAAAGTCAGGCCGGATGCCCAGCCGACTGCTCGTGCAGAAGAAGCGTTCGGTTGCCGACAGCCGGTAACAGAAGAAAGAGGGTGCTGCCAGACGCCTCGCCGCCTGGCCAGCTGTCCACGCCGGCTCGGCTGCGTCCCGCTCACCTCCTGGCCGGTCAAGCCCGACCGGCCGGACCCTCCTCGAACGCTCAGAGGCTCGGGGGCTACACCCAGCGGGTGACCTGACGCGCCCCCGCGAGAAAGAAGACAAAGTAGTTGCCGGGAGATCCAGCCCGACTGCTCAGCAGTCGGCCCGAATCTCGGGGGCTACACCCAGCGGGTGCGCTGACGCGCCCCCGCAAAGAAGAAGACAAAGTAGTTGCCGGGAGATCCGGCCTGACTGCTCAGCAGTCGGCCTGAATCTCGGGGGCTACACCCAGCGGGTGCGCTGACGCGCCCCCGCGAGGAAAGAAGACAAAGTCGTTGCCGGAAGATCCGGCCCGACTGCTCAGCAGTCGGCCCGAATCTCGGGGGCTACACCCAGTGGGTGCGCTGGCGCGCCCCCACGGAAGATTGCAAACAAGAGAAGAGTTTTGTCCGGCTGCCAGCATCCGTCAGAAGAAGAAAAAGGGCGTTGCAAGACGCCTCGCCGCCTGGCCGGTCGAGCCTGACCGGCCGGGACCCCTCCTCGAGCGCCTAGAGGCTCGAGGGCTACACCCAGCGGGTGTGCCGACGTGCTCCGCGAGCGCCGAGCCGCGTCGGCTGTCTTCGATGACCTCCGCCTCGGCTACACGAAAATCAATGTGAGCTCCTCATCCACAGATTTTTTCACCGCGAGAGCACAGATAACCCCGAGCGATGCTCGGGGGCTATCTCCGCATTTTATTACAGTTGCAGCACTGTTCACCCCGGCGCCAGCCAGAGTTGGCCCGGGGGCTGACCGCTTGGCCTGAGATGTTAGTTCCCGCAGACGGCTTAGTAGCGTGCACGGTACCAAAGCCCCACTCTTAGTCACAGACCGCAGAGCGGCTGTCCACGCAAGAGTGAATGCTGGAGGCCACCCACGCGAAAATCGTCCGGGAAGAAAAACGGTTCGGGCGACCCGGCCGTTTCCTTTACAAGTATCTACTCGGTTAAATTCGCTCCCAGAGTCTGAGTATTGTACACTCCACTCCGCGGCCCACTCTCAGCCACAGACCGCAGAGCGGCTGTCCGGAAAGCGAGAGCACAAGCCAAAGAGCGGAGGGAACACGAAAAAGATTGAAGGGGGCTCGGACGAAACCGAGTCGGCACCCTCCGCATAAAACTTGCAATGCTAAAAGCAATCATTTGATATATCTGCACGGACTAACTTTGTCTTTTTGCATGATCATTTCCATGAACACCCGCCAAAAAACCTCCGCCCAACTTTGCCAAGTTGCCCAGAGGCTTGGGGGCTACTGTCGGAGTAATTGGCCACGGATACCCTAAAGACGGCGAGACAATAATTCAAGATATTGGGGCTAGCAAAGCCCCTCAGTCCGACTGCCCGGCTGCTCCTGCCGGCTCCCCGTCCGAATGCTCTGCCCGGCCGGCTGCCGGCTGCCGACTGCGCCAATCAGCCGGCTGCCGACTGCAGCCCGACCCGACACCGACAAGACCCCGACGAGACGGCCATACCGCGAACGAGACAGCTGTACCACGACGCCATCATGTACAGTGACACTTGTCCCTAGGCACTATTTATGAAGTGACCCAGGGGACAAGTGTGACACCCCACCATGCCTAGCCCATGCCAGTACCTAGCTTACATCCTAAGCTACCTCACACTATAAAATGAGGCCTCATCCATCCATCCAGGAGGATGGACTCTCAAGCACCCACACTCAAGCAAGCTAGCAAGCTAGCTAGCCATCCATCCATCCACACACATGCATACATGCTGACGTAAGGACACACACCCATATGGCCACAAGTCCACTCACGGCCACAAGCCATGGCCATACCTGACCACTAGAGCCGGCCATACGCATGCATATACCAGATCAGATCCACTTGGCACTGATCTCAGATACAGTTCTAGGAGCACTCTGTACCAGATATACCACAGATATTCAGACATGCAGGAGTAGGGGTATTATCTCTCCGGAGAGCCCCGAACCTGGGTAAACTAGCGCGTGCTACTCGCATACCCGCTCCCGGGCCTATCAGCAGCAGTCTTACCCTCACACTAAGCCCTTGTGGCATCTGTCGACTCGCAAGCCCCCCGTGAGAATACCACGACAGATACCGACGATCGAATCTCGAGCAAGTAACATACCGATGACAAAGGGAACAACATATGTTGTTATGCGGTCTGACCGATAAAGATCTTCGTAGAATATGTGTGAGCCAATATGAGCATCCAGGTTCCGCTATTAGTTATTGACCGGAGACGTGTCTCGGTCATGTCTACATAGTTCTCGAACCCGTAGGGTCCGCACGCTTAACATTTCGATGACAGTTATATTATGAGTTTATATGTTTTGATGTACCGAAGGTTGTTCGGAGTCCCGGATGTGATCACGGACATGACAAGGAGTCTCAAAATGGTCGAGACATGAAGATTGATATATTGGATGACTATATTCGGACACCGGAATGGTTCCGGGGGTTATCGGATATATACCGAAGTACCGGGGGGTTGCCGGAACCCCCCGGAGGCTATTGGGCCTCATGGGCCCAATTGGTGGAAGAGGAGAGGCGGCCAAGGGGCAGCCACGCGCCCCTCCCCCCCAAGTCCGAATTGGACAAGGAGGGGGGGCGGCGCCCCCCCCCCTTTCCTTTCCCCCTCTCTCCTTCCCTCTCCTCTCCTAGTCCAACAAGGAAGGGAGGGAGTCCTACTCCCGGTGGGAGTAGGACTCCTACTGGCGCGCCTCCTCCTGGCCGGCCGCACCTCCCCCCTTGCTCCTTTATATACGGGGGCAGGGGCACCCTAGACACAACAATTGATCATTTGATCTTTTAGCCGTGTGCGGTGCCCCCCTCCACCATAGTCCACCTCGATAATACTGTAGCGGTGCTTAGGCAAAGCCCTGCGTTGGTAGAACATCATCATCGTCACCACGCCGTCGTGCTGACAAAACTCTCCCTCAACACTCGGCTGGATCGGAGTTCGAGGGACGTCATCGGGCTGAACATGTGCTGAACTCGGAGGTGTCGTGCGTTCGGTACTTGATCGGTCGGATTGTGAAGACGTACGACTACATCAACCGCGTTGTGCTAACGCTTCCGCTTTCGGTCTATGAGGGTACGTGGACAACACTCTCCCCTCTCGTTGCTATGCATCACCATGATCTTGCGTGTGCGTAGGAATTTTTTTGAAATTACTACGTTCCCCAACAGTGGTATCAGAGCCTGGTTTTATGCGTTGATGTTATATGCACGAGTAGAACACAAGTGAGTTGTGGGCGATATATGTCATACTGCTTACCAGCATGTCATACTTTGGTTCGGCGGTATTGTTGGATGAAGCGGCCCGGACCGACATTACGCGTACGCTTACGCGAGACTGGTTCTACCGACGTGCTTTGCACACAGGTGGCTGGCGGGTGTCAGTTTCTCCAACTTTAGTTGAACCGAGTGTGGCTACGCCCGGTCCTTGCGAAGGTTAAAACAGCACCAACTTGACAAACTATCGTTGTGGTTTTGATGCGTAGGTAAGAACGGTTTTTGCTAAGCCCGTAGCAGCCACGTAAAATTTGCAACAACAAAGAAGAGGACGTCTAACTTGTATTTGCAGGGCATGTTGTGATGTGATATGGTCAAGACATGATGCTAAATTTTATTGTATGAGATGATCATGTTTTGTAACCGAGTTATCGGCAACTGGCAGGAGCCATATGGTTGTCGCTTTATTGTATGCAATGCAATCGCCCTGTAATGCTTTACTTTATCACTAAGCGATAGCGATAGTCGTAGAAGCATAAGATTGGCGAGACGACAACGATGCTACGATGAAGATCAAGGTGTCGCGCCGATGACGATGGTGATCATGACGGTACATCGGAGATGGAGATCACAAGCACAAGATGATGATGGCCATATCATATCACTTATATTGATTGCATGTGATGTTTATCTTTTATGCATCTTATCTTGCTTTGATTGATGGCAGCATTATAAGATGACCCCTCACTAAATTATCAAAGTATAAGTGTTCTCCCTGAGTATGCACCGTTGCGAAAGTTCTTCGTGCTGAGACACCACGTGATGATCGGGTGTGATAGGCTCTACGTTCAAATACAACGGGTGCAAAACAGTTGCACATGCGGAATACTCAGATTAAGCTTGACGAGCCTAGCATATAACAGATATGGCCTCGGAACACGGAGACCGAAAGGTCGGGCGTGAATCATATAGTAGATATGATCAACATAGTGATGTTCACCGTTGAAACTACTCCATCTCACGTGATGATCGGACATGGTTTAGTTTATATGGATCACGTGATCACTTAGAGGATTAGAGGGATGTCTATCTAAGTGGGAGTTCTTAAGTAATATGATTAATTGAACTTAAATTTATCATGAACTTAGTACCTGATAGTATCTTGCTTGTCTATGTTGATTGTAGATAGATGGCCCGTGTTGTTGTTCCGTTGAATTTTAATGCGTTCCTTGAGAAAGCAAAGTTGAAAGATGATGGTAGCAATTACACGGACTGGGTCCGTAACTTGAGGATTATCCTCATTGCTGCACAGAAGAATTACGTCGTGGAAGCACCGCTAGGTGCCAGGCCTGCTACCGATGCTACTGACGACGTTAAGAACATCTGGCAGAGCAAAGCTGATGACTACTCGATAGTTCAATGTGCCATGCTTTATAGCGTAGAACCGGGACTTCAACAACGTTTTGAACGTCATGGAGCATATGAGATGTTCCAGGAGTTGAAGTTAATATTTCAAGCAAATGCCCGAATTGAGAGATATGAAGTCTCCAATAAGTTCTATAGCTGCAAGATGGAGGAGAATAGTTCTGTCAGTGAGCATATACTCAAAATGTATGGGTATAATAATCACTTGATTCTACTGGGACTTAATCTTCCGGATGATAGCGTCATTGACAGAATTCTCCAATCAATGCCACCAAGCTATAAGAGCTTTGTGATGAACTATAACATTCAAGGGATGGATAAGACGATTCCCGAGCTCTTCGCAATGCTAAAGGCTGCGGAGGTAGAAATCAAAAAGGAGCATCAAGTATTGATGGTCAATAAGACCACCAGTTTCAAGAAAAAGGGCAAAGGGAAGAAGAAGGAGAACTTCAAGAAGAACAGCAAGCAAGTTGCTGTTCAGGAGAAGAAACCCAAGTCTGGACCTAAGCCTGAGACTGAGTGCTTCTACTGCAAGCAGACTGGTCATTGGAAGCGGAACTGCCCCAAGTATTTGGCGGATAAGAAGAATGGCAAGGTGAACAAAGGTATATGTGATATACATGTTATTGATGTGTACCTTACTAATGCTCGCAGTAGCACTTGGGTATTTGATACTGGTTCTGTTGCTAATATTTGCAACTCGAAACAGGGGCTACGGTTTAAGCGAAGATTGACTAAGGACGAGGTGACGATGCATGTGGGAAATGGTTCCAAAGTCGATGTAATTGCGGTCGGCACACTACCTCTACATCTACCTTCGGGATTAGTTTTAGACCTAAATAATTGTTATTTGGTGCCAGCGTTAAGCATGAACATTATATCTGGATCTTGTTTGATGCGAGACAGTTATTCATTTAAATCAGAGAATAATGGTTGTTCTATTTATATGAATAATATCTTTTATGGTCATGCACCCTTGAAGAGTGGTCTATTTTTGTTGAATCTCGATAGTAGTGATACACATATTCATAGTATTGAAGCCAAAAGATGCAGAGTTGATAATGATAGTGCAACTTATTTGTGGCACTGCCGTTTAGGTCGTATCGGTGTAAAGCGCATGAAGAAACTCCATACTGATGGACTTTTGGAACCACTTGATTATGAATCACTTGGTACTTGCGAACCGTGCCTCATGGGCAAGATGACTAAAACGCCGTTCTCCGGAACTATGGAGAGAGCAACAGATTTGTTGGAAATCATACATACAGATGAATGTTGAGGCTCATGGCGGATATCGTTATTTTCTCACCTTCACAGATGATTTAAGCAGATATGGGTATATCTACTTAATGAAACTTAAGTCTGAAACATCTGAAAAGTTCAAAGAATTTCAGAGTGAAGTTGAAAATCATCGTAACAAGAAAATAAAGTTTCTACGATCTGATCGTGGAGGAGAATATTTGAGTTATGAGTTTGGTCTTCATTTGAAACAATGCGGAATAGTTTCTCAACTCACGCCACCCGGAACACCACAGCGTAATGGTGTGTCCGAACGTCGTAATCGTACTCTACTAGATATGGTGCGATCTATGATGTCTCTTACTGATTTACCGCTATCGTTTTGGGGTTATGCTTTAGAGACGGCCGCATTCACGTTAAATAGGGCACCATCAAAATCCGTTGAGACGACGCCTTATGAACTTTGGTTTGGCAAGAAACCAAAGTTGTCGTTTCTTAAAGTTTGGGGCTGCGATGCTTATGTGAAAAAACTTCAACCTGATAAGCTCGAACCCAAATCGGAGAAATGTGTCTTCATGGGATACCCAAAGGAGACTGTTGGGTACACCTTCTATCACAGATCCGAAGGCAAGACTTTTGTTGCTAAATTCGGAATCTTTCTGGAGAAGGAGTTTCTCTCGAAAGAAGTGAGTGGGAGGAAAGTAGAACTTGATGAAGTAATTGTACCTGCTCCCTTATTGGAAAGTAGTTCATCGCAAAAACCGGTTTATGTGATGCCTACACCAATTAGTGAGGAAGTTAATGATGATGATCATGGAACTTCAGATCAAGTTGTTACTGAACCTCGTAGGTCAACCAGAGTAAGATCCGCACCAGAGTGGTACGGTAATCCTGTTCTGGAGGTTATGTTACTAGACCATGACGAACCTACGAACTATGAAGAAGCGATGGTGAGCCCAGATTCCGCAAAATGGCTTGAGGCCATGAAATCTGAGATGGGATCCATGTATGAGAACAAAGTGTGGACTTTGGTTGACTTGCCCGATGATCGGCAAGCCATTGAGAATAAATGGATCTTCAAGAAGAAGACTGACGCTGACGGTAATGTTACTGTCTATAAAGCTCGACTTGTTGCAAAAGGTTTTTGACAAGTTCAAGAGATTGACTACGATGAGACCTTCTCACCCGTTGCGATGCTTAAGTCTGTCCGAATCATGTTAGCAATTGCCGCATTTTGTGATTATGAAATTTGGCAAATGGATGTCAAAACTGCATTCCTGAATGGATTTCTGGAAGAAGAGTTGTATATGATGCAACCGGAAGGTTTTGTCGATCCAAAGGGAGCTAACAAAGTGTGCAAGCTCCAGCGATCCATTTATGGACTGGTGCAAGCCTCTCAGAGTTGGAATAAATGCTTTGATAGTGTGATCAAAGCATTTGGTTTTGTACAAACTTTTGGAGAAGCCTATATTTACAAGAAAGTGAGTGGGAGCTCTATAGCATTTCTAATATTATATGTGGATGACATATTGCTGATTGGAAATGATATAGAATTTCTGAATAGCATAAAGGGATACTTGAATAAGAGTTTTTCAATGAAAGACCTCGGTGAAGCTACGTATATATTGGGCATCAAGATCTATAGAGATAGATCAAGACGCTTAATTGTACTTTCACAAAGCACATACCTTGACAAAGTTTTGAAGAAGTTCAAAATGGATCAAGCAAAGAAAGGGTTCTTGCCTGTGTTACAAGGTGTGAAGTTGAGTAAGACTCAATGCCCGACCACTGCAGAAGATAGAGAGAAGATGAAAGATGTTCCCTATGCTTCAGCCATAGGCTCTATCATGTATGCAATGCTGTGTACCAGACCTGATGTGTGCCTTGCTATAAGTTTAGCAGGGAGGTACCAAAGTAATCTAGGAGTGGATCACTGGACAGCGGTCAAGAACATCCTGAAATACCTGAAAAGGACTAAGGATATGTTTCTCGTTTATGGAGGTGACAAAGAGCTCATCGTAAATGGTTACGTTGATGCAAGCTTTGACACTGATCCGGACGATTCTAAATCGCAAACCGGATACGTGTTTACATTGAACGGTGGAGCTGTCAGTTGGTGTAGTTCTAAACAAAGCGTCGTGGCAGGATCTAGATGTGAAGCGGAGTACATAGCCGCTTCGGAAGCAGCAAATGAAGGAGTCTGGATGAAGGAGTTCATATCCGATCTAGGTGTCATACCTAGTGCATCGGGTCCAATGAAAATCTTTTGTGACAATACTGGTGCAATTGCCTTGGCGAAGGAATCCAGATTTCACAAGAGAACCAAGCACATCAAGAGACGCTTCAATTCCATCCGGGATTTAGTCCAGGTGGGAGACATAGAAATTTGCAAGATACATACGGATCTGAATGTTGCAGACCCGTTGACTAAGCCTCTTCCACGAGCAAAACATGATCAACACCAAGGCTCCATGGGTGTTAGAATCATTACTGTGTAATCTAGATTATTGACTCTAGTGCAAGTGGGAGACTTAAGGAAATATGCCCTAGAGGCAATAATAAAGTTATTATTTATTTCCTTATATCATGATAAATGTTTATTATTCATGCTAGAATTGTATTAACCGGAAACATAATACTTGTGTGAATACATAGACAAACAGAGTGTCACTAGTATGCCTCTACTTGACTAGCTCGTTGATCAAAGATGGTTATGTTTCCTAGCCATAGACATGAGTTGTCATTTGATTAACGGGATCACATCATTAGGAGAATGATGTGATTGACTTGACCCATTCCGTTAGCTTAGCACTCGATCGTTTAGTATGTTGCTATTGCTTTCTTCATGACTTATACATGTTCCTATGACTATGAGATTATGCAACTCCCGTTTACCGGAGGAACACTTTGTGTGCTACCAAACGTCACAACGTAACTGGGTGATTATAAAGGTGCTCTACAGGTGTCTCCAAAGGTACTTGTTGGGTTGGCGTATTTCGAGATTAGGATTTGTCACTCCGATTGTCGGAGAGGTATCTCTGGGCCCTCTCGGTAATGCACATCACTTAAGCCTTGCAAGCATTGCAACTAATGAGTTAGTTGTGGGATGATGTATTACGGAACGAGTAAAGAGACTTGCCGGTAACGAGATTGAACTAGGTATTGAGATACCGACGATCGAATCTCGGGCAAGTAACATACCGATGACAAAGGGAACAACGTATGTTGTTATGCGGTCTGACCGATAAAGATCTTCGTAGAATATGTGGGAGCCAATATGAGCATCCAGGTTCCGCTATTGGTCATTGACCGGAGACGTGTCTCAGTCATGTCTACATAGTTCTCGAACCCGTAGGGTTCGCACGCTTAACGTTTCGATGATAGTTATATTATGAGTTTATATGTTTTGATGTACCGAAGGTTGTTCGGAGTCCCGGATGTGATCACGGACATGACGAGGAGTCTCGAAATGGTCGAGACATGAAGATTGATATATTGGATGACTATATTCGGACACCGGAATGGTTCCGGGGGTTATCGGATATATACCGGAGTACCGGGGGGTTACCGGAACCCCCGGAGGCTATTGGGCCTCATGGGCCCAATTGGTGGAAGAGGAGAGGCGGCCAAGGGGCAGGCGCGCGCCCCTCCCCCCAAGTCCGAATTGGACAAGGAGGGGGGCGGCGCCCCCCCTTTCCTTTCCCCCTCTCTCCTTCCCTCTCCTCTCCTTGTCCAACAAGGAAGGGAGGGAGTCCTACTCCCGGTGGGAGTAGGACTCCTCCTGGCGCGCCTCCTCCTGGCCGGCCGCACCTCCCCCTTGCTCCTTTATATACGGGGGCAGGGGCACCCTAGACACAACAATTGATCGTTTGATCTTTTAGCCGTGTGCGGTGCCCCCCTCCACCATAGTCCACCTCGATAATACTGTAGCGGTGCTTAGGCGAAGCCCTGCGTCGGTAGAACATCATCATCGTCACCACGCCGTCGTGCTGACGAAACTCTCCCTCAACACTCGGCTGGATGGGAGTTCGAGGGACGTCATCGGGCTGAACGTGTGCTGAACTCGGAAGTGCCGTGCGTTCGGTACTTGATCGGTCGGATCGTGAAGACGTACGACTACATCAACCGCGTTGTGCTAACGCTTCCGCTTTCGGTCTACGAGGGTACGTGGACAACACTCTCCCCTCTCGTTGCTATGCATCACCATGATCTTGCGTGTGCGTAGGAAATTTTTTGAAATTACTACGTTCCACAATAGTCCCCTGTTTGTGTTTGTGTGTGTGTGTGGGGGGGGGGGTTGCTGGTGGATGCGTGCTATACCTGGTGTCCCTCGTCTGGTGGTCTGAGCATGGCAAGCGACGGGGGGTGGGGGTGCTGATCCGGTTTTGCCGCCTCTTGGTGGTTACACCGGGCCGCGCTGCAGTTCGGGCAGCGGGTGCGAGCGGTGGTAGCGTCCTCCCCTTTCATAGGTTCGAGCCGGCAGCGCGCGGGCTGCTCGCGCGACAGTGGTGAAGCCCACGTACTTTACCTCTTAGTCATGTGAGCGACCGATACGTCTCCAATGTATCATATCTGCAAGTTGTATGCACATGTTATTGTTCTGAACCTTTGACGCCAAGGTGACAATGATTGGGATATCGACGGGGATGACTAACCCGATTATTTTGGCCTCTCTTGTTTTAGCCTATAATTTGCATGATTTGAGTGTTAACATGGACTGGCGTTATTTTCAGTATAACTGCCAAAGTGTTGTTTTTGCGCAGAAATAAAAGTTCTCGGAATCGGACAATGATTTTGGAGAATTATTTTGGAATAAATAAAAAATACTAGAACAAAGAAGTACCGTAGAGGAGCCTCAGGGGGGCACAAGGGCAGGGCCACGACCACCCCCTGGCTGCGCCACCCTAGCTTGTGGCCCCCCTGGACATCGTTTCGACCTAATTCTAATGCTCTGAATTCAGATCTATGGAGAAAAAAAATAGAGAGAAAATTTGATCGTGTTTTACGATACGGAGCCGCCTCCACCTCATCGGGAGCCCTGGCCGGGAGTCCATCCATGGCTCTGGAGAGAGGGATTCATCGTCCTCGTCATCACCAACCCTTCTCCGTCAACAACTTCATGTTGCTCACAATCATGTGTGAGTAATCCCCTTGTAGGCATACTTTAGGTAGATGAGATTAGTGAGATTTCATATGTAATGGTGTCAATATGTTAGGGCTTGATCCCTAGTATCCATTATGTTCTGAAATTGATGTTGCTATGACTTTGCTATGCTTAATGCTTATCAGTAAGGCCTGAGTGCCATGATTTTAGATTTGAACATATTATGTTTTCATGAATATATTTGTGTTCTTGATCATATCTGCAAGTTGTATGCACCCGTTATTGTTTTGAACCTTAGACCCCCAAGGTGACAATGATTGGGATATCGACGGGAATGGCCTTAACTTGAGGAGTTCATGTATTCACTATGTGTTAATACTTTGTTTCGGTTCTTTATTAAAAGGAGTAGCTTAATTACCCTTAGTTTCCATTAGGACCCTATTGCCACGGGAGGTAGGACAGAAAAATGCAAGTTATTATTGCAAGCACGTATGACTATATACGGAATACATCCTACATATGATTGATGAATTGGAGCTAGTATGTATCACTCTAGGTTGTGATAGTTACATATAGAATCTCATCTGAGAATCCATTGCTACTCTATGCCTACGCTTTTCTGCTATTGCATTCACTAAAGTTACCGTTGCTCTGCTTGTTACGAACATGTTACTATTGCTACTATTGTTACTGTTACTCTGCTATCACTATTATCATGTTATTGTGCTACTAATAAATTGCTGCAAGGAAGTAATTTATCAGGTGTGGTTGAATGACAACTCAATTGCTAAGGCTTATAAATGTTCTTTGGCTCCACTTGTGTTGAATCAATAAATTTGGGCGAAATACTACCCTCGAAGACTGTTACGATCCTATATACTTATGGGTCATCAGCGAGAAGGGATGTAGTGGTGGGAGGCTCTGGTCTGCTCTGGCAGTGCCCAGATCTAATTTGGATGGGGTAGCCCTCGGTGTGGTGGTGACCAATACTTCTACTATTGGTACAGGCGAGTTTTTGAGCGAAAGCTTCATGTCTCTGGCACCGGCACCGACAACGCCCCCGGGTGCCGCTTGCTTCCTAAAGATGTTGCCATGGGTCTCGTTATTGTGCCAGGGCTCCGGGTGTAAAGTTATGTCTATTTGCTCGGACACTCCAGCAGCGATGATTCGTGTCATCACCCTTTTGGGGGCGTTGCCATGGAGCTAAGGAGTCTTTGGTCGGGCCTCGACGAGATGTTAGGCCTATTTCTAGGTTCCTGTTGTATTGTTGATCTGCTTTGTAAGAGGACCTCCTCATCATATTGTATCGTTCGGTTGTGTACTTTGATATGTTGTTGTTTTTTATATAAAATGGGGCATAAACACTTTTCGAGATAGTTGGCATTTTTTTCGCCATCAACCTTGCTAATTTGTCAAACTCTCTCTTATATATAATTAATTAAAGTGGCAAATCAATAGTACTAACAATAATACCAGTAAGCAAGAAGGCATTAATGTAGGAAACAGAAGAAAAACTAGCAAGAAATCAGAACGAAAACAAAAAAGCAAACCACAGCGTGTCGTGTGGTCTTCCGAGGTGCCTATGAAGTATGAAAGCACTAGAACATGTAGGCGCGCGTTGCCGCGCTCGTCCATTTTCGGAACCGAATTATATAATTGATTGAAAATTGTAGATTGTTGCAACACAGCATAAAATTCAGATTGTTCTACATTGTATGCATATAAGAAATGAAAACCAGACACAAAATAGTACATACAAGCAGACAGCTAATTAATATAGTTTGGACATATGTAAGAATTTAACTTTTTGGAACACGAACGAATTACTGCATGTCGCACCTTGTAACTGCACATGATTGAAAAACCAAAAGTCAGTGAGAAGAGTTTATTATTGAAAAACTGGTATTTTCAACAGATATGCCAATAATTGGTTTTTTAATACAGTTAAGATCAAGGGGCCACCCATTATCATACAGTAATGCGTACATTTCAATGCAGCTATGAATAGAAAAGGCAGAAAATAGTAATTACATTATCCCTTGCATATACGGCTAGAGTAATGGAAAGTCTCATATAATATGCAATTGAATTGTAAGGATTCAATAATTGTTTTGTAGCTGAAATCCAAGTAATAAGACATTATATTTTATTAAAGATGAAAAAGAATTTTGATATGTCAATGGCCTAATATTCAGAATTGATTCATATGAAGAACCTATAAGCACAAGAGCCACGAAATATAGTAAAAACATTTGGGAGGGGATGGAACAATATCTTTAGCTTTTTCCAATGAAGACATTAGTACGAAATTGGCACTTGGCATGACCATACTTCCCAGTTGTAGACCCACGTGATTGAAAATCAATCAGCAAGGAAAAGCAATATAACCATCAGCACAAGAATGAACATATAAAGTGCAGTTCGACCCGCTTCACGCGCAACCAATCGAACCCTAGGAGCACCTGTACCTGTGGATTTCGCGGCAATGTCCCAGTCCCTGTTATCTCGATTTGGTCATCAAGAAGGCCACAGAAAACCTGGACGACCGGCCTGTTAGCGTGTGTCCTGGCTGTGAAGGCTCGTAGGTAGCTGAGTCTTACTGTTTAGTAATATCAATGTCAAGGCGAGGTGCCTGTGAAGATTGACTGCGCAATTATCAATTTCATGGGTTGAGATTGCTAACCGGACATGCCACCCGGTGTTAGCTTTCTGGCTGAACAAGGTTATAAACATATTCGATCCAGCTGACTTGAGCGATGCGGTACTAATAAACGTACAAGCAGAACCGGGACTCGATTGAACGCCGCAGGTGCGTCGGGCGGTATCTCGGCCCAACATGCTCCCGAAAAATTAGCTGACGACGTGCGTCGAGCGTCAGGCCCGTCCGGTAGGCTTGCACAGTTCGGCCCAGCCTGTGGGTTAGCCTTTCTACCACAGAACACGTGCTGTTTGGGCGACTGCTTGTGGGTTCCTGGCGCTACCGTTGAATCAGAATTTGGATGGTGCAGAGCGACAGCAAAGCTCCGTGCTTCCTGGCGATAATGCAAAACATCATACACTCAGACTGCAGGTAGCAAGATCAACATGACGGCCCAAATCATACAGCTTGCACATCGTGGCTCGTGGCATAAATGAATCTCAGGCTGAACAAGATGTGAAAGGATCACCACACTCAGTTACAAAAAAAATCGTACAGACTGGCATGTTTAACAAGATCTTCTCGACCCTCGTGTGTAGTGTAGTCCTAGTGGTTTTCTTAGAGTTAGAGGTTGTGGAGATGCAAGTTAATTAGCTCTTCAGATGTGTAGGTAGTGAGACCAACTTGGAATCAAATGGGTTGGAGAAAATTGAAGAGGATCAGCCACCCAATGCTCGAAATCGAGTATATATTTTTGTGTTTTGAGCAACGTTTTCGCTAAATCCCATTGAAGTTTGTTGTTATAAACTGCATTCAAACTAGCACTTGTGACCCTACTATCAGGCATACCATGCCGGGTTGCCAGAACCTTGGCTTCCAGCAACTACTCACGAATAATAACCACTACCAAAATAAAATACTCCCTCCGTCCGAGAGTACTTGTCATCAAAATGGACAAAAAGGGATGTATTTAGAACTAAAATACATCTAGATACATCCCCTTTTATTCATTTTGATGACAAGTATTTCCGGACGGAGGGAGTAAAACCTAACAGCCACACCGCAACAGTTTATGAGTTTTTGAACTTGAAATGTTACCTCTCCGTTTCGAACTTGTATAAAAATCAAGTTGAAAAAGGATATTTACAAGCTTTTCAAGCTTATAATTTTCACCAATTAATCCAATGATACATGGTTTATGTTATATAAAATCATGTCATTGCATTCAAATTCAAAGAAGTTTCGAGTATAATTTTGGTGGCACATGACCCCCGTTTTATTTGTTAACCCAAAATCAATTTTCTTGTAAGAACTTCTATTCAACCTAATTCAACATAGTAGACACATATTATTGGTCAACCCAAAATCCTTCATGACCAAGAAAGAGAAAACTAAAATTTTCGCCCTCAACTCTTCTGAAAGTCTAAATTTAGTACCAATGACCTCAAAACCAGACATTTTACACTCTTAACTTCTCTTTTCTTTTTGAGACAGACGCTTAACTTCTCATACTAGATAAAAGACCAATGCCCGTGTAAAAATGAGCAGGCCAAAAAACAGACAGAAACACGACCTGTGGGAAAAAAGAATGAAGCCCACGTAAAAATGAGGAAGCCTCTTACACAACCCAAGAATAAAAAAAGGACAAAACAGGCAGCTCTCGCAGCGCTGTACAAATCTGACCAGAGACTCCGCAGAGCAACTAACTGGAGTTACCTCTTACAGAGATCTCCGGGGATCACTTTTGATGGCCCGGGAGCACGTCAAGTGGTGCGTCCATCAGCCGCCATATGTCATGTGCCGGCCGCTCCTTATAAATTTCGCTTTTTACGCGTTTTAGATGGGATTTTTTTACGATTTTCTAGTTTTCGCCTGGTTCTTCAAAGGTTTTGGAGAAGATATGTTTTTTGCGTAGAATTTTAAAAAAAATTGCACTAAAAAATGCTTTCACGAGAAGCACAAACTTGCTTGTCATGGAAGTACATATTTGCTTTCGCGAGATGCTTCTCGAGAAAAAAAGTGTGCTTCTAAGTTAGCACAGATTTGTTTCCGCGAGAAGTACAACTGTGCTCTTGACACACGGATTTGCTTCTCGTGAAAATACAGATTTGCTTCCGCGAGAAGCATTGTGCTTCTCTGAAAGAAAAAAAATTGTGCTTCCATGAAAACACAGATTTGTTTCTCGTGGAAGAACAGTTTTGCTTCCACGAGAAACACAACTGTGATTCTCCTAAAAAAAGGAAAAGCACAGTCGTGCTCCAAAAGAAAGTGAAAACCTGCAACCGTTCTTTCGGCTCCATATTTTCCTTCAGTATGTTTTTTATTCCTTTTTCACGTGAAACCGTTTTTCTTTCTATTTTCTTTTTTGGATCTTTTGTATTCATTTTTTTGCTTTGGTTTTAATTTCTGGTTTTTTCGTGAAAAAAAGTTCATCGAAACCTATTAATATATGATCTACTTTTGAAGATCTCGGCGTTAGAAATCCAAGAGATAAAATGTTTTGAATAAACGAATCTACAAAAAAAAGAAAAACACCTAGATTGCGGCAAATGGCTCACATCAATCGTGTGAGTTGGTGTGGTGATCTTTGCAAGAGGTAAACCCATAACTAGTTTTTTTGAGTCTAAACACACTTTATTTATTGCTCAATAATGTTTAAAGGGATACAAAGAAGGTCTAGGGGGTTTAACAGCCATACATGACGCCCATAGTCCAAACCCAAAGCATGTTTAGCGAGGCTGTGTGCCTCAATATTTGTAGCCCTCCCCTCAAAGATGAAGGTACAGTGGGCAAAAAACTCCGCCCTCTCCGTAATCTCCTTTACGGTGCTAGCATAAGCTCCCCCCCCCCCCCCACGCGGAGGTTAATATTGTTGACCACTCCTTGACAATCAGATGCAATGGTGATGTGTGTAAGGCCCAAATCTGATGCAAGTGCCAAAGCCTCGCGGCAGGATAAAGCTTCCAGCGTCGCCGGGTCCGTTATTCCATGGATCTTAATGACAGAAGCGCCCATGTAATCTCCTGTTGAGTTCCTGCAAACAGCACTAAAAGATCCATGCATACCATCTCGTGAAACAGCGCCATCCACTCTGATCTTCGCTATGCCTGGCGGTGGCGGGATCCATCTTTGCTGCGAGCGCACGATATTTGGAGGTGCTTCCCATTGATTTCTCTTCGGTTTGCCCTCTGCAATCTCTCGGATATACTTCATGATGAAATTATACGTGGATAACATACTCTGAAAAATATGCTCATGAAGGGCTAACCTCCGTGCGTGCCAAATCGCCCATAAGGTAACAGTTATCAAGATGAATTCTTTTGGAGAGAGCATGTCCAATAACTAGTGATTTCGGAGAATCCATGACCTCCTTACTCATGGCGTTGAGCGATGCCAGACCAGCAAACGCGCACCCCCTTCTCCTCCTGCAAGCGCTTTGGGCCAGCCCATGTGCGGGCCGGGCACCCCTATTTATTTTCTTTCAAGTTTTCCTTGTTCTTTGCTTTTGTTTTCTATTTCATTAGAAAATGTTTAGCATTTCAAATAAAAATCGAATTTCCAAAAAGTGTTCACCATTTTGCAAAAAATGTTCACGAGTTTAAAAATTGTTCTTGATTAAAAAAATTATCCCCGATCAAGAAAATGTTCACAAATTTGTAAAAAATTTAGTGAATTTAAATATATCATTGGCAAGTTCAAAAAATGTTCACGGTTTTTTTAAATGCGTGTTTGGAAAAATTTTACGAATTCAGAAAATGTTCATTCAGTTCATTTTTTTAATAATTTCAATAAATGTTCACGAATTCTAAAAAAATGTTCATGAATTTGAAAAATTTCACCAACTTAAAAACAATGTTCACGAATTTGAAAGATTTTTTTACTTTAAAATATTATTCTCAAATTTTAAAAATGTGCACAACTTTTGAAGATTGTGTATGATTCTCGGAAAGTGCGTGAATTCAAAAAAATCCGTGTTTAAAAAAAATGCAAATTTGGAAAAATAAAAGAACAACAAAAAAGAAAACAAAGGGAAAACCAGAAAACAAAAGGGAACAAAAAAACAAAAGCAAGAAAACCGGTCCATGCATATATCCTGCATGAAGCATAGAGGAAAAACAGAACTGATAGTTCATTAGTGTGAATGAGACATAACTAAAACCCAGTCTGCTGAGTTTAGCAAAACCGTTAAACATATTGTTAGAAGGGATATAAAGGTTTGGTGGAATAGTTCGTTGTATTGCTTGAGCCTCGTGGGCATATATATAGGAGTGCATGATCTATCTACTTGGAGTACAAGACAAGCCAGAACAAATCCTAGTCTATCTCGTCTTTCCTAATAATCAATATACTCAACATCCCCCCGCAGTCACAACGGTAGCGACGCAGACGGTGAGACTGGAGAAGAATTCGAAGGCAATCCGACGGACGCCCCCCTCAGTCGTAACGGTCGATGCATCACACGCGGAAGTCGTGGCTGGAGTGGAACCCTGACGGGGTTGCTCAAGCAAGGCGGTAGCCCTTTGTGCCGATGTCGATGTAGCTGAGAGCGTAGGGTGGTGTAGCCGATGTTGAGGTAGCCGTGCGAGGGACGCCGTGGTCGATGTCGAGTCAGGGTGGCCGGTGTCGAGGTAGTCGTCGTGGACCGGGAAGAAGAGCGGCGGCGGCGGCCAGAGGAGGCGGCGGTGGCGGCTAGGTCAGAAGCATGGTGACGGTGCTCGAAATAGGCGAGGAAGAACCCGACAGCGTGACAAGGACCGGCGCGGACGGTGGTGTTCCCGCGCCTAGGGAGGAGGCGCAACGCATACCACGTAGAAGTCGACGCGCGGGGACAGCGGAGTGGACCGCGCGACGCGACGCTACGGCCCGAAGGGACGATGCATCGGCAGTGCGCGGGTCAGGGCGACGACGGGGAAGACCTCAGGGCGGTTGTAGGGACCGCGTGCCACGCTCGCTAAGGCTCGACGGAGCGACGCAGCGGCAACGCGAGGGTCGGTGCAGCCTCGGGCACGGTCGGGAGCAGACGGCTTCGGGGCGGCGGTTGACCGCGGACCGCGGCACTGCGGCCCGAAGGGGCTACGCAGTGGCAGCGCGCGGGTTGGTGCAACTACGGGAACGGCCTCAGGGCGGCGGCGGGGACCACGTGCCGCAACAGTATGGCCCGAAGGGGCGACGCAGCGGCGGCGCGGGTCGGTGCAGCCACGGGGAGAACCACAGGGCGGCGGCGCTGCGGCCCGACGGGGCGACGCAGCGGTAGCTCGTTGCTTGATCGGTGGTGGGGCGCGCTGAACTCGGGGACATGGCGGTGATGGCCGGCGCAGGGCGACGGGCAGGCCGGCGCGGACGGCGGCTGGCCCTGACGGGCCGCCGCGGCGCTCATGGCCGCTGGGTCAGAGGAGAGGCCAGCTGGTCGCGCCGGGGTCGAAGTAGAGGCGCGCGGAGGTCGACGGCGGCGGTGGGCGACGCAACCCGATCTTCTTAGATCGGAAAACCAAAAAGAAAAACGCTGATCAAAGTGACCGGTGGGAGAGAGAAAAATCCGGAGCAAGGGCTCGGAAAAAAGACTGTCTAGGGTAGCCGGTCAACACGACCGGCCGACGAACCTTAGGTACGCGCGCCGCGGCCCCCTGTGGCGGTCATAGAGGCCGACCGCTCCGGGGGCGGCGCGCAGGGCGGAAGCGAAGGGCGACAGCTAGGGTTGGATCGGTTAGGCTGACACCATGTTAGAAGGGATAGAAAGGTTTGGTGAAATAGTTCGTTGTATTGCTTAAGCCCAGGGGCGGACCTACGTTGAAGACTGTGGGGGCAGCTGCCCCCACTCGATTTTTTCATCGACGTATATACTTGTTCGTATGTATAGTTACGTGCCCCCACTCAGCCCAACACCTTGCCCCCACTCAGCTCTGTTCTTTGGGTAATTTTGGAAGCCCACGTAATCTAAACTCAAAACAAGAAGCCCATTAAACAAGTAGGAATTGCTTCAGCCTGCAGCCTACGCACGTCCTCATTGCCTACCTCTCAAAAAAAAACTCAATCGTGGCCAGATTTCTGGTTTACACGGGCATGTAGCCAGGCACGGAACGGAATCACGGACTCCCCTACTTCGCCGCTCATGGGGTCCTCCAGTCGTCCATTTGTTGCGCCCGTCCACCGCGGCTCGCGCCGCCTCGCCGCCTCGCGGCCTTGCAACGCCGCCCCCGCTGCGGCTGCGTAACCATATCACCAAACAGGGATCTCAATTATTATTATTATTTTAGAAAAGAAGGATGACCCCGGTCTATGCATCTGGACGATGCATACGACCATTTTATTAATTATTGACACAAGACCTTACAAAGTCATACAACAATAAGACTAAAGCCACCGACTAAGCAACATCTGTCGCTATTCCTATCCTGATGAAGTGGCGCTGAAAGTCTGGGCCTAATACCAAACAGACCTCGCAGCCAAACCTAACATATAAGACTTGAGGTCCCAACCAGGACGCCTGCCGGGTATTGGCACCCACCAGTCCGGCGTGCTCCTCAACTACGACGCATGCCGGGTATGAGGCCGCCGCAGCCACCTGCCACTAAACCATCTTCAGAGTTGTACTGCTGCATCAACCTGGCCCAGTCTAGTTGCCGCCGACGCCACCACGACGCCAGGCAGCGTCACCCTCCTGCGCGAGTCCATCTCCGCTCATTAGGCGCCGAGTCTCCACTACGCCACGCCGCCGAGATCCGCCGTCATCAATGGACAAGATGAAACACCGCTCCTCCTCTTGTCCCCTCCAGCCAGCACTTGGTCCAAAACGATGCCCCCAGAAGGGAGAACGACATCGAAACGTCGTCATCGTCCGGTCCGGTAGACCCAGATCTAGGGTTTCCCCTGGAACCTCCCGATCAGGTTGACGTGACCTGCAACAACGATGCCCCGAGAAGGAAACGACGTCAGAGACGCCGCCATCGCCCGCCAAGATCGCAGTCAGGCGCGATTTTCACCGGAAAGCCGTGTCGTCCTGATCTCGTGGCTGGCTAGAACTGCGCGAAGTCTCACCATGAAGACGTATGCTGCTACTGGTACTCCGGTAGAGATCCTCCATACCCTCACCGGTCCCTCCACGCACCGTCGGCCGACCAAGACCACGCCACGGTGGATCTGGACGGGACGCCAGATCCGCGGCCGCCTCGACCCATCTTCAGGCAGAGCCATCCACCGGTTCATCCATGGAGTGCTGCCACCATCCATGCACCAAGGGAAGCCCATCGCCGTCCTGGACCGCTGCCCGCCGCCACACAGGCCAGGGGCGCCGCCCTGCCTGCTGCCCACAGGCGCACCACAAGAGACGCCCCTGCCACCGCGGACCTCGCCGGCGGCAGCGGCGGCAGGAGGATGGCCAAGGGAGGCTGGCGGCGCTAGATTTTTTAGCCCCCTGGCGTCGCCCAGGGAGGTGACACAAGGGGGTACGAGGGGAAGCTGTCCTCAATGCAACTTTATTTCTACATCTTAAAATGGGAGAGATATTCACTTCCCGGTCTCTGCACCAACTAGGGATGCATACGACCATTTTAGTATGAGTACCAAGATAAACATGGTCCTCGAATTTTTTTTAAATGAGTATCAAGATATTTCTTGATGAGTGGTTCCACCACACACCAAGCTTGATCCTCAATAAATGGGGGAAAACCCCTGTGCATCACCTGTCAATTCTAGGAATTGAACTCGGGTCGTTAGGCTGCACAACCGCATACCCAACCACTAAGCCAAGGCTCTCTTTGCACAGGGACCTCAATTATGCAATTCCCTAATTCCAATTGATAACAAGGTAAGCCGTATCTTTATCTAGGGTTCTTTTCTTTTCCAAATTTCTTTTTGTTTGCAATTTCTAACTCAGAAATCATGTAATCTCATCAAGTTATGTATATTTACTTACTTGGGTGATTATGTCAGTTCAAACAGTTTTATCTGTGAACATAAATTTTAGTATCTTACTTTCTACAAATGCTCAATGGCCAAACAGAAATCATGTAATCTCATCAAGTTATCTCTCTTTATTTGACATTGCTTTTTTTTCTTGCAGGTTGTAGGATATATTGTACAATGTGTTAATGCTCTTTTGCAACTTCAGAATAAGTTATTATCATATTGATGCAAGTCAATTTATCGCAACTGGTTAGTTTTCTATCACTTTTCATTGAATTTGGTTACTACATGAAGAATAAATGAACATGTCTATGTTTAAATTTTATATAGCTACTTGCTTTGTTGGTTCATAAATATGGCCAACTAAATGCTATTAACTAGAGGATGGAACCCGAACGCTCTGGCGACGCTCCGGGCAACCCGGCGGCTCCGCCGCCGCCCCAGCCCCCGTCCCCTCCCTCGGACCCTGGCCGCGCGCCGGTGCCCCCCCGCCCGCTCCGCCGTCGACTCCCCCCGCCGCCCCGTCGAGCGTGGTCTGGGCGGACCTCGCCGAGGCCGACGACCTCGCCGAGGCGGACGACCTCGCCGCGGAGCGCCCCGTCGTTTGCTGCGACCGCGTTCCCCCAAGGCCCCTGCCCGGCCGCCTCGGTTTGATTCTGCCGGTGGCCTTACTCCCAGGGGTGGGAGTTCGGCCGCCCGCGGGTCTGCCCGGCGCCGGCCCTCGGGCGTGTTTCGGTCGGCGGCGGGGCAAGGGGCTCCCTTGGGCTCGGGGTCTCGCCCTCAGGGGCGCCGCTCCGGCGAGTGGGGTGTCGCTGGCCGCGCCGACCGCGGCCTCGTGCGTTCTTCCTGGAGGGCCACTGCTCCGGCGTCGTCCTCCCCTGCTCCGGCCTGCGCACCGACGGCGTTCTCGGCGGAGCTCTCATCGGAGGTTCTCCGGCGGTCCCCCTTCCGCCCTTTCATCTCGTCTTTCGGCGCCGCCGTCCCCCCGCCTCCTGGTGCCCAGCGCGGCCCGTCCTGGCCTCACCGCTCCCGCCCCGCCGCCGACCACCGTGGCGGCGCTCGGGGAAACCCTCGCCCCTCGCCTGGTCTCCCCGGGCTTGTCCTACCGGGCCTCACTCGTCTCGGGCCGTCCCGTGGGCCGCCTCCTTGGCGCCTTCCCGCGGGCCTCGGCTTCTGGGCCGCCGCGTGATGTGCGGGCCGTTGGCCGCTGTGTGGGCCGGTCCCCTGGACCGTCCTCACCCTCCGCAGCCCAGCCACGCCCCTGGGTGGGCCTTGTGTTGGGGAACGTAGTAATTTCAAAAAAATTCCTACGCACACGCAAGATCATGGTGATGCATAGCAACGAGAGGGGAGAGTGTTGTCCACGTACCCTCGTAGACCGACAGCGGAAGCGTTATCACAACGCGGTTGATGTAATCGTACGTCTTCACGATCCGACCGATCAAGTACCGAACGCACGGCACCTCCGAGTTCTACACACGTTCAGCTCGATGACGTCCCTCGAACTCCGATCCAGCCGAGTGTTGAGGGAGAGTTTCGTCAGCACGACGGCGTGGTGACGATGATGATGTTCCACCGACGCAGGGCTTCGCTTAAGCTCCGCAACGGTATTATCGAGGTGTAATATGGTGGAGGGGGGCACCGCACACGGCTAAGAGATCTCAAGGATCAATTGTTGTGTCTCTGGGGTGTCCCCCTGCCCCCGTATATAAAGGAGCAAGGGAGGAGGAGGCCGGCCCTAGGAGGGGGCGCACCAAGTGTGGAGTCCTACTAGGACTCCCTAGTCCTAGTAGGATTCCACCTCCCATATGGAATAGGAAAAGATGAAGGGAAAAAGAGAAGGAAGGAAGGGGGCACCCCCCTTCCCTAGTCCAATTCGGACCAGACCAAGGGGAGGGGTGCGGTCACCCTTGAGGCCCTTTTCCTTCTTTCCCGTATGGCCCAATAAGGCCCAATACGTATTCTCGTAACTCTCCGGTACTCCGAAAAATACCCGAATCACTCGGAACCTTTCCGAAGTCCGAATATAGTCGTCCAATATATCGATCTTTACGTCTCGGCCATTTCGAGACTCCTCGTCATGTCCCCGATCTCATCCGGGACTCCGAACTCCTTCGGTACATCAACACACATAAACTCGTAATAAAACTGTCATCGTAACTTTAAGCGTGCGGACCCTACGGGTTCGAGAACTATGTAGACATGACCGAGACACGTCTCCGGTCAATAACCAATAGCGGGACCTGGATGCCCATATTGGCTCCCACATAATCTACGAAGATCTTTATCGGTCAGACCGCATAACAACATACGTTGTTCCCTTTGTCATCAGTATGTTACTTGCCCGAGATTCGATCGTCGGTATCTCGATACCTAGTTCGGTCTCGTTACCGGCAAGTCTCTTTACTCGTTCCGTAACACATCATCCCGCAACTAACTTATTAGTCACAATGCTTGCAAGGCTTATAGTGATGTGCATTACCGAGTGGGCCCAGAGATACCTCTCCGACAATCGGAGTGACAAATCCTAATCTCGAAATACGCCAACCCAACAAGTACCTTTGGAGACACCTGTAGAGCACCTTTATAATCACCCATTTACGTTGTGACGTTTGGTAGCACACAAAGTGTTCCTCCGGTAAACGGGAGTTGCATAATCTCATAGTCAGAGGAACATGTATAAGTCATGAAGAAAGCAATAGCAACATATTAAACGATCGGGTGCTAAGCTAACGGAATGGGTCAAGTCAATCACGTCATTCTCCTAATGAGGTGATCTCGTTAATCAAATGACAACTCATGTCTATGGCTAGGAAACATAACCATCTTTGATTAACGAGCTAGTCAAGTAGAGGCATACTAGTGACACTCTGTTTGTCTATGTATTCACACATGTATTATGTTTCCGGTTAATACAATTCTAGCATGAATAATAAACATTTATCATGATATAAGGAAATATATAATACTTTATTATTGCCTCTAGGGCATATTTCCTTCAGTCTCCCACTTGCACTAGAGTCAATAATCTAGTTCACATCGCCATGTGATTTAACATCAATAATTCACATCACCATGTGATTAACACCCATAGTTCTCATCTCTATGTGACCAACACTCAAAGGGTTTACTAGAGTCAATAATCTAGTTCACATCGCTATGCGATTAACACCCGAAGAGTACTAAGGTGTGATCATGTTTTGATTGTGAGATAATTTTAGTCAACGGGTCTGCCACATTCAGATCCGTAAGTATTTTGCAAATTTCTATGTCTACAATGCTCTGCACGGCGCTACTCTAGCTAATTGCTTCCACTTTCAATATGTATCTAGACCGAGACTTAGAGTCATCTAGATTTAGTGTCAAAACTTGTATCGACGTAACCCTTTACGACGAACCTTTTTGTCACTTCCATAATCGAGAAACATATCCTTATTCCACTAAGGATAATTTTGACCGCTGTCCAGTGATCTACTCCTAGATCACTATTGTACTCCCTTGCCAAAATCAGTGTAGGGTATACAATAGATCTGGTACACAGCATGGCATACTTTATAGAACCTATGGCCAAGGCATAGGAAATGACTTTCATTCTTTTTCTATCTTCTGCCGTGGTCGGGCTTTGAGTCGTACTCAATTTCACACCTTGTAACACAGGTAAGAAACTCTTTCTTTGACTGTTCCATTTTGAACCACTTCAAAATCTTGTTAAGGTATGTACTCATTGAATAAACTTATCAAGCGTCTTGATCTATCTCTATAGATCTTGATGCTCAATATGTAAGCAGCTTCACGGAGGTCTTTCTTTGAAAAACTCCTTTCAAACACTCCTTTATGCTTTGCAGAATAATTCTACATTATTTCCGATCAACAATATATCATTCACATATACTTATCAGAAATGCTGTAGTGCTCCCACTCACTTTCTTGTAAATACAGGCTTCACCGCAAGTCCGTATACAACTATATGCTTTGATCAACTTATCAAAGCATATATTCCAACTCCGAGATGCTTGCACCAGTCCATTGATGGATCGCTGGAGCTTGCATATTTTGTTAGCACCTTTAGGATTGACAAAACCTTCTGGTTGTATCATATACAACTCTTCTTTAATAAATCCATCAAGGAATGCAGTTTTGTTTATCCCTTTGCCAGATTTCATAAAATGCGGCAATTGCTAACATGATTCAGACAGACTTAAGCATAGATACGAGTGAGAAACTCTCATCGTAGTCAACATCTTGAACTTGTCGAAAACCTTTTTGCGACAATTCTAGCTTTGTAGATAGTGATACTACTATCAGCGTCCGTCTTCCTCTTGACAATCCATTTATTCTCAATTGCTTGCCGGTCATCGGGCAAGTCAACCAAAGTCCACACTTTGTTCTCATACATGGATCTCATCTCAGATTTCATGGCCTCAAGCCATTTTGCGGAATCTGGGCTCACCATCGCTTCTTCATAGTTCGTTGGTTCGTTATGGTCTAGTAACATAACCTCTAGATTAGGATTACCGTACCACTCTGGTGCGGATCTTACTCTGGTTTACCTACGAGGTTTGGTAGTAACTTGATCTGAAGTTACATGATCATCATCATTAACTTCCTCACTAATTGGTGTAGAAGTCACAGGAACATATTTCTGTGATCCAATAAGGGAGCAGGTACAGTTACCTCATCAAGTTCTACTTTCCTCCCACTCACATCTTTCGAGAGAAACTCCTTCTCTAGAAAGGATCCATACTTAGCAACGAATGTTTTGCCTTCGGATCTGTGATAGAAGGTGTACCCAACTGTCTCCTTTGGGTATCCTATGAAGACACATTTCTCCGATTTGGGTTTGAGCTTATCATGATGAAACTTTTTCACATAAGCATCGCAACCCCAAAATTTTAAGAAACAACAACTTTGGTTTCTTGCCAAACCACAGTTCATAAGGCGTCGTCTCAACGGATTTTGATGGTGCCCTATTTAATGTGAATGCAGCTGTCTCTAATGCATAACCCCCAAAACGTTTAGTGGTAAATTGATAAGATTCATCATAGATTGCACTATATATCCAATAAAGTACGGTTATGACGTTCGGACACACCATTATGCTGTGGTGTTCCAGGTGGCATGAATTTGTGAAACTATTCCACATTGTTTTAACTGAAGGCCAAACTCGTAACTTAAATACTCTTCTCCACGATCAGATCGTAGAAACTTTATTTTCTTGTTACGATGATTTTCTGCTTCACTCTGAAATTATATGAACTTTTCAAATGTTTCAGACTCTTGTTTCATTAAGTAGATATACCCATATCTGCTCAAATCATCTGTGAAGGTCAGAAAATAATGATACCTGCTACGAGCCTCAATATTCATCGGACCACATACATCTGTATGTATGATTTCCAACAAATCTGTTGCTCTCTCCATAGTTCCGGAGAACGGCGTTTTAGTCATCTTACCCATGAGGCACGGTTCGCAAGCATCAAGTGATTCCAAAATCCCATCAGTATGGAGTTTCTTCATGCGCTTTACACCAATATGACCTAAACGGCAGTGCCACAAATAAGTTGCACTATCATTATTAACTTTGCATCTTTTGGCTTCAATATTATGAATATGTGTATCACTACGATCGAGATCCAACAAACCATTTTCGTTGGTGTGTATGACCATAGAAGGTTTTATTCATGTAAACAGAACAACAATTGTTCTCTAATTTAAATGAATAACCGTATTGCAATAAACATGATCAAATCATATTCATGCTCAACGCAAACACCAAATAACACTTATTTAGTTTCAACACTAATCCCGAAAGTACAGGGAGTGTGCGATGATGATCATATCAATCTTGGAACTACTTCCAACACACATCGTCACCTCGCCTTTTACTAGTCTCTGTTTATTCTGCAACTCCCGTTTCGAGTTACTACTCTTAGCAACTGAACCAGTATCAATTACCGAGGGGTTGCTATAAACATTAGTAAAGTACACATCAATAATCTGTATATCAAATATACCTTTGTTCACTTTCACTAGTCTCTGTTTATTCTGCAACTCCCGTTTCGAGTTACTACTCTTAGCAACTGAACCAGTATCAATTACCGAGGGGTTGCTATAAACACTAGTAAAGTACACATCAATAATCTGTATATCAAATATACCTTTGTTCACTTTGCCATCCTTCTTATCCACCAAATAGTTGGGGTAGTTACGCTTCCAGTGACCAGTCCCTTTGCAGTAGAAGCACTTAGTCTCAGGCTTAGGACCAGACTTAGGCTTCTTCACTTGAGCAGCAACTTGCTTGCCGTTCTTCTTGAAGTTCCCCTTCTTCCCTTTGCCCTTTTCTTGAAACTAGTGGTCTCGTCAACCATCAACACTTGATGTTTTTCTTGATTTCTACCTTCGTCGATTTCAGCATCACGAAGAGCTCGGGAATTACTTTCGTCATCCCTTGCATACTATAGTTCATCACGAAGTTCTACTAACTTGGTGATGGTGACTAGAGAATTCTGTCAATCACTATTTTATCTGGAAGATTAACTCCCACTTGATTCAAGCGATTGTAGTACCCAGACAATCTGAGCACATGCTCACTAGTTGAGCGATTCTCCTCCATCTTTTAGCTATAGAACTTGTTGGAGACTTCATATCTCTCAACTCGGGTATTTGCTTGAAATATTAACTTCAACTCCTGGACCATCTCATATGGTCCATGACGTTCAAAACGTCTTTGAAGTCCCGATTCTAAGCCGTTAAGCATGGTGCACTAAACTATCAAGTAGTCATCATATTGAGCTAGCCAAACGTTCATAACGTATGCATCTGCTCCTGCAATAGGTCTGTCACCTAGCGGTGCATCAAGGACATAATTTTTCTGTGCAGCAATGAGGATAATCCTCAGATCACGGATCCAATCCGCATCTTTGCTACTAACATCTTTCAACATAATTTTTCTCTAGGAACATATCAAAAATAAACACAGGGAAACAACAACGCGAGCTATTGATCTACAACATAATTTGCAAAATACTATCAGGACTAAGTTCATGATAAATTTAAGTTCAATTAATCATATTACTTAAGAACTCCCACTTAGATAGACATCCCTCTAATCATCTAAGTGATTACGTGATCCAAAGCAACTAAACCATGTCCGATTAACATGTGAGATGGAGTAGTTTCAATGGTGAACATCACTATGTTGATCATATCTACTATATGATTCACGCTCGACCTTTCGGTCTCTGTGTTCCGAGGCCATATCTGTATATGCTAGGCTCGTCAAGTTTAACCTGAGTATTCCGCGTGTGCAACTGTTTTGCACCCGTTGTATTTGAACGTAGAGCCTATCACACCCGATTAACACGTGGTGTCTCAGCACGAAGAACTTTTGCAACGGTGCATACTCAGGGAGAACACTTTTATCTTGAAATTTTAGTGAGAGATCATCTTATAATGCTACCGTCAATCAAAGCAAGATAAGATGCATAAAGGATTAACATCACATGCAATCAATATAAGTGATATGATATGGCCATCATCATCTTGTGCTTGTGATCTCCATCTCCGAAGCACCATGCTTGTGATCTCCATCTCCGAAGCACCGTCATGATCACCATCGTCACCGGCTCGACACCTTGATCTCCATCATAGTATCGTTGTCGTCTCGCCAACTTATTGCTTTTACGACTATCGCTACCGCTTAGTGATAAAGTAAAACTATTACATGGCGATTGCATCTCATACAATAAAGCGACAACCATATGGCTCCTGCCAGTTGCCGATAACTCGGTTACAAAACATGATCATCTCATACAACACATTATATCACATCATGTCTTGACCATATCACATCACAACATGCCCTGCAAAAACAAGTTAGACGTCCTCTACTTTGTTGTTGCATATTTTACGTGGCTGCTACGGGCTTAGCAAGAACCGTTCTTACCTACGCATCAAAACCACAACGAGAGTTTGTCAAGTTGGTGCTGTTTTAACCTTCGCAAGGACCGGGCGTAGCCACACTCGGTTCAACTAAAGTGAGAGAGACAGACACCCGCCAGTCACCTTTAAGCAACGAGTGCTCCGAACGGTGAAACCAGTCTCGCGTAAGCATACGTGTAATGTCGGTCCGGGCCGCTTCATCTCACAATACCGCTGAACCAAAGTATGACATGCTGGTAAGCAGTATGACTTATATCGCCCACAACTCACTTGTGTTCTACTCGTGCATAGCATCAACGCATAAAACCAGGCTCGGATGCCACTGTTGGGGAACGTAGTAATTTCAAAAAATTTCCTACGCACACGCAAGATCATGGTGATGCATAGCAACGAGAGGGGAGAGTGTTGTCCACGTACCCTCGTAGACCGACAGCGGAAGCGTTATCACAACGCGGTTGATGTAGTCGTACGTCTTCACGATCCGACCGATCAAGTACCGAACGCACAGCACCTCCGAGTTCTACACACGTTCAGCTCGATGACGTCCCTTGAACTCCGATCCAACCGAGTGTTGAGGGAGAGTTTCGTCAGCACGACGGCGTGGTGACGATGATGATGTTCCACCGACGCAGGGCTTCGCTTAAGCTCCGCAACGGTATTATCGAGGTGTAATATGGTGGAGGGGGGCACCGCACACGGCTAAGAGATCTCAAGGATCAATTGTTGTGTCTCTGGGGTGTCCCCCTGCCCCCGTATATAAAGGAGCAAGGGAGGAGGAGGCCGGCCCTAGGAGGGGGCGCACCAAGTGTGGAGTCCTACTAGGACTCCCTAGTCCTAGTAGGATTCCACCTCCCATATGGAATAGGAAAAGAGGAAGGGAAAAAGAGAAGGAAGGAAGGGGGCACCCCCCTTCCCTAGTCCAATTCGGACCAGACCAAGGGGAGGGGTGCGGTCACGCTTGAGGCCCTTTTCCTTCTTTCCCGTATGGCCCAATAAGGCCCAATACGTATTCCCGTAACTCTCCGGTACTCCGAAAAATACCCGAATCATTCGGAACCTTTCCGAAGTCCGAATATAGTCGTCCAATATATCGATCTTTACGTCTCGGCCATTTCGAGACTCCTCGTCATGTCCCCGATCTCATCCGGGACTCCGAACTCCTTCGGTACATCAACATACATAAACTCATAATAAAACTGTCATCGTAACTTTAAGTGTGCGGACCCTACGGGTTCGAGAACTATGTAGACATGACCGAGACACGTCTCCGGTCAATAACCAATAGCGGGACCTGGATGCCCATATTGGCTCCCACATATTCTACGAAGATCTTTATCGGTCAGACCGCATAACAACATACGTTGTTCCCTTTGTCATCAGTATGTTACTTGCCCGAGATTCGATCGTCGGTATCTCGATACCTAGTTCAATCTCGTTACCGGCAAGTCTCTTTACTCGTTCCGTAACACATCATCCCGCAACTAACTTATTAGTCACAATGCTTGCAAGGCTTATAGTGATGTGCATTACCGAGTGGGCCCAGAGATACCTCTCCGACAATCGGAGTGACAAATCCTAATCTCGAAATACGCCAACCCAAAAAGTACCTTTGGAGACACCTGTAGGGCACCTTTATAATCACCCATTTACGTTGTGACGTTTGGTAGCACACAAAGTGTTCCTCCGGTAAACGGGAGTTGCATAATCTCATAGTCAGAGGAACATGTATAAGTCATGAAGAAAGCAATAGCAACATACTAAACGATCGGGTGCTAAGCTAACGGAATGGGTCAAGTCAATCACGTCATTCTCCTAATGAGGTGATCTCGTTAATCAAATGACAACTCATGTCTATGGCTAGGAAACATAACCATCTTTGATTAACGAGCTAGTCAAGTAGAGGCATACTAGTGACACTCTGTTTGTCTATGTATTCACACATGTATTATGTTTCCGGTTAATACAATTCTAGCATGAATAATAATCATTTATCATGATATAAGGAAATATATAATACTTTATTATTGCCTCTAGGGCATATTTCCTTCACCTTGGCCCGATCTGGCGCTCCATCTGGCCACCGCTAGGGTTCCCCCGCCAACCAGTCCCCAACCCGACGCCTCCCGCTCCCCCCGGCGAAGTTCCTCCCGCCGCCCCTAGCTCCCCCTGCTCGTCGGCGCCACCGGTCCCCTCGCACCCTCCCCTCCTCCCTCGCCGGCCATGACCCGGGAGTGGGGCGACGGTGCGGGACGCCCCAAGCGCAGGGTGGACGACCGCCGCGCCCCCCTCGACCCTGTCCTGATGGTCTCCGGCGGGAGGCTGACCTCAGGCAGGAGCTCGACTCCCGCCCGGCTCGGCGCTCCCCGGCTCGCGACGCTTGCCGCTCTCCCCCCACCCAGCCTGCCGGTCCCCTGCTCGGGATGACCGCCACTCCCGGTCCCCGGCGTGCCGCTCGCCCCCTCGGGCTGACTCGCGGGATCACGGCCGGTCGCCGGCTGGGGGGGCTCGGCAGTCCTCCCGGCGGCGGTCCCGCTCCCCGTTGCACCGTCGGGACCGATCCCCATCTCCTCCCCGACAGCAGTCCCTCACCACTGCCATCACCGCCCCGGCCGCCCGCCGCTACCAGCCCCCTCACTCCCAAGCTGTGTTCCCACCGTCCAATGGGGGCAATGGGAACCGGGGGCGCCAGGGCACCAAGAAGAAGAAGAAGGAGGGTCCCCCTCGCTCCCCCGGCCGCCGCCACCTCCGCCGATGCGGCGGCTCCACCTCCGGGCTCCACCCCCGCCTCTGACGGTCCGCCGTGCTTCAATTGCAGCCTGACCGGGCACTTCCAGGTGGCATGCCCCAACCCTCCGAGGTGCTACCTCTGCAAGGACGCCGGGCACCCCGCGATTTTCTGCCCAGACCGCCCGGTGACGGAGGAGATCATGATGTACGGCCACGTCATCGAGGACATGGGCTTCTTCCACATCGAGGTTCCGGAGATTCCCCCTCCCTCCCCCTCGCTCCTGGCTCTCGTGACTGTCGTGGGCGAGGGCGTCGCCACCCCGGAGCTGATCGAGGCCGAGCTCAACCACTTGTGCAAGTGCAAGTGGGACTGGCAGGTGACCTCCACCGCTGCCAACGCCTTCACGGTGATCTTCCCTGACGCTCTGAGCATGGGATTCTGTACCCGCAGCAACAACATCACCTTGGCCCTCAACGGGATTGTGGTGAACATCTCAGAGCTGAGGTGGGATCCCAAGGCCGTGGCTGTTCTGGACACTGCTTGGCTCCTCATCGCCGGCCTGCCTGATGTGGCCCGGTCTGAGTGAGTCATTCGCAGTATGTCCAAGATCCTGGGCAAGGTGGTGGTGGTTGATGAGCTCTCTCTACGCAAGGAGGAGGAGGTCCGGGTCAAGGTGAAGTGCCTGGACTCCTCCAAGCTCCACGCCATGATTCGGGTCTTCTTCAACGACGACAGCTACGACCTCAAGATCTGCCCCGAGCCTCCGAACCACATCGGCCACCCCCGATTCTCTGATGACAGCCACCTGGGGGGCGGCCCAGCTGATGCCGACAACTCCCACCACCGGCGGTCCCGCCACTCTCGCCTCGATGACCCTGAGGATGACGAGGACTTGTCGGAGCACTCCCGCTCCCCGTCCCGCGAGCCCGTCAACCCACCTTCGGGTCGTGGCGGTTCCGGGGCGGGACGCACCCGAGTGTCGGCCACTGACCTCGCAGTGGCTCTCCGCCTGGCCACCCCGCCGGTCGCGCCCTCTCCGCCTCTGTCGGAGTCGGCCAGTGACATCTCCAGTGTGGGCCTGCTCGTCGTGCCGCCTTCGTCGCCGCGCTCTCCCTCCGCCGACTCCACCCTTCGCCCCTCGCCGTCGGGCCCGGACCCCCCGTTCCCCTGGTTTGACCTCCCCAGTCCCCACGGGTGGCGGCGGGTGCGCTCCCATCGGCGCGCCTTCTCCGACCCTCCCACCCGCGGGGGACGCGGCCGGCGACATCTTGGAGCTCGTCGCCCCGCTCCCCTCGCTGGTGGCCTCCGACGTCCGCCTCGCACCGCCTGCTTCCCCAACCGCGGCGGTGGCCGTGGTCATGACCACTCCGGTCTCCGCTCACCCTCCTCCGACGGTGGCGTATGCCAGGCGGCCCCACTCCACCTCGACGCCGGTGACGGCGTCCCGCCGCAGCGCCCGCCTCGATGCGACCTGCCCGGTGGACTCCCCGGCTCCGTCCATCTCCGAGCGTGCGGAGCTTCGGGCGGCGGTCCGGAACCTCGAGTCAGGTGTGGATCCCGCCCTTCCCAGTTGTTCCGTTTCCGCGCTTGAGGCCGTTCCTATTGGCCACCTCGCCAAGGTGGCCACTGACTCGGCCATCGTCTTCAGGGGGGAGGTTGGTCCCCCTTTAGAATAGATCATGGCTATTAGGGCTCGTGAGATCTCAGATGGCAAGCTGGCTGAGACTCGGGCGCGCTTGCTTCGGCCTCCCGAGGAATCGACCACTACCCCCGCGGGTCGGGTTCCTCTGGTGGCCGACGGGGTGATTCGCGGACGCACCCGCTCTCGCACTGCTGCTCTTCGCGCGCAAAGTGCCTCCCATGTCCTGGGGTCAAGCAGCCCCCCGATGGGGGCTTAGATGCGGGCCCTTTTTCTAGAACATCCGCGGCTTCGGCCATGATGGCCGTCGACGCCAACCCATCGAGTACATGCGAGACGAACACATTGACATCATTGCCATCCAGGAAACCATGCGCACTGAGTTCTCCCTCCACGAGCTCGAATGTCTTAGTTCCCACCTCTTTGCCTGGCATTGGCTCCCTTCTAGTGGGACCACAGGCCATTCTGGCGGCATCCTTTTAGGGGTAAAGGATGCCACCTTTGAGGTGGGTGGCATGGACCGGGGTGAATTCTTCGTTAGTATGGAGATCTTCGAGCGTGCTCTTAACTTCAAATGGGAAGTCGTGATTGTGTATGGACCGGCAGACCACCGCCGCTCCCCGGCCTTCCTGGCGGAGCTACATCTGAAGATCTCCAACTCCCTCCTCCCAGTTGTAGTGGGCGGAGACTTTAACCTCATCTGATCCCCGGATGAGAAGAATAATGACCGGATTAACCTCCCCCGGATGCAGTTTTTCAATGACTGGATCGCGGAGCTGGGTCTCCGTGAGCTAGATTGGACGGGTGCCAGGTTCACTTGGACAAACCGTCAGGTTGACCCGACGCAATCCGTCTTGGATCGCGTCCTAGTTTCCCTGGAGTGGGAATTATGTTGCCCCCTGGCCTCGCTTCGTGCGATTACCCGGATCGGGTCTGACCATGTCCCTCTCCTCCTCTCCACCGCTGACGAGCGCCCCCCACCCCGCCGTGTTTCCGATTCGAGATCTTCTGGCTTAATCAGGCCGGCTTCCGGGAGGCTGTCGTCGCTCGCTGGATCTCCGCTCGCTCTTCCCCTCATCGCGCCATGTCCGTAGTCGACTCATGGCACTTCTTCTGTGCCAAGCTCGCCCGCCAATTCATGAAGGGTTGGGGTGCTAACCTTGGCCGGGACCTTAGAGAGCGCAAAAAGGCCCTCTTGCTGGCTATGCAAGCCCTGGATTCCCGTGCCGACACGTCCGAGATCTCCCCGGATGAGTGGATGCTGCGATATGACCTTGAAGACCAGCTCTCAACCATTTACATGGATGAAGAGGCCTACTAGCGACTGCGTGGTACCCAATGGTGGGTGCTTCAGAGTGATGCCAACACCGCCTATTTCCAAGCGGTGGCGAACGGCCGGCGGCGTTGAAACTCCATCCACTGCTTGTGGGATGGAGACACGCCTCTCGTTCGCCCCTCGGCCATCCGTTGCCATGTAGACAGCTTCTATAAAGCCCTATTTACCCCCACCCCTCGGGGTGGGGCTAGTCTCGCCCCCGACATTTTTTCGGGTGATCAATTGGTGTTTGTTGAGGCCAATGAGGCGTTAGTGGCCCCCTTCGCCGAGGACGAGGTCCTCGCGGCTATTAAAGGGATGAACCCCTCCTCGGCCCCGGGCCCGGATGGCCTGCCCGTAACGTTCTTCAAAACGTTCTGGACGACCATCAAGCCGGAGGTCATGGCCCTGTTTGAGGAATTCTACACGGGCGCCATTGATCTTGGGCGTCTCAACTATGGTATCGTGACCCTCATCCCCAAAGTCCCGGGCGCCTCCGACATCCGCCAGTTTCGTCCAATCACAGTGATTAATGTGATATTCCGGATTCTGGCCAAAAGGTACGCCAATAGGGTGACCATGCTCGTTGAAATGATTACCCATCCGAACCAATCCACCTTCACACAAGGCCGATTTATTCTGGATGGGGTGTGCTACCTCTTGAGCACTGCGTTGGTTTTCCCTTGAAGAGGAAAGGGTGATGCAGTAAAGCAGCGTAAGTATTTTCCTCAGTTTTTGAGAACCAATGTATCGATCCAGTAGGAGACCACGCACGAGTCCCTCGCACCTACACAAACAAATAAATCCTCGCAACCAACGCGATAAGGGGTTGTCAATCCCTACACGGTCACTTACGAGGGTGAGATCTGATAGATATGATAAGATAATATTTTTGGTATTTTTATGATAAAGATGCAAAGTAAAATAAAAGGCAATACAAATAACTAAGTGTTGGAAGATTAATATGATGGAAAATAGACCCGGGGGCCATAGGTTTCACTAGTGGCTTCTCTGAAGAGCATAAGTATTACGGTGGGTGAACAAAATACTGTTGAGCAATTGATAGCATTGAGCATAGTTATGAGAATATCTAGGTATGATCATGTATATAGGCATCACGTCCGAGACAAGTAGACCGACTCCTGCCTGCATCTACTACTATTACTCCACACATCGACCGCTATCCAGCATGCATCTAGAGTATTAAGTTCAAAAGAACAGAGTAACGCTTTAAGCAAGATGACATGATGTAGAGGGATAAACTCATGCAATATGATATAAACCCCATCTTGTTATCCTCGATGGCAACAATACAATACGTGCCTTGCTGCCCCTACTGTCACTGGGAAAGGACACCGCAAGATTGAACCCAAAGCTAAGCACTTCTCCCATTGCAAGAAAGATCAATCTAGTAGGCCAAACCAAACTGATAATTCGAAGAGACTTGCAAAGATAACCAATCATACATAAAAGAATTCAGAGGAGATTCGAATATTGTTCATAGATAAACTTGATCATAAACCCACAATTCATCGGTCTCAACAAACACACCGCAAAAGAAGATTACATCGAATAGATCTCCACGAGAGAGGGGGAGAACATTGTATTGAGATCCAAAAAGAGAGAAGAAGCCATCTAGCTAATAACTATGGACCCGAAGGTCTGAGGTAAACTACTCACACATCATCGGAGAGGCTATGGTGTTGATGTAGAAGCCCTCCGTGATCGATGCCCCCTCTGGCGGAACTCCGGAACAGGCCCCAAGATGGGATCTCACGGGTACAGAAGTTTGCGGTGGTGGAATTAGGTTTTTGGCTCCGTATCTGGTAGTTTGGGGGTATGTATGTATATATAGGAGGAAGGAGTACGTCGGTGGAGCAACATGGGGCCCATGAGGGTGGAGGGCGCGCCTGGGGGGGTAGGCGCGCCCCCTACCTCGTGCCCTCCTGGTTGATGTCTTGACGTAGGGTCCAAGTCCTCTGAACCACGTTCGTTCCGAAAATCACGTTCCCGAAGGTTTCATTCCGTTTGGACTCCGTTTGATATTCTTTTTCTGCGAAACTCTGAAATAGGCAAAAAACAGCAATTCTGGGCTGGGCCTCCGGTTAATAGGTTAGTCCCAAAAATAATATAAAAGTGTATAATAAAGCCCATTAATGTCCAAAACAGAATATAATATAGCATGGAACAATCAAAAATTATAGATACGTTGGAGACGTATCAAGCATCCCCAAGCTTAATTCCTGCTCGTCCTCGAGTAGGTAAATGATAAAAACAGAATTTTTGATGTGGAGTGCTACTTAGCATAATTTCAATATAATTCTTCTTATTGTGGCATGAATGTTCAGATTTGATATGATTCAAGATAAAAGTTTAATGTTGACATAAAAACAATAATACTTCAAGCATACTAACTAAGCAATTATGTCTTATCAAAATAACATAGCCAAAGCAATTTATCCCTACAAAATCATATAGTCTGGCTATGCTCCATCTTTCCCACACAAAATATTCATATCATGTACGACCCCAGTTTTAGCCAAGCAATTGGTTCATACTTTTAACGCGCTTCAGCCTTTTCAACTCTTACGCAATACATGAGCGCAAGCCATGGATATAGCACTATGGTGGAATAAGTTATAATGGTAGGGGTTATTTGGGAAGACAAAAAAAGGAGAAAGTCTCACATCAACGAGGCTAATCAACGGGCTATGGAGATGCCCATCAATTGATGTTAATGCGAGGAGTAGGGATTGCCATGCAACGGATGCACTAGAGATATAAGTGTATGAAAGCTCAAAAAAAACTAAGTGGGTGTGCATCCAACTTGCTTGCTCACGAAGACCTCGGGCATTTGAGGAAGCCCATCATTGGAATATACAAGCCAAGTTCTATAATGAAATTTCCCACTAGTATATGAAAGTGACAAAATGAGAGACTCTCTATTATGAAGATCACGGTGCTACTTTGAAGCACAAGTGTGGTAAAAGGATAGTAACATTGTCCCTTCTCTCTTCTTCTCTCATTTTTTTATTTGGGCCTTTTTTTATGGCCTCTTCCTTTTTTTATTTAGTCCGGAGTCTCATCCCGACTTGTGGGGGAATCATAGTCTCCATCATCCTTTCCTCACTTGGGACAATGCTCTAATAATGATGATCATCACACTTTTATTTACTTACAACTCATGAATTACAACTCAATACTTAGAACAAAATATGACTCTATATGAATGCCTCCGGCGGTGTACCAGGATATGAAATGAATCAAGAGCGACATGTATGAAAGAATTATGAACGGTGGCTTTGGCACAAATACAGTGTCAACTACATGATCATGCAAAGCAATATGACAATAATGGAGCGTGTCATGATAAACGAAACGGTGGAAAGTTGCATGGCAATATATCTCGGAATGGCTATGGAAATGCCATGATAGGTAGGTATGGTGGCTGTTTTGAGGAAGAATAAGGAGGTTTATGTGTGATAGAGCGTATCATATCACGGGGTTTGGATGCACCGGCGAAGTTTGCACCAACTCTCAAGGTGAGAAAGGGCAATGCACGGTACCGAAGAGGCTAGAAAATTGCGGAAAGATAAGTGTGTGTATAATCCATGGACTCACATTAGTCATAAAGAACTCATATACTTATCGCAAAAATTTATTAGCCCTCGAAGCAAAGTACTACTACGCATGCTCCTAGGGGAAGGGTTGGTAGGAGTTAACCATCGTGCGATCCCGACCGCCACACAAAGGAAGACAATCAACAAATACCTCATGCTCCGACTTTGTTACATAACGGTTCACCATACGTGCATGCTACGGGAATCACAAACTCCAACACATGTATTTTTCAATTCCACAATTACTCAACTAGCACAACTATGATATTACCACCTTTATATCTCAAAACAATTATCAAGCATCAAATTTCTCATGATATTAATTAAAGCAAATTGCCATACTATTTTAAGATCCTCAAAATAATATAAGTGAAGCATGAGAGATCAATATTTTCTATAAAACAAATCCACCATCGTGCTCTAAAAGATATAAGTGAAGCACTAGAGCAAAACTATATAGCTCAAAAAATATAAGTGAAGCACATAGAGTATTCTAATAAATTCCGAATCAAGTGTGTCTCTCTCAAAAGGTGTGTACAGAAATGATGATTGTGGTAAACTAACAAATAAAGACTCAAATAATACAAGACGCTCCAAGCAAAACACATATCATGTGGTGAATAAAAATAGATCTCCAAGTAAAGTTACCGATGGAAGTAGACGAAAGAGGGGATGCCTTCCGGGGCATCCCCAAGCTTTGGCTTTTAGGTGTCCTTAGATTATATTGGGGTGCCATGGGCATCCCCAAGCTTAGGCTCTTGCCACTCCTTGTTCCATAATCCATCAAATCTTTCACCCAAAACTTGAAAACTTCACAACACAAAACTCAGCAGAAAATCTCGTGAGCTCCGTTAGCGAAAGAAAACAAAAGACCACTTCAAGGTACTGTAATGAACTCATTCTTTATTTATATTGGTGTTAAACCTACTGTATTCCGACTTCTCTATGGTTTATAAACTATTTTACTAGCCATAGATTCATCAAAATAAGCAAACAGCACACGAAAAACAGAATCTGTCAAAAACAGAACAGTCTGTAGTGATCTGTAAATAACGCAAACTTATGGAACTCCAAAAAATCTACCAAAATAGGAAGACCTATACAATTTGTTTATTGATCAGCATCAATTGGAATCAATATTTTATCACGTTCTGGTGATTTTTAACAATTACTTTCGTGAACAGAAAGTTTCTGGAATTTACAGCAAGATCAAATAACTATCATCCAAGAAGATCCTAAAGGTTAAACTTGGCACAAACACTAATTAAAGCATAAAAAGACATCTAACCAGAGGCTAGATCAAATATTTATTCCTAAACAGAAGCAAAAAGCAAAAAAACTAAAAATTAAATTGGGTTGCCTCCCAACAAGCGCTATCGTTTAACGCCCCTAGCTAGGCAAAATAGCAAGGATAGATCTAGGTATTGCCATCTTTGGTAGGCAATCCATAAGTGGCTCTCATAATAGATTCATAAGGTAATTTTATTTTCTTTCTAGGGAAGTGTTCCATGCCTTTCCTTAACGTAAATTGGAATCTAATATTTCCTTCCTTCATATCAATAATTGCACCAATCGTTCTAAGGAAAGGTCTACCAAGAATAATAGGACATGAAGGATTGCAATCTATGTCAAGAACAATAAAATCTACGGGCACATAATTCCTATTTGCAACAATAAGAACATCATTAATTCTTCCCATAGGTTTCTTAATAGTGGAATCCGCAAGGTGCAAGTTTAAAGAGCAATCATCAAAATCACGAAAACCTAGCAAATCGCACAAAGTCTTTGGAATCGTGGAAACACCAGCACCCAAATCACACAAAGCGTAGCATTCATGATCTTTAATTTTAATTTTAATAGTAGGTTCCCACTCATCATAAAGTTTTCTAGGGATAGAAACTTCCAACTCAAGTTTTTCTTCAGAAGATTGCATCAAAGCATCAACGATATGTTTAGTAAAAGCTTTATTTTAACTATAAGCATGTGAAGAATTTAGCACGGATTGCAACAAGGAAATACAATCTATCAAAGAGCAATTATCATAATTAAATTCCTTGAAATCCAAAATAGTGGGTTCATTAATATCTAGAGTTTTGACCTCTTCATTCCCACTTTTATCAAATTTAGCATCAAGATCTAAAAACTCCGAATTTTTGGAACGCCTTCTAGGTAAAGGTGGATCATATTCTGTCTCATCATTATCAAGATTCATATTGCAAAACAAAGATTTAATAGGAGACACATCAATAACTTTTAGATCTTCATCTTTGTTTTCATAAAAATTAGAAGAACACGCTTTTACAAAGCAATCTTTCTTAGCACGCATCCTAGCGGTTCTTTCTTTGCACTCATCAATGGAAATTCTCATGGCCTTGAGAGACTCATTGATATCATGCTTAGGTGGAATAGATCTAAGTTTCAAAGAATCCACATCAAGAGAAATTCTATCAACGTTCCTAGCCAATTCATCAATCTTAGGCAACTTTTCTTCAAGCAAAGCATTGAAATTCTTTTGCGAATTCATAAATTCTTTAACACTAGTCTCAAATTCAGAAGGTATCTTATTAAAATTTCCATAAGTATTGTTGTAGGAATTACCATAATTATTAGAGGAATTACTAGGATACAGCCTAGGATTGAAGTTTCCTCTATACGCGTTGTTACCAAAATTATTCCTACCAACAAAATTCACATCCATAGATTCATTATTATTCTCAATCAAAGTAGACAAAGGCATATCATTAGGATCAGAAGAAACACTTTTAGTAGCAAATAATTTCATAAGTTCATCCATCTTTCCACTCAAAACATTAATTTCTTCTATCGCATGCACTTTTTTACTAGTAGATCTTTCAGTGTGCCATTGAGAATAATTAACCATAATATTATCTAGGAGTTTAGTAACTTCTCCTAAAGTGATTTCCATAAAAGTGCCTCCCGCAGCCGAATCTAAAAGATTTCTAGAAGCAAAGTTCAACCCGGCATAAAAATTTTGTATAATCATCCACAAATTCAAACCATGAGTAGGGCAATTACGTATCATTAATTTCATCCTCTCCCAAGCTTGTGCAACATGTTCATGATCAAGTTTCTTAAAATTCATAATATCGTTTCTAAGAGAGATGATCTTAGCGGGAGGAAAATACTTAGAGATAAAAGCATCTTTGCACTTATTCCAAGAATCAATACTATTTTTAGGCAAAGATGAAAACCAAGCTTTAGCACGATCTCTAAGCGAAAAAGGAAATAGCTTCAATTTAAAAATATCACTATCCACATCTTTCTTCTTTTGCATATCACACAAATCAACGAAGCTATTTAGATCGGTAGCGGCATCTTCACTAGGAAGGCCGGCGAATTGATCTTTCATGACAAGATTCAATAAAGCAGTATTGATTTCACAAGATTCAGTATCGGTAAGAGGAGCAATCGGAGTGCTAAGGAAATCATTGTTGTTGGTATTGGTGAAGTCACACAATTTAGTATTGTCTTGAGCCATAATGACAAACAAGCAATCCAACACACGAGCAAACAAGAAGCAAGCGAAAAAGAGGCGAACGGAAAAGAGAGGGCGAATAAAACGGCAAGGGTGAAGTGGGGGAGAGGAAAACGAGAGGCAAATGGAAAATAATGTAATGCGGGAGATAAGGGTTTGTGATGGGTACTTGGTATGTTGAGTTTTGCGTAGACTCCCCGGCAACGGCGCCAGAAATCCTTCTTGCTACCTCTTGAGCACTGCATTGGTTTTCCCTTGAAGAGGAAAGGGTGATGCAGTAAAGCAGTGTAAGTATTTCCCTCAGTTTTTGAGAACCAAGGTATCAATCCAGTAGGAGACCACGCACGAGTCCCTCGCACCTACAAAAACAAATAAATCCTCGCAACCAACGCGATAAGGGGTTGTCAATCCCTACACGGTCACTTACGAGAGTGAGATCTGATAGATATGATAAGATAATATTTTTGGTATTTTTATGATAAAGATGCAAAGTAAAATAAAAGGCAATACAAATAACTAAGTGTTGGAAGATTAATATGATGGAAAATAGACCCGGGGGCCATAGGTTTCACTAGTGGCTTCTCTCAAGAGCATAAGTATTACGGTGGGTGAACAAATTACTGTTGAGCAATTGATAGAATTGAGCATAGTTATGAGAATATCTAGGTATGATCATGTATATAGGCATCACGTCCGAGACAAGTAGACCGACTCCTGCCTGCATCTACTACTATTACTCCACACATCGACCGCTATCCAGCATGCATCTAGAGTATTAAGTTCAAAAGAACAGAGTAACGCTTTAAGCAAGATGACATGATGTAGAGGGATAAACTCATGCAATATGATATAAACCCCATCTTGTTATCCTCGATGGCAACAATACAATACGTGCCTTGCTGCCCCTACTGTCACTGGGAAAGGACACCGCAAGATTGAACCCAAAGCTAAACACTTCTCCCATTGCAAGAAAGATCAATCTAGTAGGCCAAACCAAACTGATAATTCGAAGAGACTTGCAAAGATAACCAATCATACATAAAAGAATTCAGAGGAGATTCGAATATTGTTCATAGATAAAATTGATCATAAACCAACAATTCATCGGTCTCAACAAACACACCGCAAAAGAAGATTACATCGAATAGATCTCCACTAGAGAGGGGGAGAACATTGTATTGAGATCCAAAAAAAGAGAAGAAGCCATCTAGCTAATAACTATGGACCCGAAGGTCTGAGGTAAACTACTCACACATCATCGAGAGGCTATGCTGTTGATGTAGAAGCCCTCCGTGATCGATGCCCCCTCCGGCGGAGCTCCGGAACAGGCCCCAAGATGGGATCTCACGGGTACAGAAGGTTGCGGTGGTGGAATTAGGTTTTTGGCTCCGTATCTGGTAGTTTGGGGGTACGTAGGTATATATAGGAGGAAGGAGTACGTCGGTGGAGCAACGTGGGGCCCATGAGGGTGGAGGGCGCGCCTGGGGGGGTAGGCGCGCCCCCCTACCTCGTGCCCTCCTAGTTGATGTCTAGACGTAGGGTCCAAGTCCTCTGGATCACGTTCGTTCCGAAAATCACGTTCCCGAAGGTTTCATTCCGTTTGGACTCCGTTTGATATTCTTTTTCTGCAAAACTCTGAAATAGGCAAAAAAAACAACAATTCTGGGTTGGGCCTCCGGTTAATAGGTTAGTCCCAAAAATAATATAAAAGTGTATAATAAAGCCCATTAATGTCCAAAACAGAATATAATATAGCATGGAACAATCAAAAATTATAGATACGTTGGAGACGTATCAGGGTGCTGGTATTCCACGAAGTCCTCCACGAGGTCCGGATGAAATTCCATCGGGCGGTCTTTCTGAAGCTAGACTTCCACAAAGCGTACGACACGGTCCACTGGCCCTTCTTGTGGGAAGTGTTGCTTCGCAAGGGCTTTGACGACCGTTGGGTGACTCGTGTCATGCAGCTTGTCTCCTGTGGCCGGACCGCTGTGAACATCAACGGTGACATTGGGCCCTACTTCCCCACCCTCTGTGGGGTCCGTCAGGGTGACCCGTTCTCGCTGTTCCTGTTCAACATGGTGGTTGATGCCCTGGCATCCATCCTTGATAAGGCCAAGGATGCTGGCCATATTCGCGACATCGTCCCCCACCTAGTCGGAGGGGGAGGGGTCTCTCTCCTTCAATATGCGGATGATACCATAATAATGGTGGAGGGCTCCGTCCAAGACATTGCTAACATGAAGTTCCTCCTCTTGTGCTTCCAACAGATGTCGGGCCTAACCATCAACTTCGATAAGAGCGAAGTGATGGTTCTCGGGTTCCCCCCGGAGGAAGCATAGGCTATTGCGGACCGGCTAAATTGTCGGTTGGGTTCTTTCCCCACGACCTACCTGGGGATCCCCATTAGTGATTCGCGCCTCACCGTGGCGGATCTTCGCCCCACGGTGACCCGTATGCAACACCGCGTTGAGCCCTGGAAAGGGCGCTGGTTGTCGAAGGCTGCTCGCGTGATCCCTATCAACTCTTCGCTTGCCAGCCTTCTTTGGTTCCTCATGAGCTTCTATAGCCTCCATGAGACCCTTCATCAGGAGATCGCGAAATACCAATCCAGATTCTTCTGGGCTGGGGAGGGGGATAAGCAGAAGTACCATATGGTAAGCTGGCCCGATATCTGCAAACCCAAGGACCAGGGCGGTCTTGGGATCTTGTCCTCCCGACGCATGAACATTGCCCTCCTGGCCCGTTGGCTCTAGCGCATTGCCAATGGCGATGGAGGTCTTTGGCTCACCATCATCCAGAACAAGTACCTTCGAGGACAGCCTCTTGCATTCTGTCAGCGCTCGGGCGGCTCCCAGTTTTGGCAGGCCGTCGTCCAGCTGCTACCTGTACTTCGCATTGGCACATCCACCTCGGTTGGTACTGGGTCCTCGACCCTGTTCTGGTTTGATCGGTGGATTGGCGACACCCCCCCCCCCCTGGCCGCGCGATTTCCGGAGCTCTTCGCCATTGCAGTTGACCCTCGTGTCTCTGTCGAGACGGCCCTTATTGACTTAGGGCGCCTCGCTTTCCGCCGCCCCTTTGGCCCACCTGAAGTTGCCGCTTGGGAGGCCCTCCTTCAGGACATCGCCGTCCTCCCTATGGACGGCGCCGTCACCCCGGACGCCATCTCTTGGCGTCTGGAACCTTCCGGCTGCTTCTCCACAAAATCCCTCTACGCGGCCATCGCCCCCTCGACGGCCCCCGAGCCCTTTAGTTTGATTTGGGACATCCGCCTGCCCCTGAAGATCAGGATCTTCCTGTGGCAATGGATCCGAGGCCGCCTCCCGTCCGGCGTGGAGGTCCTTAAGCGCTATGGACCCGGGGATGGGATGTGCCCCATGTGCGGCACGGTGGAGGATGCTAACCACATCTTCTTCTCGTGCTCCACGGCTCAGTTCCTTTGGTCTTGTTTCCGCGAGACGGTTGGGGGCCAGTGGTGCAACACCAACTTCCCTGACCTGCTTGCGGAAATTCACGCCTCCCCCTTCGCTACCGCCATATTAGATGGCTTTGCGTTGGGGTCCTTGCCTGGACGCTTTGGACCGTTCGCAATAAGCTTGTCATACAGAAGGTGCCTCTTCGACGTGCTACTGACGCCATCTTTAAAATGTGTGGATACTTGCAGCTCTGGCGGCCGCTTAGCCGCCCCCAGGATCGGGACGTCATCAACAACCTCCTCGCCGACCTTCGATCGATGGCCTTCCGCTTGGCGCCTCCGCTCCCTCCACACCCCCCCCCCCCCCGAGCCCGACTAGATGCTCTGCCGCACCCCGCGTGTGCGTGCTTTTTTGTTTCTTCAGGGCTTGTTAAGCTGTGCCCTCAGCATTAACCCTTTGAATCTTGTCTGTACTAGACCTTTGTGTGTGTGTGTGTGTGTGTCTGTGAACCTTGTTGGATGTTTAGCTTGGGCAGTTGCTTTATAATATAAAGCGGGGCGAAAGCCTTTTCGGTATAAATATGGCCAAATATATTTGCCCCCTCTCAATATTTTTTTTGGGTCCGCCCCTGCTTGAGCCTCGTGAGCATATATATAGATGATGTATCTACTTGGAGTACAAGACAAGCCAGAACAAATCCTAGTCTATCTCGTCTTTCTTAATAATCAATATACTCAACACATATTAATTTGATTCATATAGCTATTTCTCCCTTTGTTCCCATATTTTGAAATGCTTGCATACCCCGACAATGTGTAACTACACCCAGATATGATTATTGTAATGAACTGATTTTAATTAGTTTTTTTAATTTATATGCCATTCCGTTACAAAAGTTTGTGGATGAGAGATTGGGCTCTTTAGGCAACTGAAGTGCAGCAACGGCATTTATGGCTGGCCCTTCCGGTGCTCACTTACATTCCATCAGAGGCAGAGAAACAGAAGTAGATAGCTCAGAAATCCTGAACTTGATTGGGTGCCGTGGAAAAGAAGTATGCATAATATCCCTTCCGATGATCAGACGCTTCATGTGCTGAGTGTGATGAGCAAAAGTCCCATGAGGATACCTCAAAGATATCACCTTCAGCTAGCACTCAGAACCTGAATGCAAACCAGTTGGCTGCAAAGATCCTTGGCCTTCAAATGAAAGGAAAGCATGAAGAAGATGACCAACTTTCGGTAACTGTTGCAACTACCAACTAGTATTGACATGATCGTTTTCCTCATTTAATTTTCGAAACCTACAGCTTATTAACTGATAAGATCACATGACTTCTTAACTCGCTTAACTGATAGTTGCTCTTTGTGAGAGAGAAATGGAGCATGTGCTGGAGGATCAAGTCACTTCTGTTGATGGGCCTAGGCATGAAAGGGAAGGAGCTCAATCAAGTTAGTTTTGTTTTATACCAGAATACATTTGCATTACATGTTACGTAGTAGTCTCTCCATCCCAAAATGAGTGTCGTTGATTTAGTACAACTTTGTAATTAATCAGCGACACTTATTTTGAGACGGCATTAGTAGGGAAGATGGTACTGGTATTTATTGCATTTAGATAGTTTCAGGCGATGTTGACGTTAAATTTACCCTGTCACTATTGATCATCAATGCATTTTTCAGGCTTGAGTTAACATTTCGAAAAATAGGTTGGCATTCGTAAACATAACCAAAGAAAAAAAAAAGGTTGGCATTCTTCAGGTGCCTAACAGCTTTGGTCTGCAATGCAACAGCCGGTCAAGCTGGAGTACCCTTTGATACTCGTTCAGCATTTCATCCTTGTGTGAACAAAACCTTCAGTGCACGGTCATGCTCACTAGAAGAGAAACCAGCAGCTTGAACCACAGAGCTGAACCGCTCAAACCAAGCACGAGATGGTTGCTTTTTTCCCATAGAGGGCCATCCGAAGGCGACAAAGGCCTTATAGGTATTCACACCACCGGATGAAATTGAAGCCATAATCAAGGAGTCAGGTCAGAGCTTGTGGTAGAAGATTGGGCTCTGCAATGCAGATCCTATCTTGCCCCTTGCCTGGCCACCCCCTTGCTCCTTGCCAAAAGAATCTGGGTCTGAAATAATCCAGCCAACAATGCTTGTGTGTCGAAGTGAGACGGACGATTGCATCGACACTGTTGCAGTGTCTGCTCATCTGCTGCGCGTGGTCGGCTCCGTGTTCACAACAGGTCGACAGTCACACTGCCGGCACAGACACTATGAAGGATTGTTAGAATGGGCCTTAGCTATGAAGCGAAGAGCAACCGACAAATGAGATGAGCGACGAAGGAAGGAGAATGAGAATCGAAGCGAAGGAAGCCTCGCCGGAGCGCACTAGAAAGAAAACTAGCAGAACCTGCACACTACTACTACCCTACGCTAGTCGCACTCATCCAATCCAGCCCGGTCATTCGGTCAAGATCTCAGACCAGATTTCTGAAGAAGAAAAAAGCTGAGACCAGATCACTTGGATCGCCCTCCGTCCGGCTCGTCGCCGATGGAGCTGGGTGGGCCACGCAAGCCCGCAACAGCGACGGGGAAGCCGCGTCGTCAAACATTCCTGCATGCACCAACGACCCCAGAGACCCCAAAAGATGAGAGAGAGAGGGACGCCGACCGATCCTAAGAGAAGGAGAAGAAGAAAGCAACCGGGACGGATGGAAAAGCTTGGTCGTCCAGTCTCGCATCCTTCCTTTGGCTTCCTTTTCTCCTTTCGTCGCAAGTGGAGGACATGATAGGATCCGGGGATCACCTTCGCCGGATCAGTCGGGCCACGCGCGCCCGGGCCGGCCATCTCCGGGCACCTTGTGCGCCCCCTCGCTTTATGCAACGCGATCCAAAGCTAGGTTATCGAGTCCCGTCGGTACTTCAGGTGGCCGTACTCCCACCAGGCCACCATGCATGCATGACGCAGCAGATGGTAACCGCGGCATCATCGTCGGGCTAGTGCGTGTCGACGGCGACGAGCTCGAGGAGGAGGGCCGGCCGGGTCGCGGTGAAATGAAATGAGATACAGTGTGCACGCGTGCGTGTACTACGTTTGCGACGGGTGAGTTTGTGCCGGAAAGTTTCTCTTCACTTTGGGCAAAGTGGCATTTGCGTAGCGTGGCTGGGTACATTGGATGGATGGATGTGGACGTGGATATCTATTGGGATCTACGCGGTGGTGGTGCGCGCGCTAGTGGGAAATCCGTCAGGTCGCGGAATCGCTTAGACGACACATGTGCCTGTCTCACGCTCATCAGATAGTGCGGCCGCGCAATATTGTACTCCTACATACTCCGTCCGTCTCAAAATAGATGACCCAACTTTATACTAAAGTTAGTACAAAGTTGAGTCATCTATTTTGAAACGGAGGGAGTACGTTGGTTCTAGACTAGACTGCTAGCTAGTTGTTTCACCGGCAATGATACACACCGAGTGAGCAAAATTTCTTCTTAGAAGAACGGAAAAGGATGAGTACGTCATGCGTGCTCCTCAAACGAGCTGATAGCACACATGATCTGTGGCAAATTCGCAAAGCAAAGCAGCTCTCGATCGATCCACTGGCTGGCAGTGGCAGATGTTACATCGGATCGCACGCGTGGATGGATGGGCAACACGTCTGAAATGGCTAGGCTGCAGCTGCACGACCAGCGTGTTGCGGCCGAAAGCCTAGGGCCGGGCTGTGTCGGACGGAGTTCCTGCGGATGGCGATGTGCATGCGTGTGCCAGGCCGCACGGGATCTAGCAGATCATGCCCGCCAATCACCGGTCTGCTTTTTCGCGGGAAGTCACTGCAGGTTTACTGTGTTCCAATTAAGAACGTCAAAGACAGCAGCTGCGGGCCTAGATGGTCTCGGAGCACAGTAAATAAAGAAAAGAAAAAAGTACGGTATGCATGATTGGTGTGGCCATTCAGACTCGGAGAAAGGAAATCACATCATTGGTGTGATCAGTCAAAAATATCCTCTACCACCTGGTGGAAAATTAGCTGCATGTGGTTACCGATTGTGTTGCGTTAAACTCGCTTGTATAATTTGCTATGCAGAAATAGTAAACAGAGAACCCTGAAAAAAAAATACAGACTAGACGAAATAGGCAAACCTGGGTAAGCAAGATTATCATTACCTCTCGTAGCTCCAAATGCAGTCTCAGTCGGATCAGAGTGTACCTAAGCAAACCTCTAGTCTAGTGTTAGCTCGCCTTCTATGAGTGGCGTTGTCGGTCCCATCATCGCTAAAGAATACTGAAATACTTTTATTAACTTCTGCAAAACAAGGAGAACACATCATCGCCTTTAGCGGAATCAAATGGTGGTGAATTGCATCAAATCCGAAGAAAGTGAGATCATGCCCAGCAACATTATCCATTTTAACAACCCGCAAACAAAATACTATCCATCTTAACTGATCATTCTACTAGCATCAAATCAGCGGCGTAGTCAGTTTTTTTTAGATTAGTGGCGTAGACAGTTAGTAGTAAAAGGAAGGGTGTGGTAGGTCTCAGTCAACTGAGACTTAACCAAGTCTCAGTCAAGTGATATGGTATGTAAGAAAAAAAAGAAAAACTGAAAATAATTTTTTTTGTACGGATATCCATGCGAAATCAAAAGAAGATAGCATCAACTAAGACTTAAGAACATCTACAGCGGAAGAGGACAAATATGACCCCTCAAATGGTGGTGAATTGCATCAAATCCGGTCACTGTCCGCGGACGCGTCCGAGCGCATCTCAAATAGTGTCGTCCACATCCGTGTATCTCATATTCGATCCCCTATATCGCTACTAAATCATGCAATGTCGATCAAAGTACGTAGATTAGCAAACGGGCACAGGCAAGCACAATACTTTCACCAAAAAATAAGATGTTCAAACAACCCCCAAAGTTCAAAGGACGGGCAACTTGAAACTACGTCTAAAACTTGAAATTAAATTGAAGCAAAGCGGATCTTCACCACTTCCGGGCCCGCCCCTTCCACTTCCGGTCGTCGGCGCAGCTGTGGCCGTCGACGACTGGTGGAGGATCGTCCGACTCATCGGACGAGGACGAGTCGTCGTCGTCGTCGTCGGAAGAGGAGGAGACGATGATGAGGCCCTTGAGGCGCCGGACGGCCCGGTCCTGCTGCCGCTTCAGCATGGCCAGCCGAGCTGCCTCCATCGCCTTCTCCTTGGCCTCGCGCTCGGACTGCTCGATAGCTAGCCGTAGGGCCTTTGCATTCTTCCCGCGGAGCCGCCGAGCGTCTGTCTCCGTCGTCGTAAGCGACCGGTGGTAGACACACGCGAGGAGCCGCTCGTCCTTGTCGGGCTCCGCTGGTAACCCGCGGCGGCGGCGGACAGAGCTCTCCGTCGCGTCCCTTTCCCTTGCCAGCTGACTCTCGCGGCGGGCGGCTCGTGCCTCTGAATCCGGCATGCGTGTTCGGGCCGGTGCCGCAGGGGCGGGCACAGGCACCCACCGCTACCCGGGTGGGGGAGCAGCAGGCGGCGGGGCAAGGGGACGGCGTGGGCGAGGTGCGGACTGCGCAGCCCACGTGGAGCCAAGCGCGGGCCGGGAGGAGCCAGTGCCGGCTTCCTCGTTGCAGCGGTGGGGGAGAGGCGAGGCCGATCCGGAACTACCACCCGTGTCCACGTTGGACCTCTCGAGGGCAATGCGGAGGGCTAGATCCTCGTCGGAGTTAGAGGAGGAGTGGCTGCCGGCGCTCGACATGGTGACCGTAGTCACCGGAGTGGTCGGAGTGGATTGAATCGGAGAAATCAAAGAAAAGAAGAAGAGACGGATCGAGAGTGAAGTGAGGTAGCTAGGGTTTCCGAATTGGGATATTTGTAGGGACGGAGTGGGGTAGGGGTGGGCCGGGACAACGAGGCGGCCATGCCCGGGCGCCCCCATATTTGCCCCATATTTGGGCTGGATATGAGGGGTGCCGGACAGCCCGGGCGTTTGAGGGCCGTTTGAGGCACCCGGCTGGGTCAGAAAAATGTGACCGGTGAATGACCGGGCGGGCCATCCGAGCGTTTGAGACCTGTATGAGACGCCGTGCTGTGGATGCTCTAACCAAGTCTCAGTCGGCTGAGACTTAACAAAACTATAAACTGCAAACCTAGGTAAAATTAGTCTAAATAAGCAGTACACCTAGTACTTCCGAGAATTAAACAGAGCATGTAGCTCTAATAATAAGTGCCTCATGGCACCCATAGTAATCGCCATCGTCATGCCGATCCTCCTCGTGCTTATTTCTTCAGAGAACACCATCATTGCCCATTCATGGCCATATCCCATATGAACATGAACACAGTAGACACGCCATAATGAGAGGTTGGAGGAAGTTGTCATCATCATGACGAGCAATTCGTGAAAACGACGGTCACACGTGCGCACCGGGAAGGATTTGTGGTCGTGACTTGGAGGCAACTATGATCGTTTTTTCAGACCGCAACTATGATTGCCCGGTACTACTTGGGGATCTTTTCCCTGGCAGCCCACGCGTACTGTGCGCTGTGCCGTGTGTAGGTGTCCGTAAGCTCGGATGAGTCTACTGGCTCGTACGACAAAATAAACAAGTGCATGTAGCTACGCTGTTCAAACTATAAGTTGATCGTTTTGTACCCCTTTTTTTTTATGGCTCACTTGCTATGTTTTTCTTACAGACAAGTTCAGTGTGCGCGCCCACGTGCATAATATCTGCTTTATATGATTTTGCGGTACTATTATTTTCTGTGTGGAGTTATCCATTATTATGTTATTCAAACTATAGCAAAAGAATGCATGAAGGACCTTGCCCTCAAAAAGATGGAAGATTTGATCTTAGCAGATCTTGCGGCGGATATTAGTTTGAAATTCCGTAGAAAAAAGATGTGGTCACGGTAGACAGTACTGTCCTTATTGGTGGTGGGATAGTTAGGAGGACAGTGGTATTTCTAGCCCACCAGAGTTCAAGTCTTAAACTTGACATTGATGTTCATATTTTTCTGGATCTAGTTTTGGCTTTTCTGCGATGTTTGATTAGTGGGACTGGGAGGATATGTTCCCATGGACTACGAGACCCCTGTGGTGACTTCGTCAATCTCAAGATGTTATGCTGGCTCAGTTTATCGGATGTGTTCATAGGGGTAGGGTGTGCGTGCGTGCATTCATAAGGGTGAGGGTATGCTTGTGTATGTGATCGACCTTGATAGTACTGTGCTAAAAAAAAATGCCCTCACTCATACAATGTGTGTGACCTTTCTTTTTGATAAAGTGATACCATGTGTGTGCATCCAAAATTTGATACGATGCATCGTCCGTGTATCCCAAATCCAACTAGGAAGTGTATGTGATGACTTCGCCATTTTTTAAAAATGTGCTGGCTCAGTCTCTTGAACGTGTTCATCAGGTACGATATGCTTGCGTACGCTCATAAAGGTGATAATGTGTATACGAGTGTCTACTTCTGTACTGTGTTTTTCTATATAAAAAAATAGTCAACACAGAGTAATAAGCAAAATATAGAATATGCCACCACTGGCCCCATAATAATTCCGAGGGGAAAAGCTGGTACGTACTCTACCAGATATCGGCATATAATGGACACATGCACGATGGTCATTTCTAGCCGGCATGCTAAAAATGGTTCGCTCTTTTGGCACACAACTTGCTTACTTGTGTAGATTATATGTACTTGCATATGTAGGATATACTTGCATACGCTCATAAAAGTGACAGTGTGTATATGTATGTCTACATATGTACTGTGTTTTCCTACATTAAAAAAATAGACTCTCTGACGTCAGCACAGAGTAATAAGCAAAATACTCCCTCTCTCTCAGTTTACAGGGCATGCGCATACCTCTAGGTCGTCAATTTGACCAACCTAATACAAGTCATATATTACAAAAAAATATACCAATATAAACATCAGATATTCTATTTAGCAAACGGCATAATTTTTGTGTTATACAGTTTATATTATGTTGATAAAATTGGCAACCTAGGTATACGCGTAGGACTTGTAAACTGAGACGGAGGGAGTAACAGAACATTCCACCACCGGCCCCACAATAATTACCATGGAAAAAGCCGGTAGTACGTACCAGATATCGGCATATAATCGACACATGCACGATGGTCATTTCTAGCCAGTATGCTAAAAATGGTTCACTTTTTGTTGGTACACAACTTGTTTATTTGTTTCTCCTTGTAGAATCATTCGACACTGCATCTTTTTTGGTGTTGCCTCTCGCTTTGTAGGTGCCTAGATAACCATGTCGCGACACATGGAAATTCATATCACGCATCATTATTCCTATCCCGGCACACCTACGCAGGCAGTACGATCGGATCGGGCCAGCATGAGAAAGAAACTGCGGCGAGTGGACTAGTGGATGACACGTACAGGCGCACGAAGCCGGGAGGAGATCGAGTCGGGTTCCAGTGGGGTGGGGTGACGAGGCGGCGTGCATGGGGCCGGCCCGGCCCGGCCTCCTGCGTGGCTCGCTCGGTCGACCGCGTGAGTAGTGGGAAGGCGCCGGTCGCGGTCGGTCGGCCGGGCTCGAGCGCGCGTGCGCCCCGGCCGGCCAACGAGAGCGCGGTCTTCACTCTTGGCGCTGGGCCCGCGTGGCGGCGAGCGGGGGCGGGGATGTGGAGGACCGCACGCGCTTCCGAGCGCCCTGGCTCTCGGCGACGTGTCGCGGCGTGGTTGGTTGACGCCCCCAACGGCCATCAGGGGAGGGACCGGGATCGTGTGCGACGGCGCGGCCGCGGGTTGGTTGCCGTTCGCCTCCCGCGCTGGTTGGTCACGCCAAAGCGCATGGGGTCCGTTTGTCTGTGACTCCAAGTCAGGGCCCAGTAGTAAGAATAACCCACCAGCTGCGACGGCCGCACCTTTGCCATGGCCACGTTGAAGTGTGTCTTGGAAATATGCAGGCAATAATAAATTGGTTATTATCATATTTTCCTATTCATTATAAATGTTTTTTATTCATGCTAGAATTGTATTGACTAGAAACTTAAATATATGTGTGAATATATAAACATCACCGTGTCCCTAGTAGGCCTCTACTACATGATGTCTACTACGCAACCTTCTTGTAGACTCGTGTTGGGCCTCCAAGCGCAGAGTTTTGTAGTACAGTAGCAAATTTTCCACAAGTTCGTGACCTAAGGTTTATCAATCCGTGGGAGGCATAGGATGAAGATGGTCTCTCTCAAACAACCCTGCAACCAAATACAAAGAAATCCCTTGTGTCCCCAACACATCCAATACAATGGCAGATTGTATAGGTGCACTAGTTCGGCGAAGAGATGGTGATACAAGTATAGTATGGATAGTAGATATAGGTTTTTTAAATCTGAAAATATAAAAACAGCAAGGTAGCAAGTAACAAAGATGAGCAAAGCAATGCTTGAAAACAAGGCCTAGGGTTCATACTTTCACTATTGCAAATTCTCTCAACAGTGATAACATAATTAAATCATATGACAATCCCTCAACATGCAACGAAGAATCACTCCAAAGTTTCTATCGGAGAACGTAGGATGAAAACGTGCATCAACCCCTATGCATAGATTGCCCCAATGTCACCTTGGGGATCCGTGAGTTGAGTGCCAAAACATACATCTAGTGAATCAATATAACATCCCATTGTCACCACAGATATCCCATCGCAAGACATACATCAAGAGTTCTCAAATCCAATACTCAATCCAACATAACGAAACCTCAAAGGGGAAGACTCAATTCATCACAAGAAGATAGAGGGGAGAAACACCATATGATCCAACTATAGTGACAAAGCTCACTGTACATTAAGATCGTGCCAAATCAAGAACACGAGAGAGAGAGAGAGAGAGAGAGATTGATCAAACACATAGCTACTAGTACATACCCTCAGCCCCCAGGGTGAACTACTCCCTCCTCGTCATGGAGACCGCCGGGACGATGAAGGTGGCCTCCGGTGATGGTTTTTCGTGGCTACAGAGGCTTGCGGCGGCGAAACTTCCGATCTAGGTTTTTTTTCGAAGGTTTCTATATTTATAGGAACTTTTGGCGTCGGAAAGAAGTTAGGGGGGTTCCCGAGGAGCCCACAAGCCAAGGGGCGCGCCCTAGGGGGGGCGCCCCTAGGCTTGTGGTCGCCTTGGGACTCTTCTGGTCCAACTCCGATACTTCGTGGGTCTCTTCTGGTCCATAAAAAATCACCGTAAATTTTCAGCTCGTTTGGACTCCGTTTGATATTCTTTTTCTGTAAAACTCAAAAACAAGGAAAAAACAGAAACTGGCACTGGGCTCTAGGTTAATAGGTTAGTCCCAAAAATAATATAAAATAGCATATTAATGCATATAAAACATCCAAGATAATATAATAGCATGGAACAATCAAAAATTATAGATACGTTGGAGAAGTATCAAGCATCCCCAAGCTTAATTCCTGCTCGTCCTCGAGTAGGTAAATGATAAAAACAGAATTTTTGATGTGGAATGCTACGTAACATATTTATCCATGTAATTTTCTTTATTGTGGCATGAATATTCAGATCCATAAGATTCAAAACAAAAGTTTAATATTGATATAAAAACAATAATACACTACTAGGGAAAACCTTATACACAGCATCTTAGCAGTAGCGCTGGACAAAACAGGGCGCTACTGCTATTTAGTAGTAGCGTTTTTAAATAGACCGCGCTACTTCTACTACTTTAGCAGTAGTGCGTTCTGCGAAACCGCGCTGCTGCTATATTTGTACTGGGCGCAGATGGCTAGCCCCACTTAGCAGTAGCGCGTACCACTGACCAGCGCTACTGCTACGGCCCGTAGCAGTAGCGCGTTTCTATGAAACGCGCTACTACTTACTTACCTTATCCTGGAGCGGTTCACCCTCTCACACTCACTCCCTCTCACTCGCTCTTGCCCGCACCGAACCCGTACGTCGTCCGCCGCCGCCGCGCTGCTCCTCTTCGAGGTTCTCCCTCCTTCCTCCTCCCCCCTCCTCCTCCAGCCGCCCTCCTCCCACCGCCCCTCTCCCTCCTCCTCCGGCCGCCCCCTCCTTCTCCTCCTCTGGCCGCCCCTCCCTTCTCCTCCTACAGCCGCCCCCTCCCCTTCCTCCCCCGCCCCCTCCCTCCTCCGATCCCACCGGCCTCCTCCCCCTCCTCCTCTCTCCTTCCTCCTCCCTTCCCCTCCTCCCTCCATCTCTTTTTTTTTCTGTTTTTCACTGTAGTTTTTTACTATTGTATAATGTAGTTTTTTTAATGTTTTTAGTAAGTGTTTAAAATAATTAGTAAGTAAAATAATAAACTAGTTGAACTAGTTTAGTTTTAGTAAGAACTGGTTGAATTAATAGGACTAATGTATTTTTAGTAAGAAAATTAATATAACTAGTTGAACTAGTTTATTTCTATTTATAGTAAGTTTATATTTAGTAAGAACTAGTTGAATTAATAGAACTAGTTGAACATGCCACATTTGTTGTTATTTTTTTAGTTTAAGCAATTATTCCTGCATCGACGTCGACGAAGCCTATCCCGCATCCTCGTCGTCGATACCCGTCGTTCGCTAGGGTTTTAGTTGTATTAGTGATGTTATATGTATGATACTATTCGGGATGTATTAGTGATAACTTATAGGGTTTTTGTTTTTGCAGAAATCAAGGAGCCCCTCCATCATCCCCGCCGTCGTCCCCGTCACCGACCCCCTCCGACCTCGAGGTGAGACCAGCCAAATCTCCATGTCAATATGAGTCCTATAAGATATGATGTAGATAAAAACATGTATATCTTGTGTTGCTCAAATAGGATATGTGGTTGCCCAAGTGGCCGGTCATGTTCAGGTTACACCTCCAAGTGGCCTATGTTTTGCCGGAGTGTTGATTAATTTCTGTTCCGGCAAATTTCAGGCGCTCGATATGTCCTGTTTTAGCAAAGGTCATGCCGGAATTTTCCGTGAATTTTGGCATGACTTGTGCTAGAATATGTAGGAAATATCGAGTGGCCTGGATTTTCTAGAAAGATAATTAAACGATATTTCGGGTTGACTTTAAGTCTGTCGAGGCCAAAGAATCCCGACTATTGTCGTGGGGGTCGTTTCTCCTTCTTCTCCGGGTGCTAGACCTTTGTTATGCACTAGGGGAAGGAGGAGCAAATGTCAGAGAGGAATCGGTGAGTTAGAGTCTCCACCATACATGAGAGGACGAAGAATCCCGACTGTTGTCGTGGGGGTAGCTTCTCCTTTGTTCCCGTGTGCTAGACAATTTGGTGTAATGCACTCGGGAACGAAAGGAGGAGCTACCATCATCGACGGTCGAATATATACACCACGTGAGCTGAGAGTTTTCAAGAAAAGACTCGACAGACCGATAGTCAACCCGTGATGAATAATGAACAAGCTGAGAGTTTTAATTGTACAAGTTTAATCTTTGAATTATGAACATAGGAAATGTCGTCGGACGAAGAAGGTCCCGGGGAGTGCTCCTGGTGCGGCGACAACCGGGGATTCTGTGACAGGCCTCACCTGGACGAAGGTCGGCGCTTCAGCATTAAGCTCGAGGAGGCCTTCGATTGTGATACGGTAAGCTACAACGCAAAGTGTTTTTTTTTCATAATTAAGCTCGACTTCTACTACTTCAACGTGTAATTTTTGTCTTTTACAATTCGACTAGCTTATCCCATGCCATGCAAGACGCTATGTCTTGGAGAGGATGGGTTTTGAAGATCATGAGAGGAATAAAACAAAGAAAATTAACCTAAGGACCCATATGGTATGGATTTTGAGGTAAATCTATACAATTCTGAGAGTGTATCCCATTTTGGTTGCCCGGGTTGGGAAGCACTTTGCAAGATTTATGATTTTCAAGAGGGTATGTTTGTCACCATGGATCTTGGTGATCCTGACATCGACCAAGACAGTTTGGACATTTGGGTCCTTGTTGATACGCTTCCAATTCTACTGCTATGTGTGTTCCTCAAACATAGTTATTAAGTAATTTATATTGTTTATTTCAAAATAGTTGACAGCTTATTTCCATTGATAGCTTACTTTCATTCTTCAAAGAATGTGCGGAAGATGGTAGATAGAACCAACTACACCGATGGCTCTGAGTTAACTTATCAGGAGAAAAGTCATCTGGTCGCATATTGTACTGATCTTGAGAATTACAATGCCTTTTATCGAACTCCTCCAAATTATGGTCAATACGTGCCACTAGTGCACGTGTTGAACCACGATAACTTCCATGGAGAGATCCTGGTAAGATTTTTTACTATTACGACATCCGTGCATATTTTGCATACTTCTAAAACTGAACTACATTGCTAACTACGAAGTTATTACTATGTTTTTCAATAGAAAATCCCGATGGATTGTGTGCCTCATTTGATGTATCAGAATGGTCGCCTTTATGTTTTGAACATACAGCCAGGTCGTCCTACGAATCTCACCTGTCCATACCGGATTTCTAAAACCGGTGAACACATGATAATCAAAGAATGGAAAAAATGTATGGACAGTCGTAAGGAGGTTCTTGGAAGCAACATTGTGAGAAGGGCAAGGATTGGAGACAGGATAATCTCCATTCTCCATAATGGAGAGTCAGGGGCTATCTTGTTTTATGCTATTTTACCTAAGATAATATAGTAGGTCCTAAGAGAATGTAGTAGGTCCTATGAGGTACAATATGTTTATGAGAGTTGATGATGATGAGTAGTTGTGATTATGTCTAGTGACCAACTTGTATGTGATGTCTCATTGATGAAAACGATGATCATGAGGAGGTGTTATATGACAATGATGTATTATGATGATAAGTTGTTAATGATATGATGATGATGATGATGATATATTATATCATTAGGTGAAAGAACCGCGGATTAGTTTCAAGTGGATGTCCATCCACTTGAAACTAGTCCACGGTTCTTTCTCCCAGTGATGTAATAACTCATTATGATGTAAAATCATTCTCTAAATTGCTGCGGTATGAAAACTTGTATAAATGTGTATGAATACAACATGAAATAAAAAAATACGGAATAATAGTAGCAGCGCGTGCTAGGAGAAGCGCTACTACTAATTACCAGTAGCGCTCATAGTACAAAGCGCTGCTACTAAGTCGATATAGCAGTAGCGTGGTCCAACCCACGCTACTGCTAACCTTTAGCTGTAGCGCCTTCCTAGTAGCGCTGCACCCCGCGCTACTGATAGGCTTTAAACACGCGCTACTGCTAGGGTTTTCCCTAGTAGTGATACTTCAAGCATACTAATAAACCAATCATGTCTTCTCAAAATATCATGGCCAAAGAAAGTTATCCCTACAAAATCATATAGTCTGGCTATGCTCTATCTTCATCACACAAAATATTTCATCATGCACAACCCGGTTGACAACCCAAGCAATTGTTTCATACTTATAATGTTCTCAAGCTTTTTCAACTTTCACGCAATACATGAGCGTGAGCCATGGATATAGCACTATAGGTGGAATAGAATATGGTGGTTGTGGAGAAGACAAAAAGAAGGAGAAAGCCTCACATCAACTAGGCGTATTAACGGGCTATGGAGATGCCCATCAATAGATATCAATGTGAGTGAGTAGGGATTGCCATGCAACGGATGCACTGGAGCTATAAGTGTATGAAAGCTCAAAAGAAAACTAAGTGGGTGTGCATCCAACTTGCTTGCTCATGAAGACCTAGGGCAATTTGAGGAAGCCCATCATTGGAATATACAAGCCAAGTTCTATAATGAAAAATTCCCACTAGTATATGAAAGTGACAAAATAGGAGACTCTCTATCATGAAGATCATGGTGCTACTTTGAAGCACAAGTGAGGAAAAAGATAGTAACATTGTCCCTTCTCTCTTTTTCTCTCAATTTTTTATTTTGGGCTCTTTGGTCTCTTTTTTCGTTTGGGATCTTTGGCCTCTTTTTTAAAAAGAAAATAGTCCGGAGCCTCATCACAACTTGTGAGGGAATCATAGCTTCTATCATCCTTTCCTCACATGGGACAATGCTCTAATAATGATGATCATCACACTTTTATTTACTTACAACTCAAGAATTACAACTCGATACTTGATACGTCTCCGTCGTATCTACTTTTCCAAACACTTTTGCCCTTGTTTTGGACTCTAACTTGCATGATTTGAATGGAACTAACCCGGACTGACGCTGTTTTCAGCAGAATTGCCATGGTGTTATTTATGTGCAGAAACAAAAGTTCTCGGAATGACTAGAAACTCCACGGAACATATTTTTGGAAAATATTAAAAATACTGGAAGAAGAATCCACGTCAGGGGGCCCACACCCTGTCCACGAGGGTGGGGGGGCGCCTGCCCCCTGGGCGCGCCCCCTGCCTCGTGGGCCCCCTGACGCTCCACCGACCTCAACTCCAACTCCATATATTTGTGTTCGGGGAGAAAAAATCAGAGAGAAGGATTCATCGCGTTTTACGATACGGAGCCGCTGCCAAGCCCTAAAACCTCTCGGGAGGGCTGATCTGGAGTCCGTACGGGGCTCCAGAGAGGGGGATTCGTCGCCATCGTCATCATCAACCTTCCTCCATCACCAATTTCATGATGCTCACCGCCGTGCGTGAGTAATTCCATCGTAGGCTTGCTGGACGGTGATGGGTTGGATAAGATCTATCATGTAATCGAGTTAGTTTTGTTAGGGTTTGATCCCTAGTATCCACTATGTTCTGAGATTGATGTTGCTATGACTTTGCTATGCTTAATGCTTGTCACTAGGGCCCAAGTGCCATGATTTCAGATCTGAACCTATTATGTTTTCATGAATATATGTGAGTTCTTGATCCTATCTTGCAAGTCTATAGTCACCTACTATGTGTTATGATCCGGCAACCCCGAAGTGACAATAATCGGGACCACTCCCGGTGATGACCGTAGTTTGAGGAGTTCATGTATTCACTATGTGTTAATGCTTTGTTCCGGTACTCTATTAAAAGGAGGCCTTAATATCCCTTAGTTTCCATTAGGATCCCGCTGCCACGGGAGGGTAGGACAAAAGATGTCATGCAAGTTCTTTTCCATAAGCACGTATGACTATATTCGGAATACATGCCTACATTACATTGATGAATTGGAGCTAGTTCTGTGTCACCCTATGTTATGATTGTTACATGATGAACCGCATCCGGCATAATTCTCCATCACCGATCCAATGCCTACGAGCATTTCAGATATTGTTCCTCGCTTATTTACTTTTCCGTTGCTACTGTTACAATCACTACAAAACCCAAAAATATTACTTTGCTATCGTTACCATTACTTCCATATTACTTTGCTACTAAATACTTTGCTGCAGATACTAAGTTATCTAGGTGTGGTTGAATTGACAACTCAACTGCTAATACTTGAGAATATTCTTTGGCTCCCCTTGTGTCGAATCAATAAATTTGGGTTGAATACTCTACCCTCGAAAACTGTTGCGATCCCCTATACTTGTGGGTTATCAAGACTATTTTCTGGCGCCGTTGCCGGGGAGCATAGCTCTATTCTTTGAGTCACTTGGGATTTATATCTGCTGGTCACTATGAAGAACTTGAAAGACGCAAAACAACAATTTATCCCTCAACTACGAGGGGAGTAAGGAACTGCCATCTAGCTCTGCACTTGATTCACCTTCTGTTTTGAGTAAGCTTGCGACACCTAAACCTGCTTCTGCTATTCATTCTGATATGTCGCATGTTATTGATGATGCCACTTCTGCTATGCATGATACTTATGATGAAACTACTTCTATGCTTGATACTACTGTGCCACTTGGTAAATTTCTTAATGAACAACTTGCTAGGGCTAGAGAGAATGAAATTATTGAAACTGATAATATTGAAGATAGTGATGATGAAGACTCTCCCCCTAATAAATATGAATTGCCGGTTGTTCCTGAGGGGTATGTTATAGATGAAGAAGCTGTTAGAGCTATTTTAGCTTGCAATGATAGATATGATCTAAAGAGGTTATTAGCTAAATGGAAGCAGCAATCTCTTAATGCTAGAATGAAACCTGACCCTGCTTTTGCTACTTCACCTATCTGTGTTACTGATAAGGATTATGAATTCTCTGTTGATCCTGATATAATTACTTTGGTTGAATCTAATCCTTTTTTATGGCTATGAATCTGAAACTGTTGTGGCACATCTTACTAAATTAAATGAAATAGCCACCCTGTTCACTAATTATGAGAAATCTTGCTACCTTTATATCCTTAAAATATTTCCGTTCTCATTAAAGGGTGATGCTAAGATATGGTTTAATTCTCTTGATCCTGGTTGTGTGCGTAGTCCCCAGGATATGATTTATTACTTCTCTGCTAAATATTTCCCTGCTCATAAGAAACAAGCTGCTTTAAGGGAAATATATAATTTTGTGCAAATTGAAGAAGAGAGTCTCCCACAAGCTTGGGGGAGGCTTCTCCGATTACTTAATGCTTTGCCTGGTCATCCTCTTAAGAAAAATGAAATACTTGATATCTTTTATAATGGACTAACCGATGCTTCCAGAGATTACCTGGATAGTTGTGCTGGTTCTGTTTTCAGGGAAAGAACACCGGATGAAGCTGAAATTCTATTGAATAATATGTTGACAAATGAAAATAATTGGACGCTTCCTGAGCCAATTCCTGAGCCTATTCCTAAACCAACTCCGAAGAAAAGAGGTGTTCTATTTCTCAGTCCTGAAGATATGCAAGAGGCAAAGAAATCTATGAAAGAAAAAGGTATTAAAGCTGAAGATGTTAAAAATTTACCACCTATTAAAGAAATACATGGTCTTAATTTACCGCCTGTTGAAGAAACATATGATCTTAATCCATCACCTATTTAAGAAACTCATGGTCTTGATAACCCGACACAGGTAGTAAAGGTAAATTCTCTCTATAGATTTGATGAAGGTGATATTCCTCACTATAAGTTGTCTAGACAATTCTTAGAAGAGTTTGATAATTTTATTTTCAAACAAGAAAACTTCAATGCTTATTTTGGTAGACAATTGAAATACAATTCCGATATGCTTGAACACTTGGGTGATTATATGTCTAGAGTTAAAGGTGAACTTAAACTCATTAGTAAACATGCTTCTATGGTTACCACTCAAGTAGAACAAGTACTTAAAGCTCAGAATGATTTGCTCAATGAATTGAATAGTAAGAAAAATGATTATGATGTTAGAGTGGCTACTAGAACTGGTAGAATGACTCAGGAACCTTTGTATCCTGAAGGTCACCCTAAGAGAATTGAGCAAGATTCTCAGATAAATAATATTGATACACCTAGTTCTTCTAAAAAGAAGAAAAAGAAAAATGATAGGACTTTGCATGCTTCTAGTGAACCTATTGCTGAAACACCTGAGAATCCAAATGATATTTCTGATGCTGAAACACAATCTGTTGATTAACATGAACCTAATGAAAATGTTAATGATGATGTTCATGATGATGCTCAACCTAGTAATGATAATGATGTAGAAATTGAACCTGATGTTGATCTTGATAACCCACAATCAAAGAATCAACGTTATGATAAGAGAGACTTTGTTGCTAGGAAACACGGTAAAGAAAGGGAGCCATGGGTTCAGAAACCCATGCCTTTTCCTCCCAAACCATCCAAGAAAAAGGATGATGAGGATTTTGAGCGCTTTGCTGAAATGATTAGACCTATCTTTTTGCGTATGCGATTAACTGATATGCTCAAAATGAATCCTTATGCTAAGTACATGAAAGATATTGTTACAAATAAAAGAAAGATACCGGAAGCTGAAATTTCCACCATGCTTGCTAATTATACTTTTAAGGGTGGAATACCTAAGAAACTAGGAGATCCAGGAGTACCAACTATACCATGCTCCATTAAAAGAAACTATGTTAAAACTGCTTTATGTGATCTTGGAGCCGGTGTTAGTGTTATGCCTCTCTCTTTATATCGTAGACTTGACTTGAATAAGTTGACACCTACCGAAATATCTTTGCAAATGGCTGATAAATCAACTGCCATACCTGTCGGTTTGTGAGGATGTGCCTGTTGTGGTTGCAAACGTTACTATTTTAACAGACTTTGTTATTCTTGATATTCCCGAGGACGATAGTATGTCTGTTATTCTTGGAAGACCCTTTTTGAATACTGCAGGGGCTGTTATTAATTGCAACAAAGGAAATGTCACTTTTCATGTTAATGGTAATGAGCATACGGTACACTTTCCGAGGAAACAACCTCAAGTTCATAGTATCAACTCTATTGGAAAAATTCCATCGATTATATTTGTAGGTTTTGAATTTCCTCTTCCTACTGTCAAGAAGAAATATGATATTCTTATTATTGGGGATGTGCATATCCCCGTTGAGGTAACATAGTGTTATTCGAAATTTCTCTGGTTCCATGTTATTCGGAAAGAGTTTGTTAACAAGACTTGATCAACCTTGTTAGTGGATTCCTTTTGAAGAGCATGAGATGGATGAAACTAGAAGGCACAACTTTCTGTACCCTCTCTCTACTTTTTGTTATTTAGTTGAAATAAATTAAAAATAGTATTTTTTGTGTCTGTTTTCGGACTTACCAATGCAATATAAAAATACCTCGAAAATAAAAGTTCTCCAAATGCCCTGCCAATTTAATATGATTTTTTCTGTAATATTTGAGAATATCTGGAACTGAGAACACAACAGGGGAGCAAGCACCTGGCCACGAGGGTCCAGGGCGCGCCCCCTGCCTTGTGGGCCCATGGTGGCCCCCCTCCACTTATTCCTGCACCCACACACTTCTTCTTCCTCCCAAAAAAAATCACCATCCAGCTCAAGCACGAGTTCTAGCTCATTTTTGTCACGCCCGAGTAATTAAGCTACAGTGAACCTCTGTTAATGATGCCACGTGACCTTGGTTATTGTGGCTAATCTCGCGTTAGTTCAAAACCAATTCAAATTCAAATTCAAAATCAAGCAAACAATGAAAGTTTTCCAATATTAAAACTAAAATGTTCAATAGATAGTAGATAAATCAGAGGCTAGGATAAAATTGTAAATAACATTATTGAAATTTGGTAAGTCATTTAAACAACCTCAAACAGTGGATGAATACATTACGTAATAACCTTTTAATTAATCTAAATCTAATGTGAAATGGTATTTCACCCAGACTAGTTTTTGGTGCTAGGATCTAATGCACTGCAATTTATGAGCTAGCTCCCATATTTTATAAAAATCAATTAGGTGCTAAACATTTTTGAAAAACAGAAAACAAAACAAAAGTGTAAAAAAAGAAAGAAAGAGAGAAAGCCCCCTGGCCAACTGGATCAGATGGCCCAGCTGGCCGACCCACCTGGCCCAACCGGCCAGCCTACCCACTCCCCTCCATAACCCCCCACTCTCCTCGGTCCAACCCTAACCGACACCCATTCCCCCCCCACGATCCCCACTCCCCCTGGATCCACTCCCCCTCTCCCTCCCACTGGATCGGCGCCGCCGTGGCACCCCTCGCGCCCGATCCCGCCCGTCGCCGTCCTCCACCGCCCCCAACCGCTCCGCCCCCCACTCCCTCTCGATCTCTCTCGCCCTTCCCCGATCTGGATCGGGGCAACCCCCCCGATCCCATCGCCCCATCGCCGCCTCGACGCCGCCGCCACCCCCCTCGCGGAGCCGGCCCCTCCCGTCGCCCCACCGGCGCCCTGCCGCCCGCCCACGACCATGCTGTCATGGGACCCCGCCCGGAGCTACCTCGACCCCGACGCACGAGGACCGCACCGCCGGAGCCCCTCACCGTCTTCCCCGAATCGCCGTCGCCCCGTCGTTCTCTTCTCCACTCCGTCATCGCCGTCGTCCACGACCTCCTCCCCGCGCCCCACTGCCACTCCCCTACATCGGGGGTGAGAGCCCGTGCCCCGACTCCTCCTCTCCTCCTCTGTCGCACGTGCACCACCGCGTCGGCCACGCCGACGCCCCCTTGCCGCTCCTGGCCTTGCCCCGTCGCGGCTGCGGCGCTACCGCCACCACCACTCCGGCCTCCTACCCGCGTCCCGCTCCGGCCGACGCCCCATGGCCCCGTGCCTCGGCGCGCCTCGTCTCCGCCCTCTCCTCCTCCCGTGGCCGCGCCACTGCGCCGCCCGCGCGCCAATGGGCGCACCGGCGCCACCCCTCGCCTCCGCCCGCCTTGTCCCCGGCTGGCCGCGCCGGCGTGCCCCGCCGTCGGTGCCCTGGCGGCCTCGTCCCGCCCTGCGGGTGAGTGCTCGCTCCGGTGCGCCCACACCCGCTGGGCCGAACCCGCATAGGCCTCTGGGCCACTGCCAAACGGGGCCAACTGCCCAGAACGTTTTTAATAAAAAAAGAATTTAAAAATATAATAACAATAATAAAAAAATAATTAATTAATTAATTAAAGAATTAATTAACTTAATTAATCATAATTAGTATAACCTAATCACTAGTTAGCTTAATTAAACCCCGTTTAGCCTAATCTGTCAATGACACGGGGGCCCCACCCCCTGTTGACCAGTCAAACATTGACTGGTCAACTGGGTCCCCCTGGCCCACATGTCAGCCCCTGTGTAAACTGCTGTGTACACAGGGCTGGGTACATTTAGCAATTTCTCTTTTATTTTCGAATTAAAATAAATCCTGGAAATTTAGAAAATCATTTAAACTTATAAAAATCATATAAAATAATTCGTAACTCGGATGAAAATACTTTGTACATGAAAGTTGCTCAGAACGACGAGACGAATCCGAATACGCAACCTGTTCGCTAGCCACGCGTCCCTAGCATAGCGAACCTGCAACATTTCACCTCCGGTTCATCTGTCCGAAAACGCGAAACACCGGGGATATTTTCCCGGATGTTTCCCCTTTCGCCGGTATCACCTATCCCTACGTTAGGTCACCCCTAGCACAACGTATCGCCGCGTCTTGCTTTGTGTTACATTTGATTGCTCTGTTATTTATTGTGTTCCCCCTCCGTTACTTCTTTCCGGTAGACTTCGAGACCGCTGCCGATGTTCGTGTGTTCGACTACATCGAAGACGACCCCTCCTACTTGCCAGAGCAACCAGGCAAGCCCCCCTTGATCACCAGATATCGCCTATTCTTCTCTATACTGCTTGCATTAGAGTAGTGTAGCATGTTACTGCTTTCGGTTAGTCCTATTCTGTTGCATAGCCTCTCATTGTTGCTACAGTTGTTACCCTTACCTGCTATCCTACTGCTTAGTATAGGATGCTAGTGTTCCATCAGTGGCCCTACACTCTTGTCCGTCTGCCATGCTATACTACTGGGCCGTGATCACTTCGGGAGGTGATCACGGGTATATACTATATACTTTATATACATGACACATGTGGTGACTAAAGTCGGGTCGGCTCGTTGAGTACCCGCAAGTGATTCTGATGAGGGGGCTGAAAGGACAGGTGGCTCCATCCCGGTAGAGGTGGGCCTGGGTTCCTGACGGCCCCCGACTGTTACTTTGTGGCGGAGCGACAGGGCAGGTTGAGACCACCTAGGAGAGAGGTGGGCCTGGCCCTGGTCGGCGTTCGCGGATACTTAACACGCTTAACGAGATCTTGGTATTTGATCTGAGTCTGGCCATTTGGTCTATACGCACTAACCAACTACGCGGGAACAGTTATGGGCACTCGACGTCGTGGTATCAGCCGAAGCTCTTTTTGACGTCAGCGACTGAGTGGCGCGCGCCGCATTGGACCGTAAGCTCGCGCTTGTATTAAGGGGGCTAGGTCTGCTTCCGGCCGCGTACGCAACGTGCAGGTGTGCAATGGGCGATGGGCCCAGACCCCTGCGCGCATAGGATTTAGACCGGCGTGCTGACCTCTCTGTTGAGCCTAGGTGGGGCTGCGACGTGTTGATCTTCCAAGGCCGGGCATGACCCAGGAAAGTGTGTCGGGCCAAATGGGATCGAGCGTGTTGGGTTATGTGGTGCACCCCTGCAGGGAAGTTTATCTATTCGAATAGCCGTGTCCCTCGGTAAAAGGACGACCCGGAGTTGTACCTTGACCTTATGACAACTAGAACTGGATACTTAATAAAACACACCGTTCCAAGTGCCAGATACAACCCGGTGATCGCTCTCTAACAGGGCGACGAGGAGGGGACCGCCGGGTAGGATTATGCTATACGATGCTACTTGGTGAACTTACCATCTACTCTCTCCTACATGCTGCAAGATGGAGGTGGCCAGAAGCATAGTCTTCGACAGGATTAGCTATCCCCCTCTTATTCTGGCATTCTGCAGTTCAGTCCACCGATATGGCCCTTTACACATATGCCCATGCATATGTAGTGTAGCTCCTTGCTTGCGAGTACTTTGGATGAGTACTCACGGTTGCTTCTCTCCCTCTTTTCCCCCTTTCCTTTCTACCTGGTTGTCGCAACCAGATGTTGGAGTCCAGGAGCCAGACGCCACCGTCGACGACGACTCCTACGACACTGGAGGTGCCTACTACTACGTGCAGCCCGCTGACGACGACCAGGAGTAGTTAGGAGGATCCCAGGCAGGAGGCCTGCGCCTCTTTCGATCTGTATCCCAGTTTGTGCTAGCGTTCTTAAGGCAAACTTGTTTAACTTATGTCTGTACCCAGATATTGTTGCTTCCGCTGACTCGTCTATGATCGAGCACTTGTATTGGAGCCCTCGAGGCCCCTGGCTTGTATTATGATGCTTGTATGACTTATTTATGTTTTAGAGTTGTGTTGTGATATCTTCCGTGAGTCCCTGATCTTGATCGTACACATTTGCGTGCATGATTAGTGTACGGTCAAATCGGGGGCGTCACAAGTTGGTATCAGAGCCGACTGTCTGTAGGAATCCCCCTTTCCAACTCCTTGGCCGAAGTCGAGTCTAGTCATTGAAAAACTTTTACTAACATGGCTGTGTGGCTTACGGGCCCACATCGCCATTGGGTGGTATTAGGATCTTTTACTCCTCGATCCTTACTCTGGGACTCTAATCTCTCTTCTATTCGGGTTAAGTGAATTTTGCTAAATCTAACATTAGGATCTCGTGATCACTTTCACCCGGAGAGCCCCTTATTACTGATGATCGTCTGCTGCACGTGAAGACCCTGAAGATACTCTCCGCTGATAACCCGAGAACTTGTGTTCATCGCTTTTGCAATTCCCTTTCATCGATAAACTCCTATGGATAACCACGTATACTCGTCATTCATACAATGTTTCCCAGTTGATCTTGTTATTACAAGATACCCCAAAATTCTCTCTGTTATTCCAAGAATCCTTTGAGCTTACTGCCTTGCTGTTCTTTGTCACCTGAATACCCCTACGGATAATTCTCGCACTTACCGAGTATCCGCTCATCCCCAGTTGATTCAAGTATTTCACAAAAGTGTTCAAAATACCATTCGATCTTCCGAAAATCCTCAGGAGCCTTTTTGCTCTTGAAATTCTTGCTTACTTGCATTATGATTAATCTTAAGTCTCGTAATCTTATTGGCATCTCTTGTCATTATCATTTTGAGTCCGTTGATTCAATTTGTTGCGAATGCTCGCAATCCTCAATCAGAGCCTAGAATTCATCCTTCCGGCTCAGAAGTCGTTTGAAACGTGAACTGGTTATCGACCAATCAAATTGCCGTCGATTGTACCCCTAAGTCTATTCAACTTATCCATTCTTAATCAGACCATTGGCTTCTGATCCCTTGATTTGGAAATGACAATTCCTTTGCATTTGAGCTTTGAATTACTCAGTTGTTTTTATAGTCAGATGCCCTTTCGTTCCTTCTTCCTCTGATAGAGTACCGATACTCGCATCAGCTCCGTTGTAGACCACAAGACCCCTTGTTGGGTTATTATCCGACAGTGTCCTACATATTCAATAACCTTGTGATCATTTCCATGGATATGTAATGCCTTTGGTAAATTGTATCCTCTACTTTCTCAACCTCGCTATGCTTTCGAGCTGGTGATAATCACTCTCGAAGCTTGTGGCATATGTTTCTAAGTTGCCCTGATGGGTTGAACCTATGCCTTCCTTAATCTGTGTGAACCCGAAAGTTTTCCAAGGTTCATACTCCTCTGGTAATTCACCAGGTAGGTCTTCGCACTCAAATTATTTTTAATAGAGCAGTGAATGAAAGGTTATGCATTGTAGAAGTGGGAGTCGACCTTGAACTTTGTGTTCATGCCCATGGACACGATGTAGATCCTATCATGGAAGCTTCTTGTAATAATAACTATTTCCTTGATAAATATCATCTGGTATCTGTGAATTGATCCTTTGCAACCGTGGTTCCGACCATGATTGTTCTCCTTTGATTCTATTTCTCGGACAAGTTAAAGTACTTGCCTTCTGCAGATCAGTACGCCTTCCCAACCTCTACTTTGTTCTACCTTCGAGTATTACCCCCTGGTATCTCGAGGATATCAACCCATTGCACTTCATCTTATGAGTTTCTGATGAAGTAGTACCTTTCCCCATCATAGTCACTCCACGGGTTCTGGGTTGTCGTCAACCGAGAACTCCGATTTGTGAATCAAATCAACACTGAGATTCGGTACTCCCAGTACTTTGTTGTTGAGAAGTTTAATACTCCATCACGTCACTCCTAGCCTGATCGGCTACATCATTATCGTGCTAATTTTAACTGTGCTACCGGGTCCTTAGTTCCGGAGCGCAACCTTAGATGATGAGCTAAGCTTACGCCGATTTCCTCGTCTTATCGTTCCACCTTGAACGACAAGCTTGAATTCGAGTTTGTGTCGTACTCATGGTCCCAAGAACATTTCGCTTCATCATTCCTTTGACTTGATGTCATCGCCGACCGATTACGTCTCCATGAAACCTCTCGAAAAAATTTGTCATGATCATCATCAACATTCTGAGTTCCTCCAGGATATCAATTGAATTCATGATGAGAAATACCATCCTTGCCCCTCGATGATTTGTGTTATCATCGGCAACATTCTTGCTTTCCCTTCAATACAAACTTGTTCATGTTTTGTGTTGTACCTTGAGATCCTTGCTATCCAACTTATGTTATGTTCTACCTTGGAGTATTGCTATCTTTTATGTCAAGAATGTCATGGGAAATTCACCACCCTTAAGAATTCTTGATACAAGTGATACTTATTTAACATCACCATTCTTTTCTTGGTCCCCGTGTTGTTTCTAACCGGAATACCGACAAATGGTTTGTGATGTGTAAATTCTAAACTTCTAGCAACCCTATTGCTTTGAAGTTATTGGTCTATAGTTTCATTCTACGTCTATGGCTTATTGAATTATCATTCGAACATTGATTGTGCTGCCTAGCCCATATTTCGGGTGCACCATCAACCAATGTTCAATCGTGTATGTTTCCTCGAGCATACCTCATTATATTATTTGAACTGACAAAAGCTATCTCCTTGTACACATAATTGTGGAAATCCATCTTTTGGAAATCTCAATGGAATGTCGCTGAGTCCATCAGCCACCTCCTAACCCTCTCCTTGGTTTAATGATGAACTCTTGTTTCGGAACTTGCTTTCATAGTTCATTTCCCGAGAATCTTACAATGTCATCCCATCAATTTGTGTTGCACCTTTCTTCTCAGACATCCTGAGTCTGAGGTATCCTGACACCAATCAGATCTGAATCTCGGTCAGATATGATGGTTGGAACATATTTCCAAGAGTTATACATTGGTCTTTATATGACCCGGTAGGTTGATGTCATGCCTAGCACAACTGGCCGGAGGACCTATTGTTATAGTTCTTCCTTTCAGCAAGGTTATCCATTCTTCCATGAGGAAATTGTAAGACTTATTCTATAAGTTGTTCCTGATGGATCCTTTTTGTTTCCAAAGTCTGATCTTCACCTGTTGACCATGTCAATGCTATCTCGAAGCATGTCTGTGGTACTCCGATTTTCAACAGGAACATTTGAAGCCCAATGCTAAATGTTTCCTGCTCAATTATCCAAACACCGTTGTATGGGTAATGTCATGAAATTTCTCTCCCCTACCTAAAGAGTTTTCTACATTATATCCTGTCATGGATATCATGCTCAACTTGTCCTTGGGAAGGATATACCCTTGAAATATGTGTTTAAACACATTTTCCTTTCCATTGTTCTGTTTAATCTGATGATCACCCTTTTCCTTTCCATTATTTTATTTAATCTTTCTTGTGATCTATATGATCTAAGCAGTAATAATTCACTGCTTATGTAAACACCTCAGTGTACTACTTTGTCAATAAGACCCTGTTACTATTGTTGATGACATTCCGGTAGCCACCGATGGACGAAAACCTTGCCTATTGGTCCGCCTCGTTCAACGAGCAGGAAAATGGTTCTCTTCGTCCCTCGCCATTGGTACCGACGATGTTGCTGACATATAACTGACAGGCCCCTCTGACATGCCTTGCTATCATGATCATGCAAGATGTCACCGCCCTTCCTACTTTAACCACAAGGTGGGCCCATAACCCACAGTTCCACAGGATCGAAACCTGACTCTCCTGTACACCCCCTGTTCCCAAGGTTGTTCCTCGCGCGTGGCCTCGTATGTAATTCACGGGCCACCTGCCTAGTGATCTATTCTGGTATCAGACGCAATACTTATTCTCGTTGCTCTGGACCCCTTTCACATTTGGTTTCAGGCATCGAACGATTGCCTGCCCGCTCGAAACTTCCCATGATACCTCCTTACTTTGCTCTCGATATTTTCGTAAGTTTCAATTCGAGAGTTACTTTCGCCACCTTCCTCGATGTTATCGACCAGATAGTTGACCTTGCAGAGGTCTGTTCTCCCTGTATGCCCACCCTTTATTCTTTCGTAAGTACGATGGAGTTCCGGAAGAAAGGACGCTGATTATATCATGATGACCTGAAGCAGAGAAATGAAGACATCAATGTATTGGACCGGCCTCTTCGAGAAGAGCAAGCCCTAATAAGAAGACCCGCTAGATTCGTTACCAAACCTTTCCCCCTTTCACTACCTCTTAAATCTCGGGACGAGATTTCTTGTAGTGGAGGAGAATTGTGACGCCCGGGTAATTAAGCTACAGTGAACCTCTGTTAATGATGCCACGTGACCTTGGTTATTGTGGCTAATCTCGCGTTAGTTCGAAACCGATTCAAATTCAAATTCAAAATCAAGCAAACAATGAAAGTTTTCCAATATTAAAACTAAAATGTTCAATAGATAGTAGATAAATCAGAGGCTAGGATAAAATTGTAAACAACATTATTGCAATTTGATAAGTCAGTTAAACAACCTCAAATAGTGGCTGAATACATTATTTAATAACCTTTTAATTAGTCTAAATGTAATTTGAAATGGTATTTCACCCAGACTAGTTTTTGGTGCTAGGATCTAATGCACTGCAATTTATGAGCTAGCTCCCATATTTTATAAAAATCAATTAGGTGCTAAACATTTTTGAAAAACAGAAAACAAAACAAAAGTGTAAAAAAAAGAAAGAAAGAGAGAAAGCCCCCTGGCCAACTGGATCAGATGGCCCAGCTGGCCGACCCACCTGGCCCAACCGGCCAGCCCACCCACTCCCCTCCATAACCCCCCACTCTCCTCGGTCCAACCCTAACCGACACCCATTCCCCCCCCCACGATCCCCACTCCCCCTAGATCCACTCGCCCTCTCCCTCCCACTGGATCGGCGCCGCCACGGCACCCCTCGCGCCCGATCCCGCCCGTCGCCGTCCTCCACCGCCCCCAACCGCTCCGCCCCCCACTCCCTCTCGATCTCTCTCGCCCTTCCCCGATCTGGATCGGGGCAAGCCCCCCGATCCCATTGCCCCATCGCCGCCTCGACGTTGTCGCCACCCCCCTCGCGGAGCCGGCCCCTCCCGTCGCCCCACCGGCGCCCTACCGCCCGTCCACGACCACGCTGTCACGGGACCCCGCCCGGAGCTACCTCGACCCCGCCGCACGAGGACCGCACCGCCGGAGCCCCTCACCGTCTTCCCCGAATCGCCGTCGCCCCGTCGTCCTCTTCTCCACTCCGTCGTCGCCGTCGTCCACGACCTCCTCCCCGCGCCCCACTGCCACTCCCTACATCGGGGGTGAGAGCCCGTGCCCCGACTCCTCCTCTCCTCCTCTGTCACACGTGCACCACCGCGTCGGCCACGCCGACGCCCCCGTGCCGCTCCTGGCCTTGCCCCGTCGCGGCTGCGGCGCTACCGCCACCACCACTCCAGCCTCCTACCCGCGTCCCGCTCCGGCCGGCGCCCCATGGCCCCGTGCCTCGGCGCGCCTCGTCTCTGCCCTCTCCTCCTCCCGTGGCCACGCCACCGCGCCGCCCGCGCGCCAATGGCCGCACCGGCGCCACCCCTCGCCTCCGCCCGCCGTGTCCCCGGCTGGCCGCGCCGGCGTGCCCCGCCGTCGGTGCCCTGGCGGCCTCGTCCCGCCCTGCTGGCGAGTGCTCGCTCCGGTGCGCCCGCACCCGCTGGGCCGAACCCGCATAGGCCTCTGGGCCACTGCCAAACGGGGCCAACTGCCCAGAACATTTTTAATAAAAAAGAATTAAAAAATATAATAACAATAATAAAAATATTAATTAATTAATTAATTAAAGAATTAATTAACTTAATTAATCATAATTAGTATAACCTAATCACTAGTTAGCTTAATTAAACCCTGTTTAGCGTAATCTGTCAATGACACGGGGGCCCCACCCCCTGTTGACCAGTCAAACATTGACTGGTCAACTGGGTCCCCCTGGCCCACATGTCAGCCCCTGTGTAAACTGCTGTGTACACAGCGCTGGGTACATTTAGCAATTTCTCTTTTATTTTCGAATTAAAATAAATCCTGGAAATTTAGAAAATTATTTAAACTTATAAAAATCATATAAAATAATCCGTAACTCGGATGAAAATACTTTGTACACGAAAGTTGCTCAGAACGACGAGACGAATCCGAATACGCAACCTGTTCGCCAGCCACGCGTCCCTAGCATAGCGAACCTGCAACATTTCACCTCCGGTTCATCTGTCCGAAAACGCGAAACACCGGGGATATTTTCCCGGATATTTCCCCTTTCGCCGGTATCGCCTATCCCTACGTTAGGTCACCCCTAGCACAACGTATCGCCGCGTCTTGCTTTGTGTTACATTTGATTGCTCTGTTATTTATTGTGTTCCCCCTCCGTTACTTCTTTCCGGTAGACTTCGAGACCGCTGCCGATGTTCGTGTGTTCGACTACATCAAAGACGACCCCTTCTACTTGCCAGAGCAACCAGGCAAGCCCCCACTTGATCACCAGATATCGCCTATTCTTCTCTATACTGCTTGCATTAGAGTAGTGTAGCATGTTACTGAAGGAAATATGCCCTAGAGGCAATAATAAAGTATTATTTATTTCCTTATATCATGATAAATGTTTATTATTCATGCTAGAATTGTATTAACCAGAAACATAATACATGTGTGAATACATAGACAAACAGTGTGTCACTAGTATGCCTCTACTTGACTAGCTCGTTAATCGAAGATGGTTATGTTTCCTAGCCATAGACATGAGTTGTCATTTGATTAACGGGATCACCTCATTAGGAGAATGACGTGATTGACTTGACCCATTCTGTTAGCTTAGCACTCGATCGTTTAGTATGTTGCTATTGCTTTCTTCATGACTTATACATGTTCCTATGACTATGAGATTATGCAACTCCCGTTTACCGGAGGAACACTTTGTGTGCTACCAAACGTCACAACGTAACTGGGTGATTATAAAGGTGCTCTACAGGTGGCTCCAAAGGTACTTGTTGGGTTGGCGTATTTCGAGATTAGGATTTGTCACTCCGATTGTCGGAGAGGTATCTCTGGGCCCACTCGGTAATGCACATCACTATAAGCCTTGCAAGCATTGTGACTAATGAGTTAGTTGCGGGATGATGTATTACGGAACGAGTAAAGAGACTTGCCGGTAACGAGATTGAACTAGGTATCGAGATACCGACGATCGAATCTCGGGCAAGTAACATACCGATGACAAAGGGAACAACGTATGTTGTTATGCGGTCTGACCGATAAAGATCTTCGTAGAATATGTAGGAACCAATATGAGCATCCAGGTTCCGCTATTGGTTATTGACCGGAGAGGTGTCTCGGTCATGTCTACATAGTTCTCGACCCGTAGGGTCCGCACGCTTAATGTTACGATGACAGTTATATTATGAGTTTATATGTTTTGATGTACCGAAGGTTGTTCGGAGTCCCGGATGTGATCACGGACATGACGAGGAGTCTCGAAATGGTCGAGACATAAAGATTGATATATTGGACGACTATATTCGAACACCGGAAGTGTTCCGGAGAAGTTTCGGATAAAACCGGAGTGCCGGAGGGGTTACCGGAACCCCCGGGGGAAGTATTGGGCCTTAGTGGGCCTGAGGGGAGAGAGAGGGCAGCAGCCAGGAGGTGGCACGCCCCCTCCCATGAGGAGTCCGAATTGGACTAGGGGAGGGGGCGCGGCCCCTCTTTCCCTCTCCCTCTCCCTCTCTTTCCTTCCCCCCTCTCTTCCTAGTTGGACTAGGAAAGGGGAGTCCTACTCCTACTAGGAGGAGGACTTCCCCCTCTCCTTGGCGCGCCCCAAGGGCACCCGGCCTCCCCCCTTGCTCCTTTATATACGGGGGCAGGGGGCACCTCTAGACACACAATTGATATACGATATTTTAGCCGTGTGCGGTGCCCCCCTCCACCATATTACACCTCGATAATATCGTTGCGGAGCTTAGGCGAAGCCCTGCGTCGGTAGAACATCATCATCGTCACCACGCCGTCGTGCTGACGAAACTCTCCCTCAACACTCGGCTGGATCGGAGTTCGAGGGACGTCATCGAGCTGAACGTGTGCTGAACTCGGAGGTGCCGTGCGTTCGGTACTTGATCGGTCGGATCGTGAAGACGTACGACTACATCAACCGCGTTGTGATAACGCTTCCGCTTTCGGTCTACGAGGGTACGTGGACAACACTCTCCCCTCTCGTTGCTATGCATCACCATGATCTTGCGTGTGCGTAGGAATTTTTTTGAAATTACTACGTTCCCCAACAGTGGCATCCGAGCCTGGTTTTATGCGTTGATGCTATGCACGAGTAGAACACAAGTGAGTTGTGGGCGATATAAGTCATACTGCTTACCAGCATGTCATACTTTGGTTCAGCGGTATTGTGAGATGAAGCGGCCCGGACCGACATTACGCGTACGCTTACGCGAGACTGGTTTCACCGTTGCGAGCACTCGTTGCTTAAAGGTGACTGGCGGGTGTCTGTCTCTCTCACTTTAGTTGAACCGAGTGTGGCTACGCCCGGTCCTTGCGAAGGTTAAAACAACACCAACTTGACAAACTATCGTTGTGGTTTTGATGCGTAGGTAAGAACGGTTCTTGCTAAGCCCGTAGCAGCCACGTAAAACTTGCAACAACAAAGTAGAGGACGTCTAACTTGTTTTTGCAGGGCATGTTGTGATGTGATATGGTCAAGACATGATGCTATATTTTATTGTATGAGATGATCATGTTTTGTAACCGAGTTATCGGCAACTGGCAGGAGCCATATGGTTGTCGCTTTATTGTATGCAATGCAATCGCCATGTAATTGTTTTACTTTATCACTAAGCGGTAGCGATAGTCGTAAAAGCAATAAGTTGGCGAGACGACAACGATACTACGATGGAGATCAAGGTGTCGAGCCGGTGACGATGGTGATCATGACGGTGCTTCGGAGATGGAGATCACAAGCACAAGATGATGATGGCCATATCATATCACTTATATTGATTGCATGTGATGTTAATCTTTTATGCATCTTATCTTGCTTTGATTGACGGTAGCATTATAAGATGATCTCTCACTAAAATTTCAAGATAAAAGTGTTCTCCCTGAGTATGCACCGTTGCGAAAGTTCTTCGTGCTGAGACACCACGTGATGATCGGGTGTGATAGGCTCTACGTTCAAATACAACGGGTGCAAAACAGTTGCACACGCGGAATACTCAGGTTAAACTTGACGAGCCTAGCATATGCAGATATGGCCTCGGAACACGGAGACCGAAAGGTCGAGCGTGAATCATATAGTAGATATGATCAACATAGTGATGTTCACCATTGAAACTACTCCATCTCACGTGATGATCGGACATGGTTTAGTTGATTTGGATCACGTAATCACTTAGATGATGAGAGGGATGTCTATCTAAGTGGGAGTTCTTAAGTAATATGATTAATTGAACTTGAATTTATCATGAACTTAGTACCTGATAGTATCTTGCTTGTCTATGTTAATTGTAGATAAATGGCCCGTGCTGTTGTTCCGTTGAATTTTAATGCGTTCCTTGAGAAAGCAAAGTTGAAAGATGATGGTAGCAATTACACGGACTGGGTCCGTAACTTGAGGATTATCCTCATTGCTGCACAGAAGAATTACGTCCTGGAAGCACCGCTAGGTGCCAGGCCTCCTGCAAGAGCAACACCAGAAGTTATGAACGTCTGGCAGAGCAAAGCTGATGACTACTCGATAGTTCAGTGTGCCATGCTTTACGGCTTAGAACCGGGTCTTCAACGACGTTTTGAACGTCATGGAGCATATGAGATGTTCCAGGAGTTGAAGTTAATATTTCAAGCAAATGCCCGGATTGAGAGATATGAAGTCTCCAATAAGTTCTACAGCTGCAAGATGGAAGAGAATAGTTCTGTCAGTGAGCATATACTCAAAATGTCTGGGTATAATAATCACTTGATTCAACTGGGAGTTAATCTTCCGGATGATAGCGTCATTGACAGAATTCTTCAATCACTGCCACCAAGCTACAAGAGCTTCGTGATGAACTATAACATGCAAGGGATGGATAAGACAATTCCCGAGCTCTTCGCAATGCTAAAGGCAGCGGAGGTAGAAATCAAAAAGGAGCATCAAGTGTTGATGGTCAGTAAAACCACTAGTTTCAAGAAAAAGGGCAAAGGGAAGAAGAAGGGGAACTTCAAGAAGAACAGCAAGCAAGTTGCTGTTCAGGAGAAGAAATCCAAGTCTGGACCTAAGCCTGAAACTGAGTGCTTCTACTGCAAGCAGACTGGTCACTGGAAGCGGAACTGCCCCAAGTATTTGGCGGATAAGAAGGATGGCAAGGTTAACAAAGGTATATGTGATATACATGTTATTGATGTGTACCTTACTAATGCTCGCAGTAGCACCTGGGTATTTGATACTGGTTCTGTTGCTAATATTTGCAACTCGAAACAGGGGCTACGGATTAAGCGAAGATTGGCTAAGGACGAGGTGACGATGCGCGTGGGAAATGGTTCCAAAGTCGATGTGATCGCCGTCGGCACGCTACCTCTACATCTACCTTCGGGATTAGTATTAGACCTAAATAATTGTTATTTGGTGCCAGCGTTGAGCATGAACATTATATCTGGATCTTGTTTGATGCGAGACGGTTATTCATTTAAATCAGAGAATAATGGTTGTTCTATTTATATGAATAATATCTTTTATGGTCATGCACCCTTGAAGAGTGGTCTATTTTTAATGAATCTCGATAGTAGTGACACACATATTCATAATGTTGAAGCCAAAAGATGCAGAGTTGATAATGACAGTGCAACTTATTTGTGGCACTGCCGTTTAGGTCATATCGGTGTAAAGCGCATGAAGAAACTCCATACTGATGGACTTTTGGAATCACTTGATTATGAATCACCTGGTACTTGCGAACCGTGCCTCATGGGCAAGATGACTAAAACACCGTTCTCCGGAACTATGGAGAGAGCAACTGATTTATTGGAAATCATACATACAGATGTATGTGGTCCAATGAATATTGAGGCTCGTGGCGGATATCGTTATTTTCTCACCTTCACAGATGATTTGAGCAGATATGGGTATATCTACTTAATGAAACATAAGTCTGAAACATTTGAAAAGTTCAAAGAATTTCAGAGTGAAGTTGAAAATCATCGTAACAAGAAAATAAAGTTAATACCATCAGATCGTGGAGGAGAATATTTAAGTTACGAGTTTGGCTTACATTTGAAACAATGCGGAATAGTTTCGCAACTCACGCCACCCGGAACACCACAGCGTAATGGTGTGTCCAAACGTCGTAATCGTACTTTATTAGATATGGTGCGATCTATGATGTCTCTTACTGATTTACCGCTATCGTTTTGGGGTTATGCTTTAGAGACGGCTGCATTCACTCTAAATAGGACACCATCGAAATCCGTTGAGACGACGCCTTATGAACTATGGTTTGGAAAGAAACCAAAGTTGTCGTATCTTAAAGTTTGGGGTTGCGATGCTTATGTGAAGAAACTTCAACCTGATAAGCTCGAACCTAAATCGGAGAAATGTGTCTTCATAGGATACCCAAAGGATACTGTTGGGTACACCTTCTATCACAGATCCGAAGGCAAGACATTCGTTGCTAAGAATGGATCCTTTCTAGAGAAGGAGTTTCTCTCGAAAGAAGTGAGTGGGAGGAAAGTAGAACTTGATGAGGTAACTGTACCTGCTCCCTTATTGGAAAGTAGATCATCACAGAAATCAGTTTCTGCGACACCTACACCAATTAGTGAGGAAGTTAATGATAATGATCATGAAACTTCAGATCAAGTTATTACTGAACCTCGTAGGTCAACTAGATCATGATCCGCACCAGAGTGGTACGGTAATCCTGTTCTGGAGGTTATGTTACTAGACCATGACGAACCTACGAACTATGAAGAAGCGATGGTGAGCCCAGATTCCGCAAAATGGCTTGAAGCCATGAAATCCGAGATGGGATCCATGTATGAGAACAAAGTATGGACTTTGGTTGACTTGCCCGATGGTCGGCAAGCCATTGAAAATAAATGGATCTTCAAGAAGAAGACTGACGCTGATGGTAATGTTACTGTCTATAAAGCTCGACTTGTTGCGAAAGGTTCTCGACAAGTTCAAGGGATTGACTACGATGAGACCTTCTCACCCGTAGCGATGCTTAAGTCTGTCCGAATCATGTTAGAAATTGCCGCATTTTATGATTATGAAATTTGGCAAATGGATGTCAAAACTGCATTCCTGAATGGTTTTCTGGAAGAAGAGTTGTATATGATGCAACTGGAAGGTTTTGTCGATCCAAAGGGAGCTAACAAAATGTGCAAGCTCTAGCGATCCATTTATGGACTGGTGCAAGCCTCTCGGAGTTGGAATAAACGCTTTGATAGTGTGATCAAAGCATTTGGTTTTATACAGACTTTTGGAGAAGCCTGTATTTACAAGAAAGTGAGTGGGAGCTCAGTAGCATTTCTGATATTATATGTGGATGACATATTGCTAATTGGAAATGATATAGAATTTCTGGATAGCATAAAGGGATACTTGAATAAGAGTTTTTCAATGGAAGACCTCAGTGAAGCTGCATATATATTAGGCATTAAGATCTATAGAGATAGATCAAGACGCTTAATTGGACTTTCACAAAGCACATACCTTGACAAAGTTTTGAAGAAGTTCAAAATGGATCAAGCCAAGAAAAGGGTTCTTGCCTGTACTACAAGGTGTGAGATTGAGTAAGACTCAATGCCCGACCACTGCAGAAGATAGAGAGAAGATGAAAGATGTTCCCTATGCTTCAGCCATAGGCTCTATCATGTATGCAATGCTGTGTACCAGACCTGATGTGTGCCTTGCTATAAGTTTAGCAGGGAGGTACCAAAGTAATCCAGGAGTGGATCACTGGACAGCGGTCAAGAACATCCTGAAATACCTGAAAAGGACTAAGGATATGTTTCTCATTTATGGAGGTGACAAAGAGCTCATCGTAAGTGGTTACGTTGATGCAAGCTTTGACACTGATCCGGACGATTCTAAATCGCAAACCGGATACATATTTACATTGAACGGTGGAGCTGTCAGTTGGTGCAGTTCTAAGCAAAGTGTCGTGGCGGGATCTACGTGTGAAGCGGAGTACATAGCTGCTTCGGAAGCAGCAAATGAAGGAGTCTGGATGAAGGAGTTCATATCCGATCTAGGTGTCATACCTAGTGCATCGGGACCAATGAAAATCTTTTGTGACAATACTGGTGCAATTGCCTTAGCAAAGGAATCCAGATTTCACAAGAGAACCAAGCACATCAAAAGACGCTTCAATTCCATCCGGGATTTAGTCCAGGTGGGAGACATAGAAATTTGCAAGATACATACGGATCTGAATGTTGCAGACCCGTTGACTAAGCCTCTTCCACGAGCAAAACATGATCAGCACCAAGACTCCATGGGTGTAAGAATCATTACTGTGTAATCTAGATTATTGACTCTAGTGCAAGTGGGAGACTGAAGGAAATATGCCCTAGAGGCAATAATAAAGTATTATTATTTCCTTATATCATGATAAATGTTTATTATTCATGCTAGAATTGTATTAACCGGAAACATAATACATGTGTGAATACATAGACAAACAGTGTGTCACTAGTATGCCTCTACTTGACTAGCTCGTTAATCGAAGATGGTTATGTTTCCTAGCCATAGACATGAGTTGTCATTTGATTAACGGGATCACCTCATTAGGAGAATGACGTGATTGACTTGACCCATTCCGTTAGCTTAGCACTCGATCGTTTAGTATGTTGCTATTGCTTTCTTCATGACTTATACATGTTCCTATGACTATGAGATTATGCAACTCCCGTTTACCGGAGGAACACTTTGTGTGCTACCAAACATCACAACTTAACTGGGTGATTATAAAAGTGCTCTACAGGTGGCTCCAAAGGTACTTGTTGGGTTGGCGTATTTCGAGATTAGGATTTGTCACTCCGATTGTCGGAGAGGTATCTCTGGGCCCACTCGGTAATGCACATCACTATAAGCCTTGCAAGCATTGTGACTAATGATTTAGTTGCGGGATGATGTATTACGGAACGAGTAAAGAGACTTGCCGATAACGAGATTGAACTAGGTATCTAGATACCGACGATCGAATCTCAGGCAAGTAACATACCGATGACAAAGGGAACAACGTATGTTGTTATGCGGTCTGACCGATAAAGATCTTCGTAGAATATGTAGGAACCAATATGAGCATCCAGGTTCCGCTATTGCTTATTGACCGGAGAGGTGTCTCGGTCATGTCTACATAGTTCTCGAACCCGTAGGGTCCGCACGCTTAACATTACGATGACAGTTATATTATGAGTTTATATGTTTTGATGTACCGAAGGTTGTTCGGAGTCCCGGATGTGATCACGGACATGACGAGGAGTATCGAAATGGTCGAGACATAAAGATTGATATATTGGACGACTATATTCGGACACCGGAAGTGTTCCGGAGAAGTTTCGGATAAAACCGGAGTGCCGGAGGGGCTAGGTCTGCTTCCGGCCGCGTACGCAACGTGCAGGTGTGCAATGGACGATGGGCCCAGACCCCTGGGCGCATAGGATTTAGACCGGCGTGCTGACCTCTCTGTTGAGCCTAGGTGGGACTGCGACGTGTTGATCTTCCGAGGCCGGGCATGACCCAGGAAAGTGTGTCCGGCCAAATGGGATCGAGCGTGTTCGGTTATGTGGTGCACCCCTGCAGGGAAGTTTATCTATTCGAATAGCCGTGTCCCTCGGTAAAAGGACGACCCGGAGTTGTACCTTGACCTTATGACAACTAGAACTGGATACTTAATAAAACACACCCTTCCAAGTGCCAGATACAACCCGGTGATCGCTCTCTAACAGGGCGACGAGGAGGGGATCGCCGGGTAGGATTATGCTATACGATGCTACTTGGTGAACTTACCATCTACTCTCTCCTACATGCTGCAAGATGGAGGTGGCCAGAAGCGTAGTCTTCGACAGGATTAGCTATCCCCCTCTTATTCTAGCATTCTGCAGTTCAGTCCACCGATATGGCCCTTTACACATATACCCATGCATATGTAGAGTAGCTCCTTGCTTGCGAGTACTTTGGATGAGTACTCACGGTTGCTTCTCTCCCTCTTTTCCCCCTTTCCTTTCTACCTGGTTGTCGCAACCAGATGTTGGAGTCCAGAAGCTAGACGCCACCGTCGACAACGACTCCTACGACACTGGAGGTGCCTACTACTACGTGCAGCCCGCTGACGACGACCAGGAGTAGTTAGGAGGATCCCAGGCAGGAGGCCTGCGCCTCTTTCGATCTGTATCCCAGTTTGTGCTAGCGTTCTTAAGGCAAACTTGTTTAACTTATGTCTGTACCCAGATATTGTTGCTTCCGCTGACTCGTCTATGATCGAGCACTTGTATTGGAGCCCTCGAGGCCCCTGGCTTGTATTATGATGCTTGTATAACTTATTTATGTTTTAGAGTTGTGTTGTGATATCTTCTCGTGAGTCCCTGATCTTGATCGTACACATTTGCGTGCATGATTAGTGTACGATCAAATCGGGGGCATCACAATTTTGCTGCGATTTTCGATCTCCTTGCTCAAAGCACCTCTCACAAAACTGCTTGGGGGGATTGTTCCTTGGTATGTGACTCCTCCATTGGTCCAATTAGTTTTTGTTCTGGTGCTTTATTTATTGCAAATTTGTGCTGCCTAGGTGACCATGTTCTGAGCTTGCATGACAAATTTATATGGTTCCAAGTAGTTCTAATGCATGATATAGGCTCTAGGCACTTGTAGGAGTAGTTGCTATCAATTTTGTTGAGCTTGGTTCACTTTTATTTGAAGTTACTAAAAAATTCAGAAATTTTTCAGAGGAAGAAATATGCTTAGGAAAATGTACCAAGGTGGTTCTTCAAGGAAGCAAGGACCCAGGCTTGCGATGCGTGATGCTGACGATGAGCCACCAAGGGACGCTCCAGTGCGGCCTTGTGAATGGCCTAGGTACGCTCCATCGGAAAAAGTACTACACACATACTCCTAGGGGGATAGATTGGTAGGAAAAGACCATCACTCGTCCCCGACCGCCACTCATAAGGAAGACAATCAAAAAATAAATCATGCTCCGACTTCATCACATAAAGGTTCACCATACGTGCATGCTTCGGGAATCACAAACCTTAACACAAGTATTTCTACCAATCCAAAATTACTCACTAGCATGACTCTTATATCACCATCTTTATATCTCAAAACAAATGCAAGGAATCAAACTTATCATATATTGAATGCTCTTTGTGAAAGTTTTTATTATATTCCTCTTGAATACCAATCATATCAGGACTAAATTCATAACCCTAGCAAATTACCATGCTGTTTAAAGACTCTCAAATAATATAAGTGAAGCATGAGAGTTCATCAATTTCTATAAAATAAAACCACCGTCGTGCTCTAAAAAGATATAAGTGAAGCACTAGAGCAAAATTGCCTAGCTCAAAAGATATAAGTGAAGCACATAGAGTATTCTAATAAATTCATGATTCATGCGTGTCCCTCTCAGAAGGTGTGTACAGCAAGGATGATTGTGGAAAACTAAAAAACAAAGACTCATATCATACAAGACGCTCCAAGCAAAACACATATCATGTGGTGAATAAAAATATAGCCTCAAGTAAATTTACCGATAGACGAAGACAAAGAGGGGATGCCATCCGGGGCATCCCCAAGCTTAGATGCTTGGTTTTCCTTGAATATTACCTTGGGGTGCCTTGGGCATCCTCAAGATTAGGCTCTTGCCACTCCTTATTCCATAGTCCATCAAATCTTTACCCAGAACTTGAAAACTTCACAACACAAAACTCAACAGAAAACTCGTAAGCTCCGTTAGTATAATAAAGCAAATCACCAGTTGGGTACTATTGTGAACTCATTCTAAATTTATATTGGTGTTATATCTACTTTATTACAACTTCTCCATGGTTCATGCCCTCCGATACTACCCATAGATTCATCAAAATAAGCAAACAACACAATGAAAACAGAATCTATTAAAACAGAACAGTCTGTAGTAATCTGGAAACTTCTTATACTTCTGTAACTCCAAACATTCTGAAAAATTAGGACAACGTAGGCAATTTGTATATCAATCTTGTGGAAAAAATTCAGATCAAAATCATGCTTCTATGAATTTTTAAAATTCTTACAATGAGCGCAAAAGTTTCTGTTTTTCAGCAAGATCAAATCAACTATCACCATAGACCATCCCAAAGGTCTTACTTGGCTCAAACACAAATTAAAACACTAAAACACAATTATTACAGAAGTAATATTGTGTATTTATTAAAAAACAGAAGCAAAAACAATAAACACAAAATAAAATTGGGTTGCCTTCCAACAAGCGTTATTGTTTACCGCCCCTAGCTATGCATGACGATGTCATTGATGCTCACATAAAAGATAAGAATTGAAACATAATGGGAGCATCATGAAGCATATGACTAGCACATTTAAGTCTAAACCACTTCCTATGCATAGGGATTTTGTGAGCAAACAATTTATGGGAGCAAGAATCAACTAGCATAGGAAGGCAGAACAAGCAAAGCTTCAAAACTTTAAACACATAGAGAGGAAACTTGATATTATTGCAATATGTCAAAGCATATGTTCCTCTCTCATAATAATTTTCAGTAGCATCATGAATGAATTCAACAATATAACCATCACATAAAGCATTATTTTCATGATCCACAAGCATAGAAAATTTACTACTCTCCACATAATCGAAATTCTTCTCATTCGGATAGTGTGAGTATCATAAGAAACTCGAATACTATAAATTGTTTCCACACTAAAAGAGTAATGTTCAGAAAAAGGGTAATCATATTTATGACAAGTTTTATAAATATAATCATAACTACTTTTTATAACAAAAGTGTCATCACAATAATCATCATAAGTAGCAACTTTGTTCTCATAATCAATTGGAACCTCTTCCAAAATAGTGGATTCATTACTAAATAAAGTCATGACCTCTCCAAATCCAATTTTATCATTATAATAAGATTCAACACCCTCCAAAATAGTGGGGTAATTATTACCTAAAGTTGACACTCTTCCAAACCCACTTTCATAAATATTGCAATCATCATAAATAGGAGGCATGCTATCATCATAATAAATTTTCTCATCAAAACTTGGGGGATTAAAAATATCATCTTCATCAAATATAGCATCCCCAAGATTATGGCTTTGCATATCATTAGCATCATGGATATTCAAAGAATTTATACTAACAACACTGCAATCATGCTCATCATTCAAAGATTTAGTGCCAAACATTTTATTGACTTCTTCTTCTAACACTTTGGTACAATTTTCTTTTCCATCATTTTCATGAAAGACATTATAAAGAAGAAGCATATGAGGCAACCTCAATTCCATTTTCTTAGTTTTATTTTATAAACTAAACTAGTGATAAAACAAGAAACTAAAAGATCCAATTGCAAGACCTAAAGATATACCTTCAAGCACTCACCTCCCCGGCAACGACTCCAGAAAAGAGCTTGATGTCTACTACACAACCTTCTTCTTGTAGACTCGTGTTGGGCCTCCAAGCGCAGAGTTTTGTAGGACAGTAGCAAATTTCCCTCAATTGATGACCTAAGGTTTATCAATCCGTGGGAGGTGTAGGATGAAGATGGTCTCTCTCAAACAACCATGCAACCAAATACAAGAAATCTCTTGTGTCCCCAACACACCCAATATAATGGCAAATTGTATAGGTGGACTAGTTCGGCGAAGTGATGGTGATACAAGTGTAGTATGGATAGTAGATATAGGTTTTTGTAATCTGAAAATATAAACACAACAAGGTAGAAGTAACAAAAGTGAGCAAAAAGGGTATTGCAATGCTTGAAAACAAGGCCTAGGGTTCATACTTTCACTAGTGCAAATTCTCTCAACAATGATAACATAATTAAATCATATGGAAATCCCTCAACATGCAACAAAGAATCACTCCAAAGTTTATATCGGAGAACGTAGGATGAAAACGTGCATCAACCCCTATGCATAGATTACCCCAATGTCACCTCGGGAGTCCGCGAGTTGAGTGCCAAAACATACATCTAGTGAATCAATAAAACATCCCATTGTCACCACAGATGTCCCATCGCAAGACATACATCAAGTGTTCTCAAATCCAATACTCAATCCAACATAACGAAACCTCAAAGAGCAAGACTCAATTCATCACAAGAAAATAGAGGGGGAGAAACACCATATGATCCAACTATAGTAACAAAGCTTGCGGTACATCAAGATCGTGCCAAATCAAGAACACGAGAGAGAGAGAGATCAAATCACCATGAATACTAAGACAAAGCAGGATGTAGGGTATTACTCTTTGGAGGTCCGAACCTGGGTAAACAATGTGTGCAGACTCCATTCTAGTACTTCCGGTCTCGTCATGAACCCTACCGAGGGATCTGACGGGAATTCGGTCCATCACCTTCAGCTCCTCATTGGGTTCGACACTCTTACTTATTGAAAGGTCTACGATTGATCCCCTATACTTGTGGGTCATCACCAACCCATACTGTACATCTTCTCATGGGCCTTGGAACACTAGCCCACGAGCTATTTCCTTCGACCTGGCCTACCCCAACCATTGGCTTCAATCGCCACCAGGGCACATGTTAAAACTAACTTGGATTTTGTACCAAGAACACAATAACAACCATATATAGTTTTCCCCTAAAAACAACAACATATAATTTTCCGTAAAAAACAAGCATAGTTTATCATAGAGAACACTTTAAAACTCATCATGCAAGTTTCACACACACATGATAAGTTTTGCTATGATAACAAATCTCGTCCGAATGACAACATGCTGCTGAGAATGTTACTACTGAAGAACTGGATTATTCACTCACCACTAATTAGTGATGCCTTTAGTAGGTCATTGGGTCGTTACATTGCTATAAATAACCATATATCTAACATCTTTACTTTATGAATGAAAAAAAATCATGTTATGATACAAGTGAAGATTCAAAGTAGACCGCATTTCAATCTGAATTGCGAAACAAACTAAGAACTCATTAACACATGTGTATCTCTTTCCAACTCATGATCATCGTGCATTCACTCACCACTTAGTAACACCTTGATGACCCACAAGTATAGGGGATCTATCGTGGTCCTTTTGATAAGTAAGAGTGTCAAACCCAACGAGGAGCAGAAGGAAATGATAAGCGGTTTTCAGCAAGGTATTCTCTGCAAGCACTGAAATAATAGGTAACAGATAGTTTTGTGATAGGATAATTTGTAACGAGCAACAAGTAAAAAAAGTAAATAAAGTGCAGCAAGGTGGCCCAATCCTTTTTGTAGCAAAGGACAAGCCTGGAAAAACTCTTATATAGAGAAAAGCGCTCCCGAGGACACATGGGAATTATCGTCAAGCTAGTTTTCAACACGTTCATATGATTCGCGTTCGGTACTTTGATAATTTGATATGTGGGTGGACCGGTGCTTGGGTGCTGTCCTTACTTGGACAAGCATCCCACTTATGATTAACCTCCATTGCAAGCATCCGCAACTACAACAAAAGTATTAAGGTAAACCTAACCATAGCATGAAACATATGGATCCAAATCAGCCCCTTACGAAGCAACGCATAAACTAGGGTTTAAGCTTCTGTCACTCTAGCAACCCATCATCTACTTATTACTTCCCAATGCCTTCCTCTAGGCCCAAATAATGGTGAAGTGTCATGTAGTCGACGTTAACATAACACCACTAGAGGATAGAGAACATACATCTCATCAAAATAGCAAGACTTCTCCCATGTCCTGAGGAACAAACGTAACTACTCACAAAGCATATTCATGTTCATAATCAGAGGGGTATTAATATGCATATAGGATCTGAACATATGATCTTCCACCAAATAAACCAACTAGCATCAACTACAAGGAGTAATCAATACTACTAGCAACCTACAGATACCAATCCCAGACTATGAGACAAGAATTGGATACAAGAGATGAACTAGGGTTTGAGAGGAGATGGTGCTGGTGAAGATGTTGATGAGATTGCCCTCTCCCGATGAGAGGAGCGTTGGTGATGATGATGGCGATGATTTCCCCCTCCCGGAGGGAAGTGTCCCCGGCAGAACAGCTCTGCCGGAGCCCTAGATTGGTTCCGCCAAGGTTCCGCCTCGTGGCGGCGGATTCTCGTCCCGAAAGCTTGCTTGTGATTTTTCTTCGGATGGAAGACTTCATATAGCAAAAGATGGGCACCGGAGGGCCAACAGGGGGCCCACGAGGCAGGGGGCACGCCCAGGGGGGTAGGGCGCGCCGCCCACCCTCGTGGACAGGTGGAGGCCCCCCTGACGTATTTCTTCCGCTCAGTATTTTTTATTATTTCCAAAAATAACTTTCATGGAGTTTCAGGACTTTTGGAGTTGTGCAGAATAGGTCTCTAATATTTGCTCCTTTTCCAGCCCAGAATTCCAGCAGCCGGCATTCTCCCTCCTTATGTAAACCTTGTAAAATAAGAGATAATAGGCATAAGTATTGTAACATAATGTGTAATAACAGCCCATAATGCAATAAATATCGATATAAAAGCATGATGCAAAATGGACGTATCAACTCCCCCAAGCTTAGACCTCGCTTGTCCTCAAGCGGAAGCCGATAACGATAAATATGTCCACATGTTTAGAGGTAGAGGTGTCGATAAAATAAAATACGGACATGAGGGCATCATGATCATTCTCAAAACAGCAACATATATGGATATTGTCATATGATTTCTTATGCTCAAGTAATAATCTTATTCACAATGCAAAGTATGAATCAGAAACTTTATTGATAACTAACAAACTATAATCTCAGTCATTGAAGCAATTGAAATTTATCATAACATCAGAAAGAGTCTATGTCAGAGCTTTCTAGCAAGTCCACATACTCAACTATCATTTAGTCTTTCATAATTGCTAACACTCACGCAATACTTGTGGTTACGGAGTTTTAATCGGACACAGAGAAAGATAGGGGCTTATGGTTTCGCCACCCAACCTTTTACTCAAGGGTAATGTCAACAATAATAACTCATGCTAACCTACATCCAATTAGGTATATTTATCAGGATCTTTCCAACACCCTGTGCTTGCCAAAGGATAAAATGTAAAAAAGGAAAGGTGAAGATCACCATGACTCTTGCATAAGGTAGAAGGCAATAATAATAAAAGATAGGCCCTTCGCAGAGGGAAGCAGAGGTTGCCATGCGCTTTCAGGGTTGGATGCACAAAATCTTAATGCGAATGAACATCACTTTATATTGCCACTTGTGATATGATCCTTTATTATGCAATTCGTCGCTTTTATTTCTTCCACATCACAAGATCGTATAAAGCTTATTTCCTCCACACCAATCAATCACACATATTTAGAGAGCAATTTTTATTGCTTGCACCGATGACAACTTACTTGAAGGATCTTACTCAATCCATAGGTAGATATGGTGGACTCTCATGGCAAAACTGGGTTTAAGGGTTTTTGGAAGCACAAGTAGTATCTCTACTTGGTGCAAAGAATTTGGATAGCATGAGGGGGAAAGGCAAGCTCAACATGTTGGATGATCCATGACAATATACTTTATCTCAGATATAAGAAAACATAACCCATTACATTGTCTTCCTTGTCCAACATCAACTCTTTAGCATGTCATATTTTAATGAGTGCTCCCAAACATAAAAGATGTCCAAGATAGTATATTTATATGTGAAACCTCTCTTTCTTTATTACTTCCTATTAATTGCAACAATGACCAAAGCTATGTTTGTCAACTCCCAACAATTTTTAATCATCATACTCTTTCTATGTGAAGTCATTACTCTCAATAAGATCAATATGATATTTTTATTCCTTTTTATTCTTTTCTCTTTTCTTTTATTCACTCAAGATCATGGCAAAATAATCAAGCCCTTGACTCAACACTAATCTTTATTATATAGCTCACAGAATCGATTACATAGAGGGATCATAAAGCAAAACTCAAAACTAAATCATACCAAAACTTTATTCTACTAGATCAAGATACTACTAATAGGATTGAACTAAGAAAAACGGTAAAGATAGGAGTGTGATGGTGATACGATATCGGGGCATCTCCCCCAAGCTTGGCAGTTGCCAAGGGGAGTGCCCATACCCATGTGATTATGTCTCCTTTGCTGGTGAAGGGGTTGTTGATGATGTGGGCTTGTTCCTTAATTTGCGCTTGAGGACAGAATTTTGATCCCTCAAGTCATCAATCTCCCGCTCCAGGCTTAATATCTTTTTGCATAGTTCCTGCTTGTTTTCTTGCAAGAGACGAAAAGGGATAAACTCGATCTTAAGTTTCTTTGCTCTATCAGGGAGGCTTGACTTTTTGAACTCCACATGCATGTCCCCAGGTTGAGGTAATGGGACTTCATCTTCATCTGCGCTCGTCTCCTCCTTTCTCTTGGGTTCATAGTCCTCTTCTTCTTCCGTAGTCCAACCACAATGCTCCACATCTCCATAGACTTTAGGATTTTCAAGGTAATCAGCCACATAACTTTCTCCTTCCAAATCCTCGGACGACATGTTACTCTAATCTGCAACAGGACAGCTCGAAACAAAAACAGAGGATAATTGTGTCATACATGAGTCAGAACCTTCGGGAGATTATATAATGAAATTTTACCGACCAAAATACGTAACGTGCAAGAAAACAGAGTCCGGAGAGCACACGAGGTGCCCACGAGGTAGGGGGCGCGCCCTCCACCCTCGTGGAGCCCTCGTGTCCTTCCCGGACTGCTTCTTATTTTTCTATTTTTCTAAATATTCCAAAACGTAGAAATATTGTCATTAGAACTGTTTTGGAGTCGGTTTACTTACCGTACAACATACCTATTCCTTTTCGGAGTCTGAAACGTTCCGAAAAGTGTCCCTTATGTATTCCTCCGGGGTTATGGTTTCAATAACATTGGTTTCAACATTTATAGGATTACCTGAGATATAATGTTTAATTCTTTGACCGTTCACCACCTTCGGATTTGTGCCTTCGAAGTTGTTGATTTTTATGGCACCGGAACGATAGACCTCCTCGATAACGTAAGGGCCTTCCCATTTAGAGAGAAGTTTACCTGCAAAAAATCTTAAACGAGAGTTGTATAGCAATACATAATCACCTACATTAAACTCACGCTTTTGTATTCTTTTGTCATGCCATCTTTTAACTTTTTGTTTAAACAACTTGGCATTCTCATAAGCTTGGGTTCTCCATTCATCAAGTGAGCTAATATCAAATAACCTCTTCTCACCGGCAAGTTTGAAATCATAATTGAGTTCTTTAATAGCCCAATAAGCCTTATGTTCTAGTTCGAGAGGTAAGTGACATGCTTTTCCATAAACCATTTTATACGGAGACATACCCATAGGATTTTTATATGCAGTTCTATAGGCCCATAATGCATCATCAAGTTTCTTGGACCAATTCTTTCTAGATCTATTGACAGTCTTTTGCAAAATTAATTTGAGCTCTCTATTACTCAATTCTACTTGACCACTAGACTGCGGGTGATAGGGAGATGCAATTCTATGATTAACATCATATTTAGCAAGCATGTTTCGAAAAGCACCATCAATAAAATGTGAACCACCATCAGTCATTAAATATCTAGGGACTCCAAACCTCGGAAAAATAACTTCTTTAAGCATTTTAATAGAAGTGTTATGATCAGCACTACTAGTTGGAATAGCTTCTACCCACTTAGTAACATAATCAACATCAACTAAAATATGAGTATCCCCATTGGAGGCAGGAAAAGGTCCCATATAATCAAAGCCCCAAACATCAAATGGATCAAAGCCCCAAACATCAAATGGTTCAATAACAAGTGAATAATTCATAGGCATTTCTTGACGTCTACTAATTTTACCAATTCTTTGACATTCATCACAAGATAAGACAAACTTACGGGCATCCTTGAAGAGAGTAGGCCAATAAAAACCGGATTGCAATACCTTATGTGCAGTTCTATCTCCAGCGTGGTGTCCTCCATAAGCCTCGGAGTGACACTTGCGTAGGATATGTTCCTGTTCATGCTCAGGTACACAACGTCTAATAACACCATCTACTCCTTCTTTATAAAGATGTGGGTCATCCCAAAAGTAATGTCTCAAATCATAGAAAAACTTTTTCTTTTGCTGGTATGTGAAACTAGGTGGTATAAATTTAGCAACAATGTAATTAGTATAATCAGCATACCATGGAGCAGTACGAGAAGCATTTATGACATTTAGTTGTTCATCCGGAAAGCTATCATCAATAGGTAGTGGGTCATCAAGAACATTTTCTAACCTAGACAAGTTGTCTGCAACGGGGTTCTCAGCTCCTTTTCTATCAACAATATGCAAATCAAATTCTTGTAGCAAGAGAACCCATCTAATAAGTCTAGGTTTAGCATCTTTCTTTTCCATAAGATATTTAATAGCAGCATGATCCGTGTGAATAGTTACTTTAGAATCAACAATATAAGGTCTGAACTTATCACAAGCAAATACAACTGCTAAGAATTCTTTCTCAGTAGTAGCATAATTTCTCTGGGCATTGTCTAGAGTTTTACCAGCATATTGAATAACATTTAATTTCTTATCAACTCTTTGCCCTAGAACAACACCTACAGCATAATCACTAGCATCACACATAATTTCAAAGGGTAAATTCCAATCAGGTGGCTGAACAATAGGTGCAGAAATCAATGCTTTCTTAAGTATTTCAAATGCTTCTACACAATCATCATCGAAGACAAATGGTATATCTTTTTGTAATAAATTAGTCAGAGGCCGAGAAATTTTGGAGAAGTCCTTAATGAACCTCCTATAAAAACCGGCGTGACCAAGGAAACTTCTTATACCTTTGATGTCCTTGGGACATGGCATCTTTTCAATAGCATCAACCTTGGCTTTATCAACCTCAATACCTCTTTCAGAAACTTTATGCCCCAAGACAATACCTTCATTAACCATAAAGTGGCACTTTTCCCAATTCAGGACAAGATTAGTTTCTTCACATCTCTGCAAAACTCGATCAAGGTTGCTCAAGCAATCGTCAAAAGAGGATCCATAGATGGAAAAATCGTCCATGAAAACCTCACAAATCTTTTCACAAAAGTCAGAGAATATAGCCATCATGCATCTTTGAAAGGTAGCAAATGCATTAAATAAACCAAAAGTCATACGTCTATAAGCAAAAGTACCAAAAGGGCAAGTAAAAGTAGTCTTCGATTGATCATTGGCTGACACAGGTATTTGAGAGAAACCAGAATAACCATCTAGAAAGCAAAAATATGTATGTTTGGATAATCTTTCTAGCATTTGATCGATAAAAGGTAAGGGGTAATGATCCTTTTTAGTAGCTTTATTTAATTTGCGGAAATCAATTACCATCCTGTAACCTGTAATAATTCTTTGCGGAATCAATTCATCTTTATCATTAGGAACTACGGTAATACCTCCCTTCTTAGGGACACAATGGACAGGACTTACCCACTGACTATCAGCAACGAGATAAATAATACCTGCCTCAAGAAGCTTTAGTATTTCTTTTCTTACCACTTGTTTCATCTTAGGATTCAGCCGTCGTTGATGATCACGAACTGGTTTGGCATCTTCCTCCATATTTATTTTATGTTGACATAGAGTGGGACTAATGCCCTTAAGATCATCAAGAGTATATCTAATAGCAGCGCGGTGCTTCTTCAGAGTTTTCAATAATCTCTCTTCTTCATGCTCTGAAAGGTTAGCACTAATAATAACAGGATATATCTTTTTCTCATCAAGATAAGCATATTTAAGAGTATCAGGTAACGGTTTGAGCTCAAACACGGGATCACCCTTGGGTGGAGGAGGATCCCCTAGGATTTCAACAGGCAAATTGTGTTTCAGGATGGGTTCCTGTTTAAAGAATACTTCATCTATTTCCCTTCTTTCATTCATAAACATATCATTTGCATGGTCTAGCAAATATTGTTCTAAAGGATCACTAGGAGGCACGGCAATAGAAGCAAGACCAATAATTTCATCCTTACTAGGTAATTCCTCTTCACGGTGTTGTCTGCGAAATTTAGAGAAATTAAACTCATGAGACATATCACCTAGACCAATAGTAACAACATCCTTTTCGCAATCTATCTTAGCATTAACGGTGTTCAAGAAGGGCCTACCAAATATAATGGGACAAAAGCTATCCTGTGGGGAGCCAAGAACAAGAAAATTAGCAGGATATTTAGTTTTCCCACACAAGACTTCAACATCTCTAACAATTCCCATTGGTGAAATAGTATCTCTATTGGCAAGTTTAATTGTGACATCGATATCTTCTATCTCAGCCGGTGCAATATCACGCATAATTTCTTTGTATAAGTCAAAAGGTATTGCACTAACACTAGCACCCATATCGCATAAGCCATGATAACAATGATCTCCTATTTTAACAGAAATAGCAGGCATGCCTACCACAGGTCTATGTTTATCTTTAGCACAAGGTTTGGCAATTCTAGCAGTTTCCTCATAGAAATAAATAACGTGCCCATCAATATTATCAGACAAGAGATCTTTAGCAATAGCAACATTAGGTTCAACTTTGATTTGCTCAGGAGGTGTATAAGTTCTAATATTGCTTTTACGAACCACAGTTGAAGCTTTAGCATGATCCTTTATCCTAACAGAGAAAGGTGGTTTCTCAACATAAGAAGTAGGAACAATAGGATCATTATAAGTGACAGTCTTTTCTTCAACTTTAATAGGTGCAGCTACTTTTACTTCTATGGGAGGATGATATTTAAACCAATTCTCCTTGGGGAGATCAACTTAAGTAGCAAAAGATTCACAGAAAGAAGCTACTATCTCAGAGTCAAGTCCATATTTAGTGCTAAACTTACGGAAAACATCGGTATCCATAAAAGATTTAACACAATCAAACTTAGGTGTCATACCTGACTCCTTACCTTCGTCGAGATCCCAATCTTCAGAGTTGCGTTTAATTCTTGACAATAAATCCCATTTGAATTCAATAGTCTTCATCATAAAAGAGCCAGCACAAGAAGTATCGAGCATGGTGCGATTGTTATCAGAAAGCCGAGCATAAAAACTTTGAATAATTATTTCTCTTGGGAGCTCATGATTGGGGCATGAATATAACATTGATTTAAGCCTCCCCCAAGCTTGAGCGATGCTTTCTCCTTCGCGAGGCCAAAAATTATATATATAATTGCGATCACGATGAACAAGATGCATAGGATAAAACTTCTGATGAAATTCCAATTTCAATCGTTTGTAGTTCCATGACCCCGTATCATCACATAGCCTATACCATGTCAATGCATCTCCCTTCACAGATAAAGGGAAGACCTTCTTCTTAATAACATCACCGGGCACACCTGCAAGCTTAAATAATCCACAAACTTCATCCACATATATTAGGTGCTCATCAGGATGCTTTGTTCCATCTCCTGCATAAGGATTAGCTAGCAGTTTTTCTAACATACCCGAAGGAATTTCAAAGTAAACATTTTCATCTTCAGTAGGTTCAGTAGGTTGAGGAGCAACTCTTTTCTCTACTGGTCGGGGTGAAGATACCCCGAACAAGCCCCTCAGAGGATTACTTTCCATAGTAACAAGTGACAGTAAATTTCAGCACACTATATAAATTTTTCCTTACCAAATTCCACCTACCAAAGGCGCTTCACTCCCCGGCAAAGGTGCCAGAAAGGAGTCTTGATGACCCACAAGTATAGGGGATCTATCGTAGTCCTTTCGATAAGTAAGAGCGTCGAACCCAACGAGGAGCAGAAGGCAATGATAAGCGGTTTTCAGCAAGGTATTCTCTGCAAGCACTGAAATAATAAGTAACAGATAGTTTTGTGATAGGATAATTTGTAACGAGCAACAAGTAATAAAAGTAAATAAAGTGCAGCAAGGTGGCCCAATCCTTTTTGTAGCAAAGGACAAGCCTGGAAAAACTCTTATATAGAGAAAAGCGCTCCCGAGGACACATGGGAATTATCGTCAAGCTAGTTTTCATCACGTTCATATGATTCACGTTCGGTACTTTGATAATTTGATATGTGGGTGGACCGTGCTTGGGTGCTGTCCTTACTTGGACAAGCATCCCACTTATGATTAACCTCTATTGCAAGCATCCGCAACTACAACAAAGGTATTAAGGTAAACCTAACCATAGCATGAAACATATGGATCCAAATCAGCCCCTTACGAAGCAACGCATAAACTAGGGTTTAAGCTTCTGTCACTCTAGCAACCCATCATCTACTTATTACTTCCCAATGCCTTCCTCTAGGCCATATAATGGTGAAGTGTCATGTAGTCGACGTTCACATAACACCACTAGAGGATAGAGAACATACATCTCATCAAAATATCGAACGAATACCAAATTCACATGACTACTAATAGCAAGACTTCTCCCATGTCCTCAGGAACAAACGTAACTACCCACAAAGCATATTCATGTTCATAATCAGAGGGGTATTAATATGCATATAGGATCTGAACATATGATATTCCACCAAATAAACCAACTAGCATCAACTACAAGGAGTAATCAATACTACTAGCAACCTACAGGTACCAATCCTAGACTATGAGACAAGAATTGGATACAAGAGATGAACTAGGGTTTGAGAGGAGATGGTGCTGGTGAAGATGTTGATGAGATTTCCCTCTCCCGATGAGAGGAGCGTTGGTGATGACGATGGCGATGATTTCCCCCTCCCGGAGGGAAGTGTCCCCGGCAGAACAGCTCTGCCGGAGCCCTAGATTGGTTCCGCCAAGGTTCCGCCTCATGGCGGTGGAGTCTCGTCCCGAAAGCTTGCTTGTGATTTTTCTTAGGATGAAAGACTTCATATAGCAGAAGATGGGCACCGGAGGGCCAACAGGGGGCCCATGAGGCAGGGGCGCGCCCAGGGGGGTAGGGCGCGCCCCCACCCTCGTGGACAGGTGGAGGCCCCCCTGACGTATTTCTTCCGCTCAGTATTTTTATTATTTCCAAAAATAACTTTCGTGGAGTTTCAGGACTTTTGGAGTTGTGCAGAATAGGTCTCTAATATTTGCTCCTTTTCCAGCCCAGAATTCCAGCTGCCGGCATTCTCCCTCCTTATGTAAACCTTGTAAAATAAGAGAGAATAGGCATAAGTATTGTAACATAATGTGTAATAACAGCCCATAATGCAATAAATATCGATATAAAAGCATGATGCAAAATGGACATATCACACCTTTGGAAGTTTGTCTGATGTTATAGATGACTAGTTATCTACCATTGCTACATTTGTATTCATTTGATACCTTCTCAAATACGTCAACAGAAAATCCTTGTATGATTGACGTGAAGATCATGTCATATAATGCACCACCGTCTATACAGTGAAACACACACGAACTCACTAAAGTATATATTTCTGTTGCGACTCATGCTCACCATTAACTGCAATGAGCTAGAATATTCACTATTTGTTAATCTTTAGCGGTTTGTTGGGATGTTAAAAATAACTATTTTTTAAAATAGTTTAGGTTGCTTACCCCATTTGTAAACTAGCTATATCATGGCGTCTGAACCTATCTCAATGCCATCAATGTCAACTTAATATTGTGATATATGTAAAGATTATGAACTGATGAAACACAATACAATACCATCTATATCGAAGAAATAACTCGCTAATCTGCATATATCTCTTCCCGGCTCATGCTTGGGTTCACATTCTTGCAATGAACTAGAGTATTCTCACCACCTAGTATCGCCTTTAGCTATAGATCGGCATGATAACCAGTTATCTAGTATCTTATGGTCCAACTAATGTGAACTCACCTCAATGGCATCAACAAACAAACATTAGCAAAGATTATGTTGTATATCTCACTATCATCAATATCACTATAAGACAAGTCATTAAAACCCGTAATCTTGTTACTCATGCCCATGATTAATTGCGTAGAATTGGGAGGTGGTTCATCCACCCCAACTCACACAGAAGGAGCCATACAGTGTAGCCAACCACACCAGGACGACCCATGGATAGATAGAGCTAGAGAAATGCTCAAACATCGGGAAGGCGTGGGGGAGTATGTTGGAGGGGCCTATAGCATTTTGTTGAAATGCAAAAAATAATACTTTCTAATGCCATCTGACGAATCCATGTAGTGATACAATGTTAAAGATTATGCCATATATTGCACTATCATCTATATTATGATACATACAACTAACTCGTTAGCCACGAATATATCTTCCTGGCACATGATCACCGTTAATTGCCATTAACTAAAGTATTCACTCACCAAACAGTAAGATTTATAACAGTTTGTTGATATGCTATAAATGACTATTTATCTCCCGCTACTATGAACACGATGTAATACATTAATGACGAATCGACATTGTGAGACAAGTGAAGATTGCCCTATATTTCACTACCATTTATATTGTGATACCGACAAAGAGCTCATTAAACCATTGTTACCTCTTCCAGTCCATGCTCATCTCTAACTGCAATGAGCTGGAGTATTCACTCATTGTTATCCTTTAGTGGTTTGTCGGGATGCTATAGCTAAGAACTATCTAGTGGTTCTACTTTTTGTTAATCCGAACCTATCTAGAAGACATCAGTGAAAAATCCTTATTATGATACAAGTGAAGATTAGGAATTTATGACATATACCATAGTACCATGTATATCAAGAAATATCTCACTAAACCACATATATCTCTTTCTAGCTCATGATCGGCGTCACTCACAAATAAACTAGAGCGTTCACTCACCACTTAGTAACGCCTTTAGCTGTCTATCGGCATGCTAAGAAATAACCGGTAATCTAGTGCCGCTATGGTTTTCGCTAATGTGAACTCCTCTCAAAGATGTCACAAATTACGATGCGGCTTGTTAGCACCATCGCACACAGAAGGTGCCACTCCGTGCAGCCAACCACATCGGGACAATCTACAGAAGGTGTCACACAATGCAGCCACATACACCGGGACAACCTACAGAAGGCATCACACTGTGCAGCCACTCATACAGGGATAACCTATAGAAGGTGTCACACCATGCGGCCACCCACACCGGGATGGCTTAGAGATATATAGAGATAGATAGATAAGCGCTAACAAGCAGATACATCAAATGGCAAATCTGTAATGTGATATAAATGAAGACGATGAATTTAGAAATATATTGCAGTTCCATCTATATTGAACAAACAACTCACTTGGGCCACATCTCTTACCAACTGATGCTCGATGTCACTTGCAGTAAACGGTAACGTTCACTCACCTCTTAATAACAAATTAGCTGCTCGTTGGCATGCTAAGAAATAACTAGTTGGCATACAGAAGGTGCCACACCGTGCAGCCAGCCATATCGGGACAACCTACAAAAGGCGTCACACTATGTAACCACCCACACCGGGACAACCTACAGAAGGCCCACACCGTGCAGCCACCCACACCGGAATGGCCTAGAGATAGAGATAGAAAGAGAAACGCTCGTAGGTGGACACATCAAGGGTGAATATGCATTGTGATATATACATGGAGATTATGAACTTATGATATACATTGTGGTTCCATCTATATTGGACAAACACTTATGATATACATTGTGGTTCCATCTATATTGAACAAACAACACACTAAGCCACATATATCTCTTTCCAGCTCATGCTTGGCGTAATTGCGGTGAACGGTAATATTCACCCACCGCTTAATAACGCCTTTAGCCATTTGTTGGCATGCTAGGAAATAACCAGTTGTCCAATGCTGCTACAGTTGCACTAACCAATTGTCCAATGCCAATACAGAAGGCGCCACACCGTGCAACCACCCACATCCGGACAACCTGCGGAAGGTGTCACACCGTGCAGCCACCCGCGTTGGGACAACGTACAAAAGGCGCCACAAGGTGCAACCACCCACACTGGACAACTTATAGAAGGTGCTACACCGTGCAGCCACCCGCACCGGATGGCCTAGTGATAGAGATAGACAGAGAAACACTCGCCGATGAACACATCAATGGCAAATCATCAATGTACAGATCCGTATTGTGATATTAGCGAAGATTATGAATTTATGGCGAATATTACGGTTCCGTCCATATTGAACAAACAACCCACTTAGCCACGTATATCTCTTTCCAGCTCATGCTCGACGTTACTTGCCATGAAAGGTAACGTTCACCCACCGCTTAGTAACGCCTTTAGCCATCCGTTGGCATGCGAGGAAATAACCAGTTGTCCAATGTCGCTACACCTGACTAACGTGAACTCCTCTCACAGACGTTACAAATTTACATTACCAAAAGTTATGCCATATATTACATTGCTATGATACCATCATCAAAATTGAAAAAATTAATGCATGAACATATATCTTCTTCCACCGCGTCTCTGATTAATCGCGTAGAACCAGAAGACGTTTTGTTGACACCAGCTCACCAGCACAGAAGGCGCCGCACCATGCAGCCATGCACACCCGGATGCCCTGCAGATAGAGAGGGAGGGAGAAATGCCACGCAACCACCCAGATGCCATACCATGCAGCTACCCACATTGGAACAATCTACAAAAGGTGTCACACCATGCAACCACGGGACAACCTACAAAAGGTGTCACACCGTGCAGTCACCCACACTGGGATAACCTACAGAAGGTGAAACACCGTGCAGCCACCCTCATTGGGACAACCTATAGAAGGCGCCACATCGTGCAGCCAACCGTACTGGGATAACCTACAGAAGGTGCCACACCATGCAGCCACCCTCACCGGGACAATCTACAGAAGGCACCACACCGTGCAGCCACCCACACGAGGATAACCTATAGAAGGCGCCACATCGTGCAGCCACCCTCACCGGGACAACCCACAGAAGGCGCCACACCGTGCAGCCACCCTAACCAGGACAATCTACAGAAGGCGCCACACCATGCAGCCACCCACACGAGGATAACCTACAGAAGGCGCCACACCGTGTAGCCACCCTCACCGGGACAATCCACAAAAGGCGCCACACCATGCGGCCACCCTCACCGGGACAACCTACAGAAGGCGCCACACCGTGCAGCCACCCTCACCGGGACAACCTACAAAAGACACCACACCGTGCAGCCACCCTCACCGGGACAACCCACAGAAGGCGCCACACCGTGCAGCCACCCTCACCGGGACAACCTACAGAAGGCGCCACACCGTGCAGCCACCCATACTAGGACAACTTACAGAAGGCGCCACACCGTGCAGCCACCCACACCAGGACAACCTACAGAAGGCGCCACACCGTGCATCTTATGGAAATTTTAAGACGCCTTCTGAATTTGAGACTAATGTTAAAGAATTTATGAATTCGCAAAAGAATTTCAATGCTTTGCTTGAAGAAAAATTGCTTAAATTGATGAATTGGCTAGGAACGTTGATAGAATTGCTCTTGATGTTGATTCTTTAAAACTTAGATCTATTCCACCTAAGCATGGTATCAATGAGTCTCTCAAAGCCATGAGAATTTCCATTGATGAGTGCAAAGAAAGAACCGCTAGGATGCGTGCTAAGAAAGATTGCTTTGTGAAAGCGTTTTCTTCTAGTTTCTATTTAAATAAAGATGAAGATCTAAAAGTTATTGATGTGTCCCTTATTAAATCTTTGTTTTGCAATATGAATCTTGATAATGATGGGACTGAATATGATCCACCTTTACCTAGAAGGCGTTCCAAAAATTCAGAGTTTTTATATCTTGATGCAAAAATTGGTAAAAGTGGGATTGAAGAGATCAAAACTTTAGATATTAATGAACCCACTATTATGGATTTCAAGGAATTTAATTATGATAATTGCTCTTTGATAGATTGTATTTCCTTGTTGCAATCCGTGCTAAATTCTCCTCATGCTTATAGTCAAAATAAAGCTTTTACTAAACATATCGTTGATGCTTTGATGCAATCTTATGAAGAAAAACTTGATTTGGAAGTTTCTATCCCTAGAAAACTTTATGATGAATGGGAACCTACTATTAAAATTAAAATTAAAGATCATGAGTGCTATGCTTTATGTGATTTGGGTGCTAGTGTTTCCACGATCCCAAAAACTTTGTGCGATTTGCTAGGTTTCCGTGATTTTGATGATTGCTCTTTAAACCTGCACCTTGCGGATTCCACCATTAAGAAACCTATGGGAAGAATTAATGATGTTCTTATTATTGCAAATAGGAATTATGTGCCTGTAGATTTTATTGTTCTTGATATAGATTGCAATCTTTCATGTCCTATTATTCTTGGTAGACCTTTCCTTAGAACGATCGGTGCAATTATTGATATGAAGGAAGGAAATATTAGATTCCAATTTCCGTTAAGGAAAGGCATGGAACATTTTCCTAGAAAGAAAATAAAATTACCATATGAATAAATCATGAGAGCCACTTATGGATTGCCTACCAAAGATGGCAATACCTAGATCTATCCTTGCTATTATGCCTAGCTAGGGGCGTTAAACGATAGCGCTTGTTGGGAGGCAACCCAATTTTATTTTTAGTTTTTTTGCTTTTTGCTTCTGCTTAGGAATAAATCTTGGATCTAGCCTCTGGTTAGATGTGTTTTTATGTTTTAATTAGTGTTTGTGCCAAGTTAAACCTATAGGATCTTCTTGGATGATAGTTATTTGATCTTGCAGAAAATTCCAGAAACTTTCTGTTCACGAAAACAATTGTTAAAAATCACCAGAACGTGATAAAATATTGATTCCAATTGATGCTGATCAATAAACAAATTTTCTAGGTCATCCTATTTTGTCTGAATTGTTTGAGGTCCAGAAGTTTGCGTTAGTTACAGATTACTACAGATTGTTCTATTTTTGACAAATTCTGTTTTTCGTGTGTTGTTTACTTATTTTGATGAATCTATGGCTAGTAAAATAGTTTATAAACCATAGAGAAGTTGGAATACAGTAGGTTTAACACCAATATAAATAAAGAATGAGTTCATTACAGTACCTTAGAGTGGTGTTTTGTTTTCTTCCGCTAACGGAGCTCACGAGATTTTCTGTTAAGTTTTGTGTTGTGAAGTTTTCATGTTTTGGATAAAAGATTTGATGGATTATGGAACAAGGAGTGGCAAGAGCCTAAGCTTGGGGATGCCCATGGCACCCCAAGATAATCTAAGGACACCAAAAAGCCAAAGCTTGGGGATGCCCCGGAAGGCATCCCCTCTTTCCTCTACTTCCATCGGTAACTTTACTTGGAGCTATATTTTTATTCACCACATGATATGTGTTTTGGTTGGAGCGTCTTGTATGATTTGAGTCTTTGCTTTTTAGTTTACCACAATAATCTTTGCTGGACACACCTTTTGAGAGACACACACATGATTCGGAATTTATTAGAATACTCTATGCACTTCACTAAATCTTTTGAGCTATATAGGTTTTGCTCTAGTGCTTCACTTATATCTTTTAGAGCACGGTGGTGGATTTGTTTTATAGAAACTATTGTTCTCTCATGCTTCACTTATATTATTTTGAGAGTCTTAAACAACATGGTAATTTGCTTAAATAATCCTAATATGCTAGGTATTCAAGACTAGTAAAAAACTTTCTTATGAGTGTGCTGAATACTAAGAGAAGTTTGATGCTTGATGATTGTTTTGAGATATGGAGGTAATGATATTAAAGTTGTGCTAGTTGAGTAGTTGTGAATTTGAGAAATACTTGTGTTGAAGTTTGCAAGTCCCGTAGCATGCACGTATGGTAAACGTTATGTAACAAATTTGAAACATGATGTGTTCTTTGATTGTCCTCCTTAGGAGTGGCGGTCGGGGACGAGCGATGGTCTTTTCCTACCAATCTATCCCCCTAGGAGCATGCGCGTAGTGCTTGGTTTTTGATGACTTGTAGATTTTTGCAATAAGTAGGTGAGTTCTTTATGACTAATGTTGAGTCCATGGATTATACGCACTCTCACCTTTCCATCGTTGCTAGCCTCTTCGGTACCGTGCATTGCCCTTTCTCACATTGAGAGTTGGTGCAAACTTCGCCGGTGCATCCAAACCCCGTGATATGATACGCTCTTTCACACATAAACCTCCTTATATCTTCCTCAAAACAACCACCATACCTACCTATTATGGCATTTCCATAGCCATTCCGAGATATATTGCCATGCAACTTTCCACCGTTCCATTTATTATGACACGTTCATCATTGTCATATTGCTTTGCATGATCATGTAGTTGACATAGTATTTGTGGCAAAGCCACCATTCATAATTCTTTCATACATGTCACTCTTGATTCATTGCATATCCCGGTACACCGCCGGAGGCATTCATATAGAGTCATACTTTGTTCTAGTATCGAGTTGTAAATAAATAGAAATGTGATGATCATCATTTTTAGAGCATTGTCCCAAGTGAGGAAAAAATAAAAAAAATAAAAAAGGGAGAAAGGCCATAAAAAAAGAGAAGAGGGCCCAAAAAAATGAGAGAAAAAGAGAGAAGGGACAATGTTACTATCCTTTTACCACACTTGTGCTTCAAAGTAGCACCATAATCTTCATGATAGAGAGTCTCTTGTTTTGTCACTTTCATATACTAGTGGGAATTTTTCATTATAGAACTTGGCTTGTATATTACAACAATGGGCTTCCTCAAATGCCCTAGGTCTTCGTGAGCAAGCAAGTTGGATGCACACCCACTTAGTTTCTTTTGTTGAGCTTTCATACATTTATAGCTCTAGTGCATCCGTTGCATGGAAGTCCCTACTCCTTGCATTAACATCAATCGATGGGCATCTCCATAGCTTATTGATTAGCCGCGTTGATGTGAGACTTTCTCCTTTTTTGTCTTCTCCACATAACCCCTATCATTATATTCTATTCCATCCATAGTGCTATATCCATGGCTCACGCTCATGTATTGCGTGAAGGTTGAAAAAGTTTGAGATTACTAAAGTATGAAACAATTGCTTGGCTTGTCATCGGGGTTGTGCATGATGAGAGCATTCTTGTGTGACGAAAATGGAGCATGACTAAACTATATGATTTTGTAGGGATGAGCTTTCTTTGGCCATGTTATTTTGAGAGGACATAATTGCTTAGTTAGTATGCTTGAAGTATTATTACTTTTATGTCAATATTGAACTTTTATCTTGAATCTTTCGGATCTGAATATTCATACCACAATTAAGAAGAATTACATTGAAATTATGCCAAGTAGCATTCGACATAAAAATTCTATTTTTATCATTTACCTACTCGAGGACGAGCAAGAATTAAGCTTGGGGATGCTTGATACGTCTCCAATGTATCTATAATTTTTGATTGCTCCATGCTATATTATCTTCTGTTTTGGACATTATTGGGCTTTATTATACACTTTTATATTATTTTGGGGACTAACCTATTAACCGGAGGCCCTAGCCCAGAATTGCTGTATTTTGCCTATTTCAGAGTTTCGCAGAAAAAGAATATCAAACGGAGTCCAAACGGAATGAAACCTTCGGGAACGTGATTTTCGGAACGAATGTGATCCAGAGGACTTGGACCCTACGTCAAGACATCAACCAGGAGGCCACGAGGTAGGGGGCGCGCCTACCCCCCCCCAGGGCGCGCCCTCCACCCTCGTGGCCCCCCTGTTGCTCCACCGACGTACTTCTTCCTCCTATATATACCTACGTACCCCCAAACTACCAGATAGGGAGCCAAAAACCTAATTCCACCGCCGCAACCTTCTGTACCCGTGAGATCCCATCTTGGGGCCTGTTCCGGAGCTCCGCCGGAGGGGGCATCGATCACGGAGGGCTTCTACATCAACACCATAGCCTCTCCGATGTTGTGTGAGTAGTTTACCTCAGACCTTTGGGTCCATAGTTATTAGCTAGATGGCTTCTTCTCTCTTTTTGGATCTCAATACAATGTTCTCCCCCTCTCTTGTGGAGATCTATTCGATGTAATCTTCTTTTGCGATGTGTTTGTTGAGACCGATAAATTGTGGGTTTATGATCAAGTTTATCTATGAACAATATTTGAATCTTCTCTGAATTCTTTTATGTATGATTGGTTATCTTTGCAAGTCTCTTCGAATTATCAGTTTGGTTTGGCCTACTAGATTGATCTTTCTTGCAATGGGAGAAGTGCTTAGCTTTGGGTTCAATCTTGCGGTGTCCTTTCCCAGTGACAGTAGGGGCAGCAAGGCACGTATTGTATTGTTGCCATCGAGGATAACAAGATGGGGTTTATATCATATTGCATGAGTTTATCCCTCTACATCATGTCATCTTGCTTCAAGCGTTACTCTGTTCTTATGAACTTAATACTCTAGATGCATGCTGGATAGCGGTCGATGTGTGGAGTAATAGTAGTAGATGCAGGCAGGAGTCGGTCTACTTGTCTCGGACGTGATGCCTATATACATGATCATACCTAGATATTCTCATAACTATGCTCAATTCTGTCAATTGCTCAACAATAATTTGTTCACCCACCGTAATACTTATGCTCTTGAGAGAAGCCTCTAGTGAAACCTATGGCCCCCGGGTCTATTTTCTATCATATTAATCTTCCAACACTTAGCTATTTTTATTACCTTTTATTTTACTTTGCATCTTTATCATAAAAATACCAAAAATATTATCTTATCATATCTATCAGATCTCACTCTCGTAAGTGACCGTGAAGGGATTGACAACCCCTTTATTGCGTTGGTTGCGAGGATTTATTTGTTTGTGTAGGTGCGAGGGACTTGCGCGTGGCCTCCTACTGGATTGATACCTTGGTTCTCAAAAACTGAGGGAAATACTTATGCTACTTTACTGCATCACCCTTTCCTCTTCAAGGGAAAACCAACGCGGTGCTCAAGAGGTAGCAACGGATACATCAATGGCATTTCTATATTATGGTATAAGTGAAGATTTTGAATTTATGGCAGATATTGCAGTGCCGTTCATATTGAGCAAACAACTCACCGAGCCACATATATCTATTTCCAGCTCATACTCAACGTCACTTGCAGTGAACGGTAACGTTCACCAACCGCTTAGTAACGCCTTTAGCGGTCCGTTAGCATGCTACGAAATAGCTAGTTCTCCAATGCCGCTACACCTGCACTAACATGTGCTCCTCTCAAAGGCGTTACAAATTCACATTACCAAAATTTATGCCACATATTACACCGCTATCGATACCATCATCACAATGCAAAAATTAATGCATGAACTCATATCTTCCTCCACAGCGTCTCAGATTAACCGCGTAGAAACTGGAAGACATTTCGTCAACACCAGCTCACCCGCACAGAAGGCGCCGCACCGTGCAGCCACGCACATTGGGACAACGTACAGAAGGCGCCACACCGTGCAGCCACCCACAGTGGGATAACTTACAGAAGGCGCCACACCGTGCAGCCACCCACAGTGGGATAACTTACAGAAGGCGCCACACCGTGCAGCCACCTGCACCGGGACAACCTACAGAAGGCGCGACGCCGTGCAGCCACCCACAGTGGGATAACTTACAGAAGGCGCCACACCGTGCATCCACCCACACTGGGATAACTTACAGAAGGCGCCGCACTGTGCAGCCACCCGCACCGGGACAACCTACAGAAGGCGCGACACCGTGCAGCCACCCACAGTGGGACAACTTACAGAAGGCGCCACACCGTGCATCCACCCACACTGGGATGATCAGAGATAGATAGATAAACGTTCACACAGACGGATACATCAATGACATTTCTATATTATGGTATAAGTGAAGTTTATGAATATATGGCGGATATTGCGGTTCCGTGTATACATATATTAAACAAACAACTCATTGAGCCATATATATCTCTTTCCAGCTCATACTCAACGTCACTTGCAGTGAACGGTAACGTTCACCAACCGCTTAGTAACGCCTTTAGCGGTCCGTTAGCATGCTACGAAATAGCCAGTTGTCCAATGCCGCTACACCTGCACTAACATGTGCTCCTCTCAAAGGCGTTACAAATTCACATTACCAAAATTTATGCCACATATTACACCGCTATCGATACCATCATCACAATGCAAAAATTAATGCATGAACGCATATCTTCCTCCACAGCGTCTCAGATTAACCGCGTAGAAACTGGAAGACATTTCGTCGACACCAGCTCACGCGCACACAAGGCGCCGCACCGTGCAGCCACGCACACTGGGACAACGTACAGAAGGCGCCACACCCTGCAGCCACTCACACCGGGACAACCTACAGAAGGCGCCACACTGTGCAGCCACCCACAGTGGGATAACTTACAGAAGGCGCCACACCGTGCAGCCACCCGCACCGGGACAACCTACAGAAGGCGCGACACCGTGCAGCCACCCACAGTGGGATAACTTACAGAAGGCGCCACACCGTGCATCCACCCGCACCGGGACAACCTACAGAAGGCGCGACACCGTGCAGCCACCCACAGTGGGATAACTTACAGAAGGCGCCACACCGTGCATCCACCCACACTGGGATAACTTACAGAAGGCGCCGCACCATGCAGCCACCCGCACCGGGACAACCTACAGAAGGCGCGACACCGTGCAGCCACCCACAGTGGGACAACTTACAGAAGGCGCCACACCGTGCATCCACCCACACTGGGATGATCAGAGATAGATAGATAAACGTTCACACAGACGGATACATCAATGACATTTCTATATTATGGTATAAGTGAAGTTTATGAATATATGGCGGATATTGCGGTTCCGTGTATACATATATTAAACAAACAACTCATTGAGCCATATATATCTCTTTCCAGCTCATGCTCAACATCACTTGTAGTGAACGGTAACGTTCACCCACCGCTTAGTAACGCCTTTAGCGGTACGTTAGCATGCTACGAAATAGCCAGTTGTCCAATGCCGCTACACCCGCACTAACGTGTACTCCTCTCAAAGACGTTACAAATTCACATTACCAAAAGTTATGCCACATATCACACTGCTATCGATACCATCATCGCAACGCAAAAGTTAATGCATGAACGCATATCTTCTTCCACCGCGTCTCTGATTAATCGCGTAGAACCGGGAGGCGGTTCGTCGACACTAGCTCACCCGCACAGAAGGCGCCGCACCGTGCAGCCAGGCACACACCCGGATGGCCCCCGGACAGAGAGAGAGAGGGAGGGAGAAACAAACGCTCACGAGCGCGGGCAGGGAAGACGAAGATAGAGAACGTTGGCGGGCGGGGCCCAGGCGGGGGGCACAGTGGCGCCTGACACAGCTCACGCCTTTGACGAAACGGCAGCCCCGGGAAGACAGCCCCACCCCCAGAAACGGACTAAAATAAGAGAATCGTCAGGGAGGGAAGGGAGAAAAAGCCGGGACAGGGCAAAAGTCCATACGCAGGACAGGGACGGGCGCGATGGACGGCCCGGATCCCCCCCTCGTTGGCCCCGCCCCCGCAGCCCGAGGAGGAATACGAGAGAAGAAAAACGAGAGAGGGGCGCAAAAGCGATAGAGCACTGCGCCCGCGCTGGCCCCCACCCCCGCCCCCGCCCCCGTTCCGCTTGTTTATTTATTTTCCTCACTCCCTGCCTCGGACTAGCACTCGGCTGCTGCTCCTGCTCGTCGCCTCTCCTCTCTGCCCGCCCGCTGTACCAGCCGAGGCAGAGCCACCCCTCCGCTTCAGTGGTGGTGGCGACGCTCGCCTGCGACCGCCCGCGAGGTTTGCGCCCCCTGCTTCTCCGTTCTGCTCCTGTTCTTCTTGCTGCCGGTAGGATCGTCTTCGTGCCCGGCGATTCGGGCGCGGCGTTTCCGCTTCGTGGGTGGATCGACGGGGGTGCCCGGGCGGGCGGGCGGTGGTTCCTGTTTCTTGTCACCCGGGGTGGCGGATTCCGCGCCGGATTTTCCGAGGCTTTTTCTCGGGGGAGCGGAGCGGGGGTGGTGGCGCGGGCGGTCACGGGCGGGTCGGTAGGCCTTTTCTGTTCTTGTAGGCTTAGGTGCTCCCCTCCCTGGATTGCCCGGCGGCCTAGTTTTGGTAGCGATTAAGGCCGCCCGAAATGCCGAGTCCCACGCCCGCGTGCCCAATTCTGGCCTGCCGGGTCGGGGAATGATGGCGGAGAATCTCCTGCATCCGGCGGCTGCTTCTTCCTGGGCCTCGGAGTGAAATCCATGGAGGTGGCAGTGCTTTTTATGGGGGCGGAATGATTAGAGCCATCGGCATATGTATATCTACTCATGTCTCTCCTGCGTTTTTCTTTACTGTACAAAGCATATCCTCGTGCCGTGTCGCCTGTTTTAGATATTTATTTCCCTGCAGAATCTTCTACCCGAGTCCAATTATTGCAGTGCAGGTGTTGAATCCTTTTGATTCGAGATGCGTGTGTTCGAGCGGAGGGCTGAGGAAGTTCTTGATTTGTGCGTGTTTGTGTGTGCAGGTAGGGGGAGGGAGTGAGCGATGGATGGCATGGTGGAATCCAACAGGGAGGCGGTGCAGAGCTGCCACAAGGTGCTGGACCTCCTCTCCAACCCCCATGGCCAGCTCGTTCCCCACAAGGACCTCGTGGAGGCCACGGGCGCCGCCGTCGCCAAGTTCGGCTCCCTAGCTTCCAAGATCAGCAGCGGCAATGGCCGACAGGGCCATGCTAGGTTCAGACAAAGGATCAAGAAGCCCATGCCTCTCTTTGACAGCAACCTCTTCCGGGACAGCCCCGCATCGGCATCGGCTGCCGATGCTGCTGCCGCTGCACCCAAGACGTCCAGTCCTGGCCCGAGCACCGGTCTCCAGCTGTTTCCGAGGTACCAGCAGATGGAGGCCTCCTCCTCCAAGGACCCTGTCAGGATCCCAGCAGCCCAGTTCCCCCAGAGGATGGTTGTGGAGAACCCGTCGGTCGGTTCGAACGGGCCGCCGCTCCAGCTCGTCCAGCCGGTGTCTGTCGCGCCCCCGGCGGGGACGCCGGCACCGGCATTGCCGGCAGCGCATCTCCATTTCATCCAGCAGCAGCAGAGCTACCAGAGGTTCCAGCTCATGCATCAGATGAAGCTGCAGAGCGAGATGATGAAGAGGGGCGGCCATGGTGATCATCAGGGTGGCAGCACTGGTGCTGGCAAGGGTGTCAACCTCAAGTTTGATGGCTCTAACTGTACGGGCTCATCCTCCCGTTCGTTCCTGACATCTCTGAGCATGGAGGGGAGCATGGCGAGCTTGGACGGTAGCCGCTCCAGCCGTCCCTTCCAGCTAGTTAGTGGCTCGCAGACGTCGAGCACCCCGGAGTTGGGCCTCATGCAGCAGAGGAGGAGGTGCGCCGGCAAGGAGGATGGGAGTGGACGCTGTGCAACTGGGAGCAGGTGTCACTGTGCAAAGAAAAGGTTGGAATTCATTGTGATACATTTGGTATCTGACTACCGTTATTATGGTAATTTTTATGTTTCTTAAATATATCATCCTTTATTTGCAAAATTGCAGGAAACTAAGGATAAGGAGGTCTATCAAAGTCCCTGCAATCAGCAATAAGGTCGCCGACATCCCGGCTGATGAATTCTCGTGGCGGAAGTATGGCCAGAAGCCAATAAAGGGATCCCCGCATCCTAGGTATAGCAAAATACTTGAATCATATTTATTTATCCCTTTATATACATTTGTCTGCGTATATAGTTGCATTGCACATGATGTCTGCACTTGCTCTTTGCTGGCTTTGTCATTTTGTTATGTTATGAAGCAAGTACCGTTGGTGTAATTTTCCTTTGTTCAGAGTTAGAGCTTATCTATTCGTTTTTTCTCTGTAGAACTAAGTATATATACCCATATCACTGGATGCATGATCTTCCAAAAAGTTTTCATCCACATGATTTTGGGTAACTTAAAAAGTTACAATCCTGAATTAATGGGGTGACAATTCTAACCTTTCTAAGGCTAGATTTTATCCCCCAGCTGTTTAGGTAATAGATACCGCTTATAGCAAAGTGAGGTTCAGATATCCTTTCCAAAAGTGTTGCCTTTGTTTTCAATCAAGTCAGTGTAGTTTCATTCTCAAGTTTGCTATAAGCATACATGTAGTTAAAAAGAAACCTGTTCTAATTCTGGTAGTGTGCCTATTGCAATCCAAGAAAGGTTACAGCTGACATCCTCTAATTCCCAGCACACTTCACCTGCTTTGTTCTTTCTTCAAACAGGCCACTTAAGAATGTATGTGTGTGCATCATTGTGTTGCAGGGGTTACTACAAGTGTAGCAGCGTGAGGGGCTGCCCAGCGAGGAAGCATGTCGAGAGGTGCGTCGACGACCCCGCGATGTTGATCGTTACCTACGAAGGCGATCACAACCACAACCGAGCTGCGGCAGCCCAGCCACAGCCAGCCTGACCTTTCGGGCTTCCATTGTCGTCGCAGACCGCTTTCGATAGCCTCCGTTTTCTAGAGAAAGAGAAGAAAAAAGAAGATGAAGAAAAGAAGAAGAGACTAGTCTGTACATACTCTTCTGTTCCTAACTGCTGAGGAGGGGGTGGGGGAGGATGATGATTCAGCTCTTTCAGGAGAATCCATGGCAAAAGGGATTTATCGCGTAGATTGTCGATTTAGTGGTGTTTCTCATCAATCAGACTCATAAATTTTGTAGACTTTTCCTTTTTTTTTTTTGCCCCTGTTGTCTCTGTGTCTGTTGGTCCTTAGGAGTGTCCTGTGCTGTCCTGTGCTATGCAGTGTAAGATTGGGCTGCAGTTATATGTCGGGGGTTGGTGTTACTGTAACCGTGCAAGGGGGTTGGAGAATGCAGGTAGCTGGCAGTGCCTGTTAAAGTTGCGACACCTAGGATCTCACAAATGTACCCCTCATCTTTCGCTCAATTGGATTGGTGGATCGCCTGATACCTTTGACATGGGTTCCTGTTTGCCACAAGTGCAGGTCTTTTTTGTTCTGAAGCATTTGATGTGTACCCCTTTTGTTGTTTTCTTGCATGAATCGTCTGTGCTTCTTGGTACTAACAGTGCAAGGAAACTTGGTATATTTTCTCCGGTTGTGTAAATACATACATTCAATGCACTACTACACAGGTTATAATATATAATATAAAGGGCCGTCTATTTATCGGGTACTCCTCCGTAAAGGAATATAAAAGCATTTAGATCACTACTTTAACAAGTTTCATCAAAGGTCATTAGATCTTCATCCTACGGCTGAAAATAGATCGGGCACTATACATCTTCAAACTTCAACTTCTTTTTCCTCATGCAGCGGACGGCCAACCCGGACCTAACCGCCTGCCTCCGCCTCGCCGCCCAAACCTCCCCCCATTGCCATGCTGGGAAATTTCACCAGAAACTTCGGCATCATAACGCGTGGAGAAGAATCACAACATGCACAACGCCAGTCTTGATTAACATTTTAAAATATTTGTTCAACATTTTTTCAAATGGTTGATTAACATTTTTGTATACATGATCAATAAAATTCATCATTTCTTAATACATGGTCAACATTTTTGATATACACATTTAACATTTTTTAAATGATTGATTAACATTTTTCAAATAATTGTTCAACATTTTTTTCAAATGCTTGATTAACATTTTTGTATACATAATCAATATTTTTTAAATACTTGTTCAACATTTTTCAAATAGTGATTCAACATTTTCTATTTCGATTTCTTCATTATATACACGATCAACATTTTTTCAAATATTTGATCAACATTTTGAAATACTTGTTCAACATTTTTAGAATATTTGTTCAATATTTTTCAAATACAAAAGACATGTTCAATATTTTTTTAGAGTGTTTTTTGTTATATAGAATATTTTAAAGTATAATAAAAATTACAAAAATAAATCAAAAGTCGAAATCAGAAAACATTAAAAAACGAAGAAAACGAGGCTGTGGCCTCTCTCGCCCCTGGGCCGGCCCAACACGCTCTCCCCTTCAGCGAGGATTCTCTTGCAGAAAGCGAGAAATAGGGGCGCCTGAGCAAACACACAGGTTAGCGCTCCCTCAGGCCCGTAGTGGGCTGGCCCATTTTCGTCGTCTAATTCATTTTTTTCTCAAGAAAATACGTGCTATTTTAACAGAGGGTTGGGGCTAATTTTTTCAAAAACAATCTAGAAACTTGGGCATAAATTTAAAAAAAGGTTCACAATTTCGAAAAATGATTTGGATTTTTTAAATGTTCCTAATTTTAAAACGTTTGAAACTTTAGAAAATGTTTGTGACTTTGTAAAAAGTTTCAAATGTCAAAAATTGTTCATTAGTGAAAAATAATGCCAAATCTTAAGAAAGTTCACGGAATAAAAACAATTCTATGAATTTATTTTTTTCACAAAATTTCTATAAATTTAAGAACTTCATAAAATGATTTTTTTTTTCTAAAATCCAAAGGCTCCGAATTTGACAATAAAAAAAATGCAAAACCACAAAAAAAACTAGTAAAAAAGAGAAAATCAGTTGGGGCATGGTGAACCTTTCCCAATTCGGTGAAAAAACACCTAAAAAGGCATAAATGTACTGTCCCAATCCGATATAGCTTACAAAGTGCTTGGGGGAATTTGTTTGCTATGCAATAGCGAGAATAAAATAGGAAACAACCAGACAAGCGGGGAGCAACTAATCAAAGGCTCTCGTAGAGGTCACTTTCTAGGCCTTGGGAGCACGCCAAGTGGTGCGCCCATACGCAGCCACGGGTAGCGTGCTGGGCGCACCCTTGGGATTTCAATTTTTGTGCACGTGTTTTTTGTTCTTTTGAGGGTTGTATGGGTTTTAGGTTTTTGCTTGGTTTTTCCTAGGTTTTGGCGGTATTTTTTTTAAAGTTGTGCTTTTTCATGAGAAGCGTGGTTGTACTTTTTGAAAAGGGAAAAGGCACAACCTGTACTTACACGAGAACCATAATTATACTTCTCAAAAAGGGAAAACAAAGTTCTGCTTTCACGAGAAGTCCAGGTAGTGCTTCAACGAAAAGCACATTTGTGCTTTCTGAAGAGAAAAAAAAAAGCACATATGTACTTCCTCAAAAAAGGCAAAAAGCACAGCTTGTGCTTCCACGAACTGTGCTTCCCTAAAATGGAAAAGTGTAGAGTGTGCTTCTGCGAAAAGCACAATTGTGCTTCTGGGTTTAGTATTTTTTTCTTATGGTTTTTCGATATTTTTCTAGTTTTATTTTTTTCTAGGGTTTTCATGAAAAAAGTTTGTCAAAACCAATTAATATATGATCTTGCTTTAAAGATTCTGACATGAAAAATTCCTCGATGATAACTACTCATGATTTGGACGCACGATTCAAGAGATAAACCATTTTAAAAAAATGAATCTACGAAAAAGGTAAAATCTCCCAGGTTGCGACAGGTGGTGCACATGTAGTGCACCACTTATCAGCACAAGAGAATGTGAGAGTTTCTTTTGCCACGTGTACCTCTTAATTAGGGATTTCGGGCAAGCGGTTGATTTCATTTGTAGCATCTCGGCCATTTGGGCCTTATTTATTAAGCAAGTACAACCTAATGTTACCTTCTTAGTTATAGAATGGATGGATTTGAATGGGCCGAGGTGATTGCCTTTTGGGATTTCATACCTCCCAGTTCTTAAGTGGGAGGAGGGCTGCCCATCGGGCTATTCTCCTTGGGACTCTATCGGATTTGGGGCGGGGTTAAGATCCGCCATAAGAAGTTATATTCAAATGACATTTTGATAGTTTCGTAATGTTACGTTTTGGACATGTAAAAATACAAACTTTTTTACAACATATGTGGAACAATGGTGATAAGTGAGTTTCAAATGCAACATATTATCAAAATTGTAGTACTAAACTAGGGACAATAATATGGCATTCATACATAATGGTCTATTGTACCATTTATGCACATATAATTTGGTCTAGCTGAAAATGGGATGCTACATGATCAAGTCTTCCCATACACACCTCTAATAGAGGAATTCCCAATGGGATTGCGAGGAACCTAGCCCCATTAGCATCCCAATGTGGAAGGGAAGCCGCCATCATATGAGGGAAATACAAATGGACAAGCCGCTAGCAGGAGTAAACTAAAACATATCTTTTGTATTCTTTTAAAGACAATGCAGATCTTTCGAATTATTAAAAAAATTAATAAAATATAAAAATGTATTACATATATTTTCTAGTTTTGAATTGTTTTCATACAATTTTGTTTTATTTCATGTATATCCCTTGCCATCCCGATGTGGGAGGGAAGCTGCCACCGCCTCGGGGGCAACAGACACGCCTTAAGAAAATTTTACCTTTTGTATTTTAAGGAACTGTATGTACTTTAAATAGTTGAAAATATTGTAATAAAGTGCTAAATTTAAAATATTATACTCCCTCTGATCCATATTAATTCTCATTGATTTACGACAGTACTTTGTCCAAAAAAGTACAGGTTGTACTAAATGGGAGTAGATTTATTCCATACTTTTGAAATTTATTCATGCAATTTGGAAGCTTTTGTCATGTATAGTATATCAAATAGTATGCACGGTACAAGAGAAAAATATTATGTAAACCACCAAAAATGTGTAATTTATTTAGGGTACTAATTTGCAAATATCTAAGTATGCCAAAATAAACATACATAACTATTTAAAAAACATTCATGATAGAAATTTTGCAAAAAAAGAAACAAGAAAATGGAAAAGGTGAACAAAAAGACCTGTTAAATGAGGGGCGAGACATAAGTTATCGGAATCCGGGGCCTGTTTTTCTCTATTTCCCAAGGGGAATGTCAAATTGTGTGGTTTCACAGTCTTATGAGACAGAAAGTTTTGGAAAATGAAGCTTCCTGCCCCTTCCTCCCGGATCTGCACGTTGAACAAACAAAGACACTCCCCCTCATCCGATAAAAACGAGTATTATTTCTCAGTTGGCAACAAAGAAACGCCTATCGAGGGGATTTCGATGATTCTGGGGTGATTGAACTATTTCTTTACCTGTTCAATTTCTAACGAATCAAGATATCCTCTTGTTCCGGTATAAATAGTAGCTATCTGCTCTTCCACTGGGAGAGGATTTGCCTGGGATTGTTTAAGCAATTCCCTTAATCGTCGACCCCTTGCCAATTGATTCTGACTTGTTTTATCGAGAGCAGAGGCGAATTGTGCAAAGGCCTGTCACTCTGCGAATTGAGCTAGTTCCAATTTGGATTTGCCAGTGTGAACCTCTCCTTGTGATCGGGATGAGGTAGATGCCTCCCAGCCGGGGGGGGGGGGGCGGATCGAATCGGAGTTTCCTTAGGTAGCCACCGACCTACAGTTCTCCTTCAACTTCTGTGCTTGGTGGAAAAGAAGCGAACAAAGGTACGCTCGCTTGCTGTCTTGTTCTCTGCCGCGGACTGGGATCGCTCGCCAGCTAGGCCCTCTAGACTCCCTCTGGACGGGTAGAGCAAGAGGGATAGCAAGCACTTGAAAAGGGAAGGAAGGGTCTTAGAATTACTGAAACAGTAGTAGAACTCTTCCAAAATCAAAATAGGAGAGTGAAAAACAAAAAGAAGACCATTGGGCTGGGGAAGACTCCCTCAATCACTCTGCTGGGCCATGCTTCCATTTAAGACAGGGTATTTAGCGCTAAAGCACGACACATATTTATCAATTTTAAGAAGTGAATATTGGGTTGGCCGTTTTGGCTTCGGGGAGCATATGCTCCTGGATAAATAGCAAATTGAAAAAAATAGTAAATAAAATCTAAAATTTCCGATTTCTTTGTAGATATTCTTGTTAGTGTAGTAAGCTTGCTTGACAAATTTCACGAGAAATAGGATAGCAGTGCTTTGATGGTGGAAAAAATGTGTAACAATTGGAGGTACCATTTGGTGTTCGTCTTGTTTTCTTTTTTCTTTTGCACAGGTCAAAATATTTAATCTTTGCCCCTAAAAATTTGCAGGTAGCAATTGACTGTGAAAATGAACGCATCTAAGTTTTTCAGATTTTTTTAAACATTTGTAAAATGCACTTTTTATGCGCAGGAGCATATGCTCCCAAGAGCCGAATTGAATTTCCAGTTAATGCTCGTCCTTAAATGTGAAAAATATACGATGGGTGCTGCTTGATCTCACTTGTTTATGGCAATTTATGAATTTCAAGAAGTAGCGCATATATTCAGCATTGCTATTTTTCACTCCTTATTAAATGAGCTGTATTAATATTAAACATAGGGCCTTTATCTATCACATTACCACCATATTATAGATACACTGTAATGCATGCACAGTATCGGCCCCGACATACATAATCACTACTAGCTTGAGAAGCTGAGATCGATGTCGCCACTGCTGTCTTGATCATGTCTACCGGAGCCTACACGAATGTGAAGGCAATGTGCATGGCAGTGGCTAATATTTAAATGTCACCAATTATAGAAAGATTTCAATAATTATACGCACATTTTATAACCCATAAGTCAGTTGTTTAAGAAAATATTTGTATAATTAAAATTATTCATAATAAAAACTAAAAATATTGATATGGATATTAAATCATGGCTAATAAAATATGAAAATGGTTGTGTACTCTTGAGAGTACGTACTCCCACTAGTCATATACCACATAGACGAATATTTTATACCTGTATTATTTTTAATATACTTCATCAATAATTACTACATACCCCAAAGTAAGTTTCATGAAAAAAATCATGTGCGTCTACATATTTTGAACGTTTTACGTATATACTGATTTGTTTGTACCTGAAAAAAGTATATTACAAAAAGTACGTCACAAATGATATTTTTTTCATAAAACTCACATATATGAGGTATATTGAAGATGGAAGTACATACTCACAAGAGCACTGAAAAGTAGTCATCGCCCTGGCTATTCTTCACCACCCCTCTATTTTAATATTAATGCACCAGAATTTCACGTTATGTAAATTTTGTCTTATTTCATATGTAAAAGGAGAATGTAAAAAATATATAATCACCATAAAAAATATTTTATGCTGCGTAAAATTATAAATGTAAAACATAGTGTAAAATACATAAAATGTAATTTCTCTGGTCTTTTGAGGTGTTCTTTTCTTATGCTAAATTTTACGTAGTGAATCAGTATGAATCTAACTATTTTTTTATTCCAAAGATAATTTATTTATGAAACGATCGTAAAATTACCTCGATTGAAAAATAAATTATTCTGTACCCCGGGTGATGAATAGTCTATCATATCGGATGTTTCCCACTACCGGGTATAGTTACTCTTACTTTTGTTTTGTACGTTCTAGGTAGTATCTATCATATCAGAATGTATGTACGTGTAGTATGTGGTATTAAGAATATTTAGGTAGTATATATATACTACTTTTTAGCTAGTATGTACCATAGTTTGAGCATATTCTATTTTAGTATAAATATTTACGTATTTGACAAATACAATAAAAACTATGGCCTCACTTGAATTTTTTCCATATAACACACTTTGGAGTATCTTAGATATAGTATGTGAACATACTAAAAATAATAATGTAGTATATATACTACCACATGGTGACATGAGTGTAACTACACCCGGTAGTAGGATGTATATAGTAATGCTAAACTAAACGTGAGTGTAGAATAGCTTATTCTACATCTTAGTAACGATACATAAAAAATATATTAACACACTATGAAAAAATATAGTAATTTTCATAAAAATGTACTAAATTACAAACTTGTGTAGTGAAAAAAATATTTTGTGGATTACTACATTTTATACACTACTTGACTAGATTTTGTATATAGTGTTACTAGGGCTTGTAGAATAAGCTATTGTACACTCACGCTTAGAATAGCGTTACCCTATATATAAGTCATGAGTGAAAATTATACATCAGTGAATGTTCATAAATTGTTAGTAATTTTTATATTTAGTATTTTTATAAAACCTAATAATATAAATAGCCACGAGTGTATAAAGTTTATCATATTCATTGAGCATTTTAAATTTTTGTACTTACTAAATAGTTTTTTAATATAATCTATGAGTGTATATTTAAATGTTTTTATTTATGAATTAACCATTATTTTTATTTATATATTTATAACACACAAATATTCGAACACTAGTTTTATTACTTACAAATATTTTTAAAAACAGTTTTGCTAAACTACATCTAGATTTGCCAAAAGTATTGCACATCTAAGTCCTATGTCATTGATCTTAAACGGAGATTCGTGTGTGTATTTTTTTTCCTATTTACGATTGATAAGTCACTTAGATGTGCAATAACTAGGGCACATTTAGATGTACCCTGGATAGATAAACTAACGCATGCAAAATAGGCCGCAGGAACTGCAGCTCTAGTATGCCCAGCGAGTGTCTTGATTGTTATACATTTAGCGTTCGTATCTGTTTTGGACGTAATATAGTTTTGCCTGCTATGGCTCGTAGTAGCAGTGTTTTCCGACGACCTTTTGGTCTCGAGTTCGAATCCCCGGCGCCATGTTTTTCTGGTTTGTACACATGTGGGAGCCCTGTGTTAGGGTCTTTTCCAATAAAAATAATTATTTTGAGTTTCTTTGCAAAATAACAGGACACACGCCTCATCCACACTGTCTAGTCACTGGTAGTGGGTCCCGTGCCACACTGGCACACCTCATTAGCATTGTTTTCATATCAAACACAATTTGTATCGTATATGCATGCCCGAGGTAAGTTTCGTTCAATGTATACCACAAGTTTTAGTACTAAAGTGACTTTTCTAGCCAAGTTTTACCACCGGTGATGTAATTGACTCATTAGTTCTACAAAGGGTAATGCTTCTTGTCAGACTATAGCAAAAGGTCAAGCTAGAAAAGAGATCCTATGGCTCAGTTCTGTAACATGGTGTCATCCCCAAAATTAACAGTGATTATACTAAATTTAGTGAATGATTTAAAAAATCGCCAGTGTCAGTTGACACCAATGCCTATACTGGAGCTTCGACCCCTACAGCTAATAAGTGCAGAGCAGATGAAGACTAGTGTTGGTTTATCCGATGATGAACAAAAGCTTGATAAACTTAATCGAGCAAGAAACAATATGTAAAGTATTTAATAGCATCAGATTGAAGGTCAGCTCTATGATCTGGCACATGGAGTGTGTAAACCAGTTAGACTGATGATCCCAGCATCATTTGTTTCTTTAAATCATGATTTGGCACATCAAGTCGCATTGATAACTTGTTGCGACATGCTCCACATGATTTTTTTTAAAGTTAGATATGTCAGGGCCTCAGGGGAACATTCCAAAGAATATTGTGAAGGAACAATTTAGTGTGCGGAAAGTAATTAAGCTTGTAGTAACAGTATGCTCTCTGTTCACAAACCGATAATTAAATTAAGAATCTACATTATAGTCTAGCCATGTTTTGAAGATGTCATCAGTAGGAACATTGTGTGTCAAATCATGTTTGTAGTACAGATATTCATAGGCCATCAAAAGGAACATTGTGATCCTGCTTGGTTGGTTGTTAAATTTTTTACATGCCAATATTTTTTTTATTTGCGAAAATGATTCAAATTTATTATCAAAGTTCACCGAAAGTACAAAGCACCTCAAAGATAATAAAAATTACGTCAAGATCCCGAGAGCACCAAACGACCACTACCGCCGTCAGAACGAGCCGCCGACGCGCCGTTGTCGCCGCTTCTATACTGGAACCGGCTTGACCTTGTCGATGACAACCGGGAAGTCTTCGTGCACGTGCCCCACAGTCGTCGTCGTTGAACCACTGAATAGATCTGAAACACATGGCACCAAATCTCATCACATGAGGAGAAATCCTAACCTCACCGTTCCAAGGAGACAACAGGAATCTATGACGGAGCTCCGTCGACTACGTCTAGGTGGACGAACTCGATGAGGATTGGAGCTTGGAAGACAAACTCGAAGAAGAAGCGTCGCCATCCACCCGAGTGCCGAACCTGCGAGGACTAAAAAAAATCCTAACCTAAACTACTAATTGAAGCGGAGACACCGGAATTCCCCTCCCGCCACCGGTCGCTGGAGCGGCAGGCAGAGGGTAGGCGTATCCACGGGCTCGCAGGCGAAGCCTGGAGGGAAGAGTTTACCCTAGCGGCCATGGATAGGGGAGGGGGAAATAAGGTGCATCTAGAAGACATGTCCCTTTTACATGCCAATATTTGGCATTGCCCCAAATATTGGCTACTAATTGACTGGTTGCAAAACAGAGTACCCAACTTTGCATAGAGTTATTATTATTTTTGTAAGTCTTGCCATTGCAAATTTTTTGAAGGCGAACCAAACATACCACATACGCTTACTTGATGAAGTGGAAGCATCTTGCCAAACATGCGTAGCTAGAATTTACCAATTTCTAAATTTGAATTTTTTGGATTGGTAGTGGCTGCACAAACGCATACCCCCTCTTCCAAAACTTATGACGTCCATTCCCCCAATTGGGGAGATGGTAGAACAACATGCTCATCAATTGCAATTTGAGCCGTGGATCTAGGCCACGAACCTTCATGATCAGTCGTAAGCCCCATCCAAATAGGGGTATGCTGCATTAGCGACCTATGTGCTCGTTATATACACTTGCTTTATCACCGCCACCTCCTCTCACCAGCGAGGTGGTACTAAACCAAGCGAGAGCGTCATGGAGCAGAAAGACATATCTTTTGTATTTTAAGAAAATGCAGAACTTTTGAATTGTTAAAAACACATTAATAACATATTAAAAATGTATTAAATATATTTTTATAATTGAATTTTTTCATATATACCCATTGCCACCCCGATGTGGGAGGGAAGCTGCCACCGCCCGAGGGCGAAGAAATTTTCACCTTTTGTATTTTAAGGAAATGCATGTATTTTAAATAGTTGAACATCATAATAAAATACTAAATTTAAAATATTATACTTCCTCTGATCCATATTAATTGTCATTGATTTAGTACAATACTTTCTTGCAAAAAAGTACAAGTTGCACTAAATGGGAGTAAATTTGTTTCCTACTTTTAAAATGTATTCATACAATTTGGAAGTATAGTATATCAAATAGTATGCATAGTACAAGAGAAAAATATTATGTAAACCACCAAAAAATGTGTAATTTCTTTAGGGCACTAATTTGAAAATATCTATGTATGTCAAAATAAACATCCATAACTATTTTAAAAATATCCATGATAGAAATTTTGGAAAAAGAAACAAGAAAAAATGAAAATCTAAACAAAAATACCTATTAAATGAGGCATTTAGGACTGAGTATTTAGCAGCAACACATGACACATTATTTATCGATTTTAAGAAGTGAATATTGGGTTCGCCGTTTTGGCTCTGGGGAACATCTGTCCTAGATAATAGCAAATTGAAAAACATAGTAAATAAAATTTAAACTTTCTGATTTCTTTGTAGATATATTGTTAGTGTAATAAGCATGCTTGACAAATATCATGAGAAACAGGATAGCAGTGCTTCGTTGGTGGAAAAAAATGTGTAATAATTGTAGGTATCATTTGGTGTTCGTCTTGCGTTATTCTTTTGCACAGGTCAAAATATTTAAGCTCCCACCCCCCCTAAAAATTTACAGTAGCATTTGACTATGACAAAGAACACATCTAATTTTTTCAGTTTTTTTTAACATTTGTAAAATGCGTTTTTTCATGCGCAGGAGCATGTGCTCCCAAGAGCCGAATTGAATTTCCAGTTAATCTTTGTCTTTAAATGTAAGAAATACAGGATGGGTGCTGCTTGACCTCCCTTATTTATGGAGATTTATGAATTTCAAGAAGTATCGCATATATTTAGCATTGCTATTTTCCACTCCTTATTAAATGAGCTGTATTAACACTAAAGATCAGGTTTTGATCTCTCACATTACCACCATATATTATCTATATATATACACACCTATAAAGGCTATATATACGTATGCTCTCCTCACGCATATAACACAAAAAAAGCATCAAGCACCAACAATACATACACAGTATCGGCCCCGCACACATAACCACTAGCTTGAGAAGCTGAGATCGATGAGGGCCTTAATGGGCAAGCTCCTCGCTGTCGCCACTGCCCTCAGCGCCGTCTTGATCATGTCAACCAAAGCCTACGCGAACCTGGAGGCAACGTGCATGGCGGCGTCTGCCAAGGACACGCGCTTCAACTACGGCTTCTGCGTGAAGGCACTGTCGGCAGTGGCACAAACCGGGGATGGCGCACGGGAGCTCGCCAAGGCCACGGCGAACATCGGCGCCAAGTTGGCTGCCGCCACGGAAGCCAAGGCCAGGGCGTGGCTGGAGGATCCGCGCACGCAGCCCAAGGCGTGCGATCCCTTCCAGACGTGCTACTTCATCTACCAGCGTGCGAGCAACTTGTTCTTGTTCGCTGAGCACTTGATCGACAAGCACGCCTACGCCGACGCCAAGAGTAGAGCTCGGGACGTACCCTCGGCCGTGCGCGACTGCAACCGCTACTTCCACGAAGCCGGGCTGGGGGCGCCGTTCTTGGAGCAGAGCGCACAGTGTGAGCAGTTGGGGATCATCTGTGGGGCCATCACCGACCTTTTGTGATTTTCGATGTGGATCAAGGGCGTAGAAAAACCAATCTATTGAGTAATAAAGGGTAATAATCTAATAATTTGATGTATGGAGGTTATTTAGTTTTGATCTTCTGCCTTCAGGCCGTGAAATCCTTATACATTGTCATTAGTTCTTCAAAGAAGGACAACGCTTCTTGTCAGACTATAGCCAAGGGTGAGGCTGGAAAAGGGATCCTATGGCTCAGTTCTATAGCAATGGCGTCATTCCCAAAATTAACAATGATTAAACAAAATTTAATGAAGGATTTTAAAAAATCGCTAGTGTCAGTTCACACCAGTGCGTATACTCGTCCCCTACAGCTAATAAGTGCAGAGCAGATGAAGATTAGTGTTGGTTTATCCGATGATGAACAAAAGCTTAATAAACTTAATGGAGCAAAAACAAAGAAACAATATGTAAAGTAATTAATAGCATCAGATTGGAATGTCAGTTATGTGATCTGGCTCACAGAGTGTGTAAACCAGCTAGACCTACGATCCCGACATCCATTGTTTCTTTAAATCATGTTTTGCCTCATCAAGTCGCATCGATAACTTGTTGTGACATGCTCCACATGAAAAGTTTTTAAAGCTAGATATGTCAGGGGAACATTCCAAACATATTGTAAAGAAACAATTTAGTGTGTGGAAAGTAATTAAGCTTGTAGTAACAATATGCTCTCTGTTCACAAATCCATAATTAAATTGAGAATCTGTATTGTAGTCTAGCCTTGATTTGAAGATATCATCACTAGGAACATCGTGTGTCAAATCATGTTTGTAGTGTTTTCGCAAAAAAAATAATTCATGTTTGTAGTACATATATTTTCATAAGCCATCAAAAAGAAAAATTGTGTTCTTGCTTCGTTTGATGTTAATTTTTTACATGCCAATATTTGGCATTGACACAAATATTGGCTACTAATTGACTGGTTGCAAAACTAAGTACCCAACTTTGCATAGAGTTATTTTTATTTTTGCAAGTCTTGCCATTGCAAAACTTTTAATGGACAACCAAACATACCACATACGCTTACTTGATGAAGTGGAAGCAGCTTGCCAAACACATGCATAGCTACAATTTACTAATTTTTAAATTTAAAATTTCTAGATTGGTAGGGGCCGCACAAAGACATACGGCCGAAATCACTGTTTAGACCTTTTTAGCAATCTTTGCCACAAAGTGAACTCGACATAAAAGTATTTCACGATCTGGCCCTTTTAGCAAAGTCACAGCCCATGACGTTTCTTCTCCATATAGAAACGTCGGGATATCTCGCGTTTCAGCTCCACATTCAAACGCCATGCTAGCTCGCGTTTTCGCTCCACATGGAAACGGCAAGCAAGCTGGCGTTGCTTCCCAGGCCAAAACGCCATGAGCTTTGGCGTTTCTAGCTGAAACCCACGCTCGTGTGCATGTACGTACTGCTCCGCTAATATTCCGCCGTCGCACGGCCACATGCATGCTTGAAGATCGACCGATGGACATGCCCTGATTATACTCTCCTCATTCATTCCGTAGTACGTACTAGTTTTAACTTAAGAGGCTGCAGGCCGAACGTTACAACTTCCTACGAGCATAACTAATTATATCGATTGTTTAGTCTTGTTCCCGCTGGAATTTTATTTTGCCACGAGCTCCGAGCAGTAGGCTTCCAGGCTCTGCAAGGCCGGCACTTCCCGGCGCAGCTCTCGGTGAAGCAGCTCTGGAAGGCGTTGATCCAGCAGGTGGAGGAGCTCGACAACGGGCTGTCAGAGAAGCTGAACCTGCTGCTCCGGCCGCACCAGCTCGCCATCGCTGGCCGGCACTGCTCCAAGGCCGTGCTGTACCACCTGCAGGCGGTCATGAACCAGACGCTGTACCAGGACTTCGAGAACCCCAGGTTCCAGAGGAACGGGGCGGCGAGGCACGTGGACCCCGGGCAGGGCCGGCGGGAGTTTCAGCTAGATGCATGCAGGCACATGACTAGGTACTGCATGTCTGGTCGGACCCTTTGGCTGCTTCTTTTAAGGGCAATCGTATCGGATTCGTCAAAGAAGAGCTTTGCTTTGGTGGACACTTTAGCATGTGCAGAGATCGTTGGTGTTCATTACTTGATCCTCTATCTGGGCCGGCGGGAGTTTCAGCTAGAAACGCCAAAGCTCGTAGCGTTTTGGCCTGCGTGGCAACGCCACCTACCTTGGCGTTTCCATATGGAGCCAAAAAAAAAAACACAACTTAGCTTGGTGTTTGAATGTGGACAAGAAACGTGAGCTATCTCGGCGTTTCTATGTGAAGAAAAAACGCCACGGGCTGTGGCGTTGCTAAAAGGGTCAGATCGTGAAATATTTTTATATTGAGTTCATTTTGCGGCAAAGATTGCTGAAAAGATCAGAATAGTGATTTTGGCCAAGACATACCCCTCTACCAAAAATTATGACGTCCATTCTCCTAATTGGGGATATGGTAAAATAACACTCACCAAGTGCAATGTGAGCCGTTAATCTAGGCCACAACCTTTCTTGGTCAGTCGTAAGCCCCGTCCAGGTAGGGGTATGCTGCAGCGGTGACCTATGTGCTAGTTATATACACTTGCTTTATTACCCCCGCCTCCTCTCACCAGCGAGGTGGTACTAAACTAACCCAGAGCGTCGTTGAGCAGAAAATCCTATTCTAGCCGTTTGGTGGCCTCATTTCGTGCGCATTGATGGCCCAACCCACATGCCGGCTTTTTACATATTATTATTGTTATTACTATTATTATTATTTCTTTTTGTTAATTTCCTCTTCATTTTTTATCATTAATACTTTCTTTTCATATATTTTCGTTCGTCTTTCACCCTTTATTGTTTGGTATTTTTGTTTTTTACTTTTATTTTATTAATCTTTTTTGCATAAATATGTGATTTTTTGATAATGTGAAAAAAATATATCTATTTTTGCATGAATTGTGAGCAGTCGGGGATCATCTGTGCAGCCATCACTGACCTTTTGTGATTTTTGATGTGGATCAAGGGTGGAGACAGAAACCAATCTATTGGTTTATAAAGGATAATATAATGATTTGATTTATGGAGGTTATTCAGCTCTGATCTCCTACCTTCACGCCATGATCTCCTTATTATTCGTTTTGCGTTGGTGTGACTTTTATCTCCCGCTCATTTCTCTCGAGTGGCTTCATCTCTACCAAAAGAATATACTATCACTTCTGCTTGGGTACACCCCTTAAATACATAGATGGTTCAGATCTCTCCATAGCCCTTCATAAAAAAGGTTAGGGTGGTCTTTTTAAACAATACGTCATCCATGCTGATACGTGGCTAGTGTACATACTGCCAGTACATGGTGCTCTCAGCTTTTTTCTCTTTCCTTTTAAACTTCAAAAAAGAGTGCGGGCGACATGAATCAAACTCATGACCACTGCGTTCAAAGAAAACTGCACTAACTAGCTAGACATTTTAACGCTTGTGCCTATTTACTTTCTTCTTCTTACCTTCTTCTTCAGTTCAGAGAAGGCCCCGGTTTCGCTGGGCCGGCCCATTGTTCAACCGGTCTTTTCCCACTATTTGTTTCTTTTTTGTTCGCTTTTTGTTTCTTCTTCATTTTTTCTTTTTCAAAAAATGATCGTACTTTTCATTGTTTTCTCAAAATTACAAGAAATGTTTGCGTTTTCAACTTTTTTTTTCATAAAATACAAATTTTTGCATTTTCAGAAAATTTAATAAATATTTTTAAAAATGTTTTTATCTTTCAAAATTGCTCAAAATGTCAAAGCACGAACATTTAAAAATAATAATTAACAAAAATTTGGACACGAATATTTTTTGAACATTTTTTGTAAAACTCTAACAAATTTAAAATTAAAAGACATAAAAACATGAACTTAAATTTGAAACCATTTTTTTGAGTTTCCCTGTATATTTTTTGTATCTTTGTATATTTTTTTTAAAAACAGAATTTTTTTTGAATTCTAATTTTTTTTGAAAGCGCGAGCATTATTTAAAACTCCCCGAACATTTTTTGAATTTGTGAACAAATTTTGCATGGCCTTTTATGACTAATTCAAGTCAAGTTGTTTGAGTTTTTGACAAGTTTTGCATTTTCTGAAGTTTTCTCGGTGAAAAAGACCGATAAATGCCCGGACGTGTTGCGACGTGCATACGGTGTCGGAGTCATTCAAACCAAGCATGTATGCCTAACATGGACATGCCAATCCGCTTGCAAAAGTTGTGGCCAGTCATGAGATTTTCCAAAAATACCATGTTCAACAGGGAGTGTTCGGTTAGGCTAGATGGGTCCGTTCGGGAGCACCTCGTTTCGCTACATTCCTTAAACGGCCTCAATTTTTTCATGGCCTTGTATGACCAATTCAAGACACCATGTCAAGTTGTTTGGGTTTTCACAAGTTTTGCATTTTCTGTAATTTTCTCGATTAGAAAAGGACAATAAATGACTGGACGTGTCGCAACTTGCATACGGTTTCGAAAGTCGTTCAAACCAGACCTGGATACCTACCATGGGCATGCCCACCTGCTTGCAAAAGTTGGGGTAATTTCAAGGATGCCCAAAAGTAGACCATGTTCAACAGAGTGTGTTCGGGTAGGCCAAAAGGGTCCGTTTCAAAGTACATTGTTATTCAACATCTGTCCAATGGCATGAAATTTTTTGCATCAACTTCTTGACCAATTCAAGGCATCATGCGAAGTTGTTTGGATTTTTGACAAGTTTTGCATTTCTAGAGTTTTCTCAGTGAAAAAGGGCCAACTCATTCTCTCGAAGGTGCTCATAGGGGTAGGGTGTGCGTGCATGCATTCATAGAAACCATTAGAGTTATAAAGGGTAATGATCTAATAATTTGATGTATGGAGGTTATTCAGCTTTGATCTGTTGCCTTCACACCATCAAATCCGTATACATTGTCATTAGTTCTACAAAGAAGGACAAAGCTTCTTGTCAGACTATAACAAAGGGTGAAGCTAGAAAAGAGATCCTATGGCTCAGTTCTACAGCATGGTGTCATTCCAAAAATTAACAGTGATTAAACTAAATTTAGTGAAGGATTTTAAAAAATTGCTAGTGCTAGTTGACATGAGTGCCTATACTGGAGCTTTGTCCCCTACAATTAATAAGTGAGGAGAAGATGAAGATTAGTCTTGGTTTATATGATGATGAATAAAAGCTTGACAAACTTAATCGAGCAAAAGACAATCCCAACATTAGATTGTAGTGCCAGTTCTGTGATCTGGCACATAGAGTGTGTAAACCAGTTAGACCGACGATCCCAACATCTATTGTTTCTTTAATTCATGATTTGGCTCATCAAGTCGTATTGATAACTTGTTGTGACATACTCCACATGAAAAAACATTATAGCTAGATATATCAGGGGCACATTCAAAAGAATATTGTGAAGAAACAATTTAGTATGTGGAAAGTAATTAAGCTTGCAGTAATAATATGCTACCTACTCACAAACCCATAATTAAGTTGACAATCTACATTACAGTCTAGCCTTGTTTTGAAGATGTCATCACTAGGAAAACTGTGTGTCAAAACATGTTTGTAGTACAGATATTCATAGGCCATCAAAAGGAACATTGTGGTCATGCTTGGTTTGATGTTAAATTTTGACATGCCAATATTTGGCATTGACCCAAATATTTTCTACTAATTGACTTGTTGCATAACTGAGTACTCAACTTTGCATAGAGTTATTATTATTTTTGCAAGTCTTGCCATTGCAAACTTTTGAAGGCAAACCAAACAGACCACATACGCTTACTTGATGAAGTAGAAATAGTTTGCCAAACATGCATAGCTACAATTTACCAATTTCTAAATTTGAATATTCTGGATTGGTAGGGGTCGCACACGCGCATACCCCCTCTACCAAAAATTATGACGTCCATTCTCCCAATTGGGGAGATGGTAGAACAACACGCTCACGAAGTGCAATGTGAGCCGTTAATCTAGGCCACGACCCTTCTTGATCAGTCGTAAGCCCCGTCTAGGTAGGTTGGTATGCTGCATCGGTGACCTATGTGCTAGTTATATACACTTGCTCTACCACCCCTACCTCCTCTCGCCGGCGAGGTGGTACTAAACCAAGCCAAACCGTCGTGGAGCGGAAAATCCTATTCTAGCCTTTTTGGTGGCCCCATTTTGCCTGCATTGATGACCCAACCCACGTGTGAGTTTTTTTACTTATTTTTTCATCCTTTTGTTAATTTCCGCTTTATTTTTTATCATTAATATTTCCTTTTCATTTATTTGCATTCCTGTTTCACCCTTTATGGTTTGGTATTATTGTTTTTAACTTTTATTTAATTTATCTTTTTGGTGTAAATATGTGATTTGTTTAATAATATAAATAAATAATATGTAGATATGCCTGAATATTTTTTAAATATATGATTTTTTAAATAAACAAACATTGGGGACTTTTTTTAATTCAGATGGATTTTTATACACACAAATATTTTCCTCTATTTCGTGCTATATTAATTTTTACATTTTTGTTGAAATTTTGCGAGTAAAAATATATTTCCCTGAAATAAAAAATAATCAATGTGATATACAATTGCCGACCTATATGAGAGATGCAATTCTGAAACTCTTAGTTCATTTAGTTCAACCAAACGAATCCAAAAGTGATCTTAGTTTTGAAAATTCAGTTCATTTATTTGACATAAGGACGGTTACATGGTATCCTAAATGTCCCAAATTTGCAATAGCCCTCACGCAATAGCCCTTTGTAATGGTACATTTTTGGCTAATATGAATCATATGCTTCATGCATCACACGATTCTCTCAGTTATATGCGCATGTGATGGAAGTTAGTGCACCAAGCAAGAAATAAGTGTAAAATGAAAACCACAAAGTACTGTCGACGGGTGATTGCCGAGATCGGAGCTACAATGCAACTCCTAGATTACTCTACCAGTGCTTTTGTGTGTTCTTTTGTATATTTCTCCCTTTCCTACTAATGTTGCCAATTTACCCTTTTGTACTTCAAGGGCCTAGTTGACTTCCCTTCTGTCCCTACCTGACACTATGAACATGAATAATAGATATCTATTGTACACGATGACCACAAGCCTTTTAAACTGACACACGTAGCCAACCATCATCGGTCAGGGTATGGGACGACGCGATTGTACCCCATATATGGACATCGTACCCGCGCACAACGCGGCCCAGGGAGGGGCACCACTCCCCCCCTCGATTTGTCACATCAAGAGTCCTTGGTTTGCTCGGTGAGCCACCGCTATTGCCACGGCGCGCCTCAAACCCCGTCTTGGGGACTCCATGCACCCCATCCCGCGAGATGATCCCTTATCACGACACGCACCCCAGACACCGCACCTTGGTCCGAGCAGATGTTTTGTCCGAGTAGCACACCCGTTAGGGGGCTTGAAGGGGAGCCCCCTCTTTCGTGTCGGTGAATTCAAATATGTTTGTGAATTTTAAAAATCATTTGCAATATTTAAAAATGTGAGTGAAGTTTAAAAAGTATTTGTGATTAAAAATGTTCATAAATTTGAAAAATGTTCATGAATGCAAAAAACTCTTGAACTCAAAAAATGTTGGTGAATTAAAAAAATCATGAATTAAAAATGTTTGTGAATGCAAAAAATCTTCATGAATTGAAAAATGTTTAAGAATTCAAAAAACTACATGAATTAAAAAAAATGCTCATGGATTTGTTCTAACTGTCCCGAAGTTAGAAAATTTCCATCAATTCCAAAAATATTGAAAATTTTACAAAAATGATGAATTCAAAAAAGTTTGCGAGTCATGAATTAAAAAATATTCATGACATGAATTCAATTTTTTTGGTGATTTTTTTTATATATTCCAAAAGGTTCACCAATTTAAAAGTTATCTATGAGTTCAAAACCGTTCGTAAATACAAAAAATGTTTGCAAATTCAAAAAATGCTCATGATTTTTTATGTACAATTTTAAATTTGTTCATGAATGTGGGAAATGTTCACGGATTTGAAATATATTCGCAAATTGAAACAATGAAATAGAAAAATAAAATTATACAGTAAGCAAAAAAATAAAATAAAAAGAAAAATGAAGACAAAAACAGGGAAAATAAAAGACCAATCATTAAACTGAAAACAAACTAAAAAGAAAAACCCGACCATGAAGCTTCTCAAAATTGGCTTGGAAGATTTCCAAAACCGGCCCGGATTCTCGCTGGAAACTTCCGGAAACTGCCTATTCAAGGAAGGACGCTCTTTAGTATTGGGTCAAGCTGCTCCGCAATCATTGTTAGTGAGCAGTAGGATATGGCTGGCCAAAAGCTGTATCTAGCCTTTGGCGAATGAGACCAGCAAACTTTACAAAATCTTTTGTCAATTTGTGTATGTCACCCATGCGCAAGGGCATTTCTCGTCAGCAGTGGCACACTAAACATTGGTATAGATAAGATGGGCTCATGTACACTAAAACATCAACCTACCTACCCTTTGACAAACAACGAAAATAATGCTTACTTGAGGATATCTCTTACATGTGGAAAGCACTGAGTGTCAGAGTCGAATCCGGCAGATCCCTCGATAGGGTATCCCGATGTGGTGATCAGCAGGTTAGAGGGTAATCATGATACTGGATTTACCCAGGTTCAGATGCTTCATACGAGGTAAAACCCTACTCTTGCTTATGTTGTATTGATGTATAGGGGTGTACGGAGTACATGTTATGATTGAGGGACTAACTTGTAAAGTAATGTGTGTATTGACTAGCTTCGCCCTGGCGCATATATATACCAGGACCTCTAGCATTACACGGTCCTAGTCGGCTACATTGGTGGAGGAGAGTCCTCCACGGACCCGGCTTCCTTATCTTTAACAACAAGTTCTCGGAATCTTCCTTCTATAGAGCCCATGGGCCGGCCTCGGGCCGGCCTACTTTGGCCAACAATCAGAGAGGTGAGACATCGTTGGGCCGTAACACTATCACTGGCTATGGGGAATACACCATGTTTCTAACTCGACCAGCTCCCCCAATTTTATAGGTAACTTTGGCATGCAATAGGTAACTTGGCAAGGTTTCTAGAAGTTCCTCGGTTTAACAAGTTTGCTACACTAAGAAGGAGGCCCATAGATGACAACAAGCTTTTCTCAAGCACATGATCGGTGGATGCATGAAGAAGAAGAAGACTTCGACACCTTCAAAGATTTGGATGTATTTTTCATTTTCCGTGGGAGTGTTTTTAACAAGGGTTTTTGCTACTTCATATACTCCCTCCGTTCAATAATGTGGTGCATATATATTTTTTGAAAAGTCCAACCTCACAAACTTTGACCAAGTTTGTGGAGAAAAGCATTTACATCTAGAATGTCAAACATACATCATTAGATTCATCATAAGATGTAGTTTCATATTTTATATTTTTGGTATTGTAGATGTAAATAGTTTTCTTTATAAACCTTGTCAAAGTTTGACTTTTCAAAAAAATATACACACTACATTATGAAACCGAGGGAGTATAATCTTTAACCTTTTTGCAAGAAAACACTTTGCATGGTTTTTGTGTCTTTAATTTGACTGTGACAAAATTTCCAATTGTAGATGTCTTATCATACAGAACGAAGTTAGGGGTTCTCATAACTATAGTTATGTGTAAGATTCTGGGTTGTCATGAAAAATGTGCGTGCGTGTTTGTAAACATCTTCATATGTAATGTGTTTCTTAAAATAAAATACACCGATGCTAAAAACTTGAATTTTTAAACATATTCATATGTAATGTGTTTCTTAAAATAAAATAGACCGTTGCTAAAAACTTGATTGGCAATCATACCTGTAGACATGCGCGTAAGACTTTGAGTTGATAGAAGTAAGGTTAGGGAACCTCCAATGTCGTGCATCAGACCGCCCGTAAACATCCAGACCACGTGGTCCGGACACTTTGAGCTCTCCAACATAATCATGAAACATCCACGGATCAATCGCATGTCCGAATTCCCACAAACTAGAAGCAAACCTGGGGGAGGTTTGCGCACGTCTCGACAGCAACCACGTCAGACCCCGACAACCCTAGCCCACATAAAAACTCCATCTAGAGCCCCTTTCTCACTCCGTCCCTCCACCCTTGTTGTGTATCCGCGTAGTCTGAGACTTCCGTCACAGCTGTACTACCCACTCCGTCACCTAGGCCTTGTTGGACCTCTGCCAGCTGACTTCCATAAGCTTTCATGCCACCCTTGGTACGGCCACCGCTCAGGTACCCTTCACCCTTGTCGTCCATGACGGATACCACACCGGGCAAGTGCTCCTCCAAATGCCATATCCAATATTATTGACGTTTTTATTGTTTACTTTGAAGGAAACATGATGATTTGGGCCACATAGTACTTCTATGCCGAGTTCATGGATTCATCCTCGTCAGATGGGGACAAATATGAGGATGAAACGGTGATTGGGCATGTGGTTCTCGAAGATGCCAGCGTGCGGAGGAGCATGTTCTCAATTTCGAGGGGCATTGAGTTCTGAATCAGAAGAGGGCACGAAGGCATATGATGTTGATTGATCACTACTTTGTCCTCGATGCGCTACTCGAGTCCTTTTTCCACCGTCGATTCCGGATGAGTTGAACTGTGTTCGATCGCCTCTACAATGGTGTCCGGGCCTATGATGACTACTTCATCTCGAAGAAGGATGCCATTGGAAACATTGGATTCTCTGGTTACCAGAAGGCAACAACTGCCTTGAGGATGCTTGCTACTTCCTCTGAACTAGGAAGTTGTGGGCCCCAAATCCAAGTATTTGTAGCAAAGAACAATTTTCCCTTAAAGTAGGTGACATTAAGTTTTACAACCAAAAAGAGTTTGGGAACACATACAATGATCATCAACTGCACTCACAAATACAAAATTGCCTTGGCCCCAAACAAAACTAGCGAGGTTGTCAGTCTCACTATCTTAACTAGTTACAAGGATTAAAAGCACATGTGTGTGAAAGATTTAATTGTAACAAGAAAGTAAAATTAAGGAATAAAAAGATTGTTTGATTGAGTTTGAGAGAATATTTGAAGAAGATGGATCGTGATCCATAAGTTCACTAGTAGATTCTCTTCAAAAGAAAGCACTGTGTGGTGATCAAATTACAGTTGCGTACCGATTAAATTGCAATTTTTATAATTATGACTATCCATGGCATAATCAACATATGAGCATCACGTCCAAATAATTCTAGACAATTATCCAACTGCATCTATAACTAATGACCCACCCGCTATCCAACTTGCATATGAAAGTATTAAGTAAAAATAGACTATTGCATTAAATATGATGACATGAAGTAGATGATATATTGTCTTCAGCCTGTGTTCAAAGGAAAACTACACAATCATATTTTTATCTCTAGTGGAAACAACACACTACAAGTCTTTTCTACATTATGTTATTGCGGTAGATTACTTGTAAGATTGAACCCAAATATCATACAGAACTCCCTCATGAAGATCACCCCTCAAACTTGGCCAAAGCAAAAAAGAATAGACCGGGGAGCATACATGAATAAGGGTTATGCAACAAACAAACCAAGTAGACCTAAAAAGATTCATGGATAAATCTGGTCATAAAGTGTCAATTCATCACACCACAAAAACGCACCAAGAGATTACACCAAATAGATCACAATCATATAGGGTAGCTCATGTTTTTTTAGAAAAGGAGGATGATCCCCGGCCTCTGCATCTGGACAATGCATACGGTCATTTTATTAATTATTCTCACAAGACCTTATAAAGTCATACAACAGCAAGACTAAAGCCACCGTCTAAGCACCAACTGTCGCTACACCTATCCAATTGATGAAGGGGCGCTGATAGCCTGGGCCTAATACCAAACAGACATCACAACCAAACCTAAACATCTAAGACCTGAGGTCCCAACCAGGACGCCTGCCTGGTATGGGGCACCTACCAGTCCGGCGCACTCCTCAACCAGGACGCCTGCCGGGTATGAGGCCCCCGCAGCCACCTGCCACGAGTCCATCTTCAGAGTTGTACTGTTGCATCTACCTTGCCAGGTCTCTCTGCCATCGACGCCACCACGACGCCAGACAGCGTCGTCCTCCTGCGCGAGTCCATCCTCCCACATCGAACTCCGAATCTGCACTGCGCCACGCCGTCAAGATCCGTCGCCATCAATGGATGGATGAAGCACCGCTCCACCAAAGAAACCGTCCGCTGGTCCCGCGAAGCAAGGCGCAACACCAAGTAGAAGGCCGAAGTCGCACCGCCACCACGCCACCAGCAGCCCCGCCACCAAGAGCTGTTCCCAGCCGCCGCCTTCAAGAAGGAACACGACACCAGGGTGCCGTCGACGCCCAGAACAGGGGAACAAAAGCTTTCACCATAGCTCGAGGAGGAGGCGGAAGGGAGAGGATCCACCCCAAAGCCTCCAGGAAGGGGATCGGCGCCAAAGGCGTCAGCCAGGGGTTTCCCCCGGACCCTCACCCGCACGCCAGATCCGGCAGGCCGGTAATAGGGGACACCGAAAGCAGCCGCCAAGGACCGGTGCCAGCACGGATCGGGACAGATCGGAGCAGGGGCGGATCTTCTACTTGGAGCCATGACGGATTGCGAGGAGCCGCCACTGCGCCAGCGTCCGCAGCCCCCACTCCGCCCGCGCGGCCGTGGAAGGCTGCCCACCAGAGCCCGCCGGCTGCACCGCGCCCACCGGCCAGGGCCGCCGCTCCCGGGAACCAAGGCCCTCCAAAGGAGAGGAGGCGCCAGATCCCGCCGCCACCATCATTGGGGCCGAGCACCCGCGCCTCGGAGGCCCTCAGGCGGCGGCGGAGGGAGGGGAGGAGAGGGGGAAAATGCGGCGGCGGCGCTAGGGTTGGCTCCCGAGTCGCCTCAGAGGAGACTAGCTCATGTGCTGTTTGTATTGAGAAATATGGGAGAGAAACCAACTAGCTACTGCTATGGACCATAGTCCAAAGGAAACTGCTCACGGACGATGATGGCGGCCTCCAAAGTTGATGAAGATGACCACCATGCAGAATTTCCCCTTCGACAGAGTACGAGAAAAGGTCTTCAGATCGGATTGTCATGGAACAGAGAGATGCGGAGGGTAAAATACTAGGGTTAAAAATCCAGAGGTATTTTCAGGTATATATAGAGTCGTGGGCGTTGAGAGGCGGGTGGATCAAAGGTCCAGGGGCCCAAGCGGCGCGTGGGGGCTGTGGGGCTTCTTGTGGCCTTTGGAAGCTTCCATGAAAAAATACTTCAAGGAATTGAACTTTTAAAAAAACTTTTCTTTGGAAGCTTCTTGTGGCCTTCAGAAGCTTCTTAATGGACGATGTTGGAGATGCTCTGGCATCAGAGGCGGACCTGCGGAGAATACAGCCCGCAAACCATACAAAAAACTTTTTCTAGAAGCGGTATTATGTAGTCCACACCTGTCGTGTCACTTGTACCTCATTCAGTCTGTAAGTCGTTCAAACCACAGCGATGGACGAGACGTTGGCTTCAGTGAAAACTAATCTGGCCTGACCAGCTAAGTATATAGCTTACCTCTGCAAATGTACACCCGTACAAAGAGACAGGAATTGGATAATTTAATAAACTTGACCATCGGATGCATAGTTTAGCTTGACGGGTGCAATGTTCCAGAGAATCATTTTGACCCGCAGCATAAGTACGTACACGACGGTGAACCCCTGTTCACACTCCATTTTTTGTTGTTATTTGCGAGATGTTCATGTATCACGCGTTAGTCGAAGCTGTCACTGTTCTTTTTGTATAAACCAATAATGCCTATGATTTGTGTACCTTGTGAAATACAAATCATAGGCATTCCTCAACCACTGAACTGAACTGAATGTGTTTCACAAGGGAGTAATACGGACAGCACCGCCCATCCTTCACATCCCTCGTGTGCGTGGGCAAATAATGCAGTGTGCTTGCTTCTGTACTTGGAGGTGGGTGCACTTAGCACTTAGCACTTAGCACATGTATCGTTGATTCATTGGCTCATAGTTAGAGATGTGTACATGGAAATCATGCATGGCGCATCACATAGCTGGGCTAAATAAAGCAACGACAAAAGTCAGGGACGCAAACGGCCCGGGTGGATGGTAAATAACCGACAGAGGGGGCCTTGAAGGCGATTGAGTCAGCTAGTTCCAGCTAGTTATTTGATAACTTTCAGAAGCAGCAGTGACAAGTGAGGGCGGTAGCACGAAAGATTTTATTTTTGTTGGTGCTCCTTGGGTACCGAGTCATGACTTTCAGGGTGAAAATCTAAGGTGTGACATTCATTAGTTGTGTCTGGCAATTGCATTGTTGAAGGTATTGTTTTAAGAGAAGTTGATCACTATGGCGAGGCCTTTGTTTTGTTTTGTTTTTTTGAGTATTTAACAAAAAACTACCACAATTCGTGGAACCGTGCCTAAAAACTACCACTTTACAAATTTGTGCGAAAAACTATCACTTTTGTTCTAATCTTTGCCTAAAAACTACCAAGTCAGAAAAGTGGCCGATTCAGATTGTTTAAGCGTGATTATAACATGCTGAGCCCACCCGTCGGGCTGAAAAAGTCAACCCCGTTACTTTGACCGTTAGCATGTGGGGCCCACATGTCAGTTCTTTCTTCTTCCTCTAAAATTCACTATCTTCCTCTAAAATTCCCCATGGAGATCTCCGGTGGCTTTCAATGGCAGACGAATTGAGCTAGCTAGCTCTAATAGCCAGGCTCCAATCGACTTTTGCTTCGGACGAATCGAGCTAGCTAGCTCCAATTTCCTCGATGTAAAATCGCGGCCGAACATGCAGCCGGGCGGGAAGGGCGGAAGGACCAGCCGCAGAACTCCCGGCCTTGGCCATGGCGCGGTCGTCGCAGATGACCACGGACCCGTCCGCCGCCACGACCCAGGACAGCTTGGCCGGAGGCGCGAATGCCAGCTTCGAGCACGACGGCAGCCATGGCCAGGTCGCGGAGGCCAGCGCGTAGCCATGGCCAGCTCACCCGGAATGGAAGCTCGCGCGGAGGCCCGCTTCGAGCGCGGCGGTCGCCGGCGAGCTCGCCCAGCGACGCGGAGTCCAGCCAGCGCGGCGGCTCGCTTGCTCAGCGGTGCGGCGGCAGCTCGCCCATAGCCGGTCCGGCGACACTACGCATACAAAGTGTTTGTAGAAATGTCCCAGTGAACACATGGGTCCCATCTGTCATAACGGTCAACATAACGGTCGACCTAGCGGGGTTGACTATTATTATCATGTCAATGCTTATATGTGGGCCAACCCTGTCATAATCACGCTTAAACGAGTCGAATCGGCCACATTTCTGACTTGGTAGTTTTTAGGCAAAGATTAGAACAAAAGTGGTAGTTTTCCGCACAAATTTGTAAAGTGGTAGTTTGTAGGCACGGTTTCACGAATTGTGGTAGTTTTTTGGTAAATACTCTGTTTTTTTGGCTGTGTGCATCCTGGATGTTTTTGAGATATCTTGTTGGTGCACAGACTTTGCTATCTTCGCGATATTAATATATCCCCTTTTCAAAAAAAAAAACCCATGTGAGATGTTGTTTTCGCAAATATACTTGGGTAGTTTGTATTCGCACATATACTTGGGTAGTTTGTATTCGCAAATATACTTGGGTAGTTTGTAGTCCTCTGTGATTCCATAACATAGTGCACATATATACTTTTTTTAAACAAGCTTTGCAAACTTTGATCAAGTCTGTAAATAAACTTTTACAATACAACAGGTTAATATGGGAGGGGGGTATTGTTTAATCTAATGGACCCGATCCATCCATACTACCCAACAATATGTGTAGTATAGAGTCAAAATCTTAGAGAGTTGCGAACTAAGCATAATTTAGATGGTTAGATTTCTTGTGGTAGAACCAACCCATTAGGGTTCCAAATCTTAAAGACTTGGCATTAATGCTCGCATTTTTTAGATTTATTTCGGGTCTTCGATGATGTTCGTTCAGTGGACACAATGCAGCAAGGGAGAATAAGGACACACTTCCAGGATTCCACGGTGAAGATTAACTAAACCGGCTAATATTAACCATTAGATTAGATTGACACTACACCTCTATGGTAAGTTGATTTTGTAAGAAGAAGAATGGTAGAAGGAGGAAGAAAACTAGAGGAGGAAGAAAGAAGGTTGGCCGTTGGATCTTTAATCTAATGATCTATAAATCGATTTACTTGAAATAAATTTTCAGACGACTTACATATAGCATGTATACCAAAACTTTAGTATATACACAAATAATGCCTATGATTCATATATTAACGCCTATGATTCATATCTGTCACTAGTGATGTGTACATCGGAATCATGCATAGCGCATCACTTAGCTGGGCTAAATAAAGCGCGGCAAAAGTCAGGGACGGAAACAGCCCCCGGGATGAATGGTTACTACCTGATGAGATATGATGTTTTCGTAAAGATACTTGGTGGGTTGTAATCCCCGCTTTGATTACCTAACATGGTGCATATAGATTTTTTTAAGAACAAGCTTTGCAAACTTTGATTAAACTTATAGAAAAAGCCCTTTTTACCATACAACAGATTAATATTGGGTGTTTATTTCTTATTATCATACTACCCAAAACCGTATTTGTATAGAGTCAAAATCATTAGGGAGATGCGAACTAAATGTAGCTAAGATGATTAGATTCTTTGTGATGGAATCAGCCCAACAAGGCTCATCTCCTAGACTTGGTATTGGTGCTCGCATTTTCTAGATTTATTTCAGACTCCTCGATGATGTTCGTTCAGTGGACACAATGCAACAAGCGAAAATCAGGACACACTTCCAGGCTTCCATGGTGAACATTAATTAGACCGGCTAATATGAACCGTTAGATTAGAGTGACACTACACCTCTATGGTATGTCGATTTTGCAAGAAAAAAATGGTTGAGGGAGGAGGAAGAAAGAGGGCGGGCCGTTGGATCTTTAATTTAATGGTCTAGAAAATCGACTTACCCAAAATAATTTTTCAAACAACTTACATATAGCATGTATACCAATACGTTACTTCCCATTGCAGTGTTTCATTTACAAGCGCAAATGACCCATATAAATTATGTTGGTAGTCTCCCACGGACGCGGAGTATCTAGTCTCAAGCTCATATGCTACCTAGTGAACAGTAAAACAAACAATTATAGTAAAAAAACTCAAAAATATCTTAAAAAATTTGGTGCAAACTTTGTCAAATGTTCTGGGTTTTTGGAAATTCTCACCCCGTAATAACATCAGTGAAAGTCGTGGTAAAATAAGAAAATTGGCACTCCAAAAATGCAATTTTCGGAAGACTTTTGGAGTGTTTTTTTCATGACTTCCATGGATGTTATTTCGGGATGAAAATTTACAAGCGCTGAGAACATTTCTCAAAATTTGCACCGAAACAATTTCAGAATTTTTTTCAAATTTTTTACTTTTTTTGAAATTTACTGTTCATCCCGAGCTCAAATGAGCTGGGGATTAGAAGGGGACTTTCGGTCTTCCGCATCCTTCATTGGAGGTCCATGTAGTACAATATAAAATTTGTGTGGAGGAGGAAGTGCATTTCGTTGTCTACTTACATGAGAGACGACGCCATATTTTTGTCAGATTAGCGGAGAGATGGTACTAATCGTCGTAAGCATTGCATTAGTTTATGTGAGAACTCAAAAGGAACGTGCGTCGAACAGCTCGTAGAGAGTAAAACAGAATCAAAAGTGTGAACAGGGAACCCGACCGCCTTCTGTTGCGAGTCAAAATTAGATCACTCCCCGGAATATTTGGCGCTCGTCAAGCTAAGCTATGCGCCGGTGGTCAAGATAACTTATTCTGCGCCTGTCTGCCTGCCTGTCGTTAGACGAGGCGGAGAACGCTCATATAATTGAACCGCGTGTGCGTTTGCAGAGGTAAGCTAGCCGGCCAGTTTGTTTTTCAGTGAAACTAATCAATGGAAACACAGCAGGATTACGGTCTGAATGAATGACCGTAGCCTGGTCGACTTAATGAATAAGTTGCACAAGCAGAGATGAACTCACAGACAGACCCGGTTGGCTGGTGCTATGCAATCGTGCATCTCTGTATGTGTGTGTTTGTGTGTCGCCTACTATTATTTGCTGCAACGTCCCCTGTCGTGTTGTCACCAAATTCTAACTTGGCAGGTACATATGAAGACGCTGGAAAGATCGAGCTTAGGGTGTGCCTACATTTGGTGCTATCTTAGATGTATCACGTAGGATAAATGTAGTTAAAGAAAGAGAAAATAATATAGACGCATACGCTCACACATACGGATATACACTCAACTCTATAAGCGCACACATGTACACCCTATCACTATGAGCACCTTCGAGAGACTCGAGTGAGTAGCATAAAACTACCACCTATTACGTTATGGTTCCAAAAAACAACCAAAAATTTGATTATGACTGATAACTAGCACTTTTAGCGTTGGCTATCTAAAAAAATCCAAATCGCTAGTCCTCCGAGCTCCTCCCTCACCCTACCTTCCCCGACGCGGCTGCCCCCGATGGCGGTCATGGATGCGACGCCGGAGTAGAAGGGGTTCACCGGCGGGGGGTGCGGTCGGCCGCAGCACGGACAGGAGCTGGCCACCGATATGCTCCTGCCACAGCCGCCCGCAGCAACGACAAGCATGGCCTGAGGAGCTATGGCAGGGACCTGATGCTTTTCAAAATATGTTTGTAGGGACCCAATTGCTTTTTTGAAATATTTGCAGGGACCAAATTGCATTTTAAAAATATTTACATGGACCTATTGCTTATATATTAAAATATGAGGAAGAGACATTGCCATGTGGGCCTTTAACTGACATGTGGGGCCCACATGGCAGTTTCTCTTCCTCATATTTTAATATTAAAATATGAGGAAGAGACACTGTCATGTGGTCAAATATGAGGAAGAGACACTGCCATGTGGGCCCCACATGCCAGTTAAGGGTCAAGCTAAATGGTTTGTTTAGGAGCGGGCCCCAGCTGTCATAATCGCAATCAATTGCAAAGCACTCGACGATTTGGGTTTTTGAAACAACCGATGCCGAAAGTGGTAGTTATCAGTCACAAATAAATTTTTGGTAGTTTTTTGGAACCATAACGCGAAAAGTCATAGTTTTATGTTATTCACTCGAGAGACTTAGCCGACATATCATCTTGAGATTGACGAAGTCGCCACGTACGCCTTCGTAGTCGACGGAGACGTCTCCTCCCACTGAGGGCACATCGCCGAAAGGCCTGGAATAAGTCCATGAAAATGCGAGCACCGGTGTCAAACTTATGACTTGAACCCTGATGGGCTAGGGATACCATTGTCTTTCTAATCATCCAACCACATGTTGGTTCATGGCTCGCCTTGTCTTAACAAAAAAATACAGTAATATTTTAACAATAATATGTCTCACCACAAATTTAAGGATATTTAGTTATGAGAGATAAAACTAGGAACAACCCACTATACATCACTTTTGATTGGTTTTTCTTAATTACGTGTTGGGATTAAGATAAATTATCTTATACATTCGGCTAAAAAAAATATCTTATACATGCCCTTAACTTGATACGGTTATTAGTTCTAAAAAAGAGAAACTTTCTACTGGTTTGGCCCACGTTACGATGTTGAGGGATTTTTTTTTTGCGGGAAACTTCGAGCTTTATTCAACTATACTCTGTTCCCGCACGATCAGCCAAAACGCTGGTCATGAGGAAGCCGGGGGGGGGGGGGGAGTCCATCCAGCAGTCGGTGATCCCCAAGGTGCAAGCATGTTTAGCACACAAGTGGGCCGACATATTGGAGTTTCTCGATACATGTTGAACATCAAAAGATAGAAAAGATAAGGCTAGCTCTTCTATTTCTAATAATAGCGGCGCTACGATGGAGCGCGAAAACCGTCGCGAGTGCCATAGCTGAACCAATTCTAAGCAATCTGTTTCCATGAGCACTTGCGAAAAGCCTCGAAGCTGTGAGAATATCACCCCATCTCGCAAAGCAGACGCCTCGGCTATCAACGTGTCCGTGATGTGGGGGTAGGGCTTGCTCCAGGCAGCCAAGTAGGTCGAGGAAGTCCGTGCCACTCCTCCAGCTCCACTTCTGTGTTCAAGCACTAAAACACTAGCATCTGTGTTTACCTTTGTCCAGCCTTGATCCGGTGGCCTCCAGCCATAGCCAGGTAGAACCTTCGTCCGTTCCAAGGGAACCTCCAGCAAGGCAAGAGTTTCTCTTATACGTTTGAGAGATTGTGGCGGGTTCATACTTGCTCTGTCATGCGTTATATTATTGCGAGAGGTCCAAATAGCCCACATGACAGTAATTTTTTTTGCCCGATCACTCTCTGAAAACCGAGAGTCACAAAGAATATCCCTACACCAAGTCATAGGGTGTAACTCCGGTAGCTTGACCTGCAGCCATTTTCGAGCTTCTGTCCAGAAAGTTTGAGCATGTGAACACTTGATCAAAGCATGCATCAAATCTTCATCAGCTCCCATGCACACCTTGCATCGTGCTAAGGTTGCAATATGCCTGTACTGTAGTGTGCTCTCCACTGGAAGAATGCCACGGAGGACCGTCCACCAGAACACACGCACCTTAGGTAGCACTTTGAGCTTCCAAAGACGAGTCCATAACTGCTTATTATTCTTTGAAGATTCTGTAGTCGCCCCTTCCTCTAGAGCTGAATGCTCGTTATGAGTCATTAGAGCACGATACGCTGACTTCACAGTATAGGAACCCGATCTCTCATGATCCCAAGCCCAGTAATCATCACCACCTCCTTGTCTGAGTGGAATATTCAAAATAGTATCAGCATCCGGTGGTATAAAATTTTCTCGAACAAGGCCAGCTTTCCAAGACCAAGTCACATCATCGACCAGGTCTGAAACAAGATTGATAGGTGTTGTATCGATCTGTGCAGTGGGCCGCAGCGAAAGCTTGCCTGGTAGCCATCCATCCTGCCACACGCGCGTGGATGAGCCATCGCCAATCCGTTCTAGTAGGCCAGTATCCAGTGCCGCCCTCCCGGCAACGATCGCTCGCCAGGTAGCCGAGGCGTTACAAGGAACAGTAGCATGCATGAAATCCGTGTTCGGGAAATAGCGGCCTTTCAACACCCGAGAGCATAATGAATTCGGGCTAGTGATAAGCCTCCAGCCATGTTTCCCTAACAATGCAATATTGAAACGTTCCAGATCACGAAATCCCATGCCTCCTCTGATTTTTGGAAGCGACAAAGACTTCCAATCTATCCAATGTAGAGATCTTCGATCTATAGAACTGCTCCATCAGAACTTTGCCATCGGTGAGGAGATGTTTTTGTACACTTTTTTCGTGAGTTTAAAGCAACTCATAGTGTATGTTGGCACCGCCTGTGCTCTTGCCTTGATGAGCACTTCCCTCGCCGCGCAAGACATCAATCTTTCTGTACGCCCATTCAACTTTGACCTCACCCTTTCTCCAACGAAATCAAAGGTGTCTGAGGTGATCTGTCCAACTGCTGTGGGGAGGCCCAAATACCTCTCATTGAATGCCTCAACTGATATACCCATCGCAGTTTTCACAATTGCTCGTACTGGACTAGGAATGTTTGGACTAAAAAATATGGAGCTCTTCTCTTTGTTAACACACTGTCCCGAACACTCACCATAAATCCTGAGAATGTTGTTTAGACGCTTTGCACTCTCCAGTTTAGCTTGCATGAAGGTAAGACTATCATCTGCAAACAGTAGATGATTAATCCACGGTGACTGGGTGCACACTCGAATCCCCTTGTCTGCATACACTCCACCATATCTGTTTAAGAGTGTAGTAAAGCCCTCGGCACACAGAAGGAATAAATAAGGTGACATGGGACATCCTTGCCTGAATCCCCTAGAAGGGGCGAAAAACGGCAGCAACTCCCCATTCACTCGAACCAAGAACCGCACTGATGTTACACACTTCATAATCAGTCGGATAAAGAACGAGCTGAAGCCCAACTTGGTCATAATCGCATGAAGATAATGCCATTCGACGCGGTCATAAGCTTTCATCATGTCCAACTTGACAGCACATACCTAATTCTTTCCCTTCCTCCTTTTCTTCATTGCATGGATACTCTCATGAGCAATAAGAACATTATCTGTAATGAGGCGCCCAGACACAAAAGCGCTTTGCTCCTCACTTACAACGTCGTCAAGAAAATCTCTCATCCTGTTAACAATACATTTTGCTGCAATCTTGTACAACATAGGACAAAGAGAAATAGGTCTATATTGGGTTATTCTTTGTGGATGCCGAACCTTTGGGATGAGGGTGATGGATGTATCATTCATACCTTCTGGAAGCTCGCCCCCATTCAAAAAGCTCAACACTGCCGGGGTTATGTCATCTTTCAGCAGTGGCCAGTGCCTCTGAAAAAATCCTGCAGTAAATCCGTCCACTCCGGGTGCTTTGGATGGGGCCATCTGAAACAGCGCCACCCTCACCTCTTCTGCCGTAAATGGCTTATCTAGGTGTGCATTCATAGGTGCTGTCACCCTATTTGGAACTAAGTCCAGCAGTTCATCAAGGGGTCTGACTCCTTGAGATGTATACAGAGTTGTGTAGAACTGTTGTACCTCCTCATGGTCATTTGCTCAGGACTGGCATACCGACCCATCAGCTCGCACAAGTCCCTCAATTTTGTTCATTCTCCTGCGTTGACCTGCTTGTGCGTGAAAAAAAATTGTATTCCTGTATCCCTCGCGCAAGTATGGTACTCTGGACCTCTGGCGCATCCATATTTCCTCCTGATGGAGTGCCTCACGTAGCTTCTTGACTATGGCTTTCTCTTCATCAGTTGGACCTCTCCTGGCCGCGCGGCTCCTAAGCTGGTTCAACCTCTGTCGAAGTTTCCTCATTTTGGCCGTCAGGCTGCCGAACTCACGTGCGCCCCATGTGGATAATGAGCTCTGCATGTTATTAAGCGCATTAATCACCCCCGCCAGGCCATGCAAACCAGCTCCTTTTTGCCAATTATTCAAGACAACACTATCATAGTCTGCATGTGTCTGCCATACATCTTCATAGCGAAACCGCTTCCCTCCCCTTCTCCTCTCGGCCACATCCGTACGGAGTTCGACCAGGACCAAGCAATGGTCGGAGTCCGTGGTACTTATGTGCCGAACTCTTGAGTGCCCGAACATCTGGATCAATGCTGGTTTCCCAAACGCTCTGTCAAGTCAGGCCCTGACATTATCGTCACATGTTTGACCATTATCCCAAGTGTACTCTGTTCCAGACCACCCCATATCTTGGAACAAGCAATCATCAGCTGCTTCACGGAACGCACACATCTGCCATTTAGGCCGGGCAGCGAGCGGAAAATGTTCCGTAGCATACAGTGTTTCATTGAAATCCCCTACGCATAACCATGCCGGATGTTGGATAGAAAACAAAGCCCGAAGACATCTCCAACTGTGGTGTCTGTCTGAAGCTCGAGGGGCCCCATAAAACCCCGTAAATCTCCATTTATCTCGATTCAGATTACTATTCTGCACCATCACGTCTATGTGCCCCGAACTGAAACTCTGAAGATCCACTTAAACCTCAGTTGTCCAGAATAGACCAATGCCACCGCTTAGACCATCACTATCAACTGCAAAACAGCCCGCAAAGCCCAGAAGATTTTGCAGACTTCTTACCCTCTTTGTCGCAATCTTAGTCTCCATCAGAAATAAGAGACCGGGCCCTTCTTGCTTCACCACACTGCGAAGCTCGCGAACTGTCGCTGGGTTCCCAAGCCCGCGACAGTTCCCGCTGAGGCAATTCATTGTGCCCGGCAGGGCTGCACCGCAGCCTCTGCCGTCTCACCGGAGTTGACCGGGGTAGGTTTCTTCTTCTTTAGCAACCTCTCGCCTTCACCACTTTTCTCAGAGGAGTCCGAGAGCACCTCTACATCGCCCCCTTGGCCATCCTCTGGGTCGTGTGCCTTGTCCATCAGCAAGGGTATAACCCTCCTGTATTCTTGTTTCTTCTCTTGCGGCCCTCCCTTGCGTTTATTTAGATTTTTGCTCTTAACCGGAGAATTAACTTCAGCTCCTTTCTCAGCTGCATTACTCGAACCTCTTGTCTCAGCTTTGTTCTTTTGACTATTTGATTGATCTCGAGACGAGTTCTCGCTAGCACTCGGCGCTCTGCGATCTTCCGGCGCCCGCAGTCCTCTTCCAAAGGGGAGGTCCCCATTGGCATCTCGAGTCCCCGGGGTCGGACAATGCAAATCGGAGTGGCCCAACCTTCCGCATGAGAAACAGAAGTGCGGAACATTCTCATATTGGATGTCATACAGGTCCGCCTGCTTCCTCCTCGCTGACTCAATTAAGATCCAGCGCCTTAACGGTTTGTCCACATCAACTGAAACTCTAGCTCCGATATAACCATTAACATGATCAAACTGCACCTCAGATGCTTGCTTGTCAATCTGTTGAGCTATTGCAGCACACCACTTCCCTCCCCGTAGATTGAAGGGCAAGTTGATGACCCTTGCCCACATATGAATCTTGCTAAAGCTCAGTTCAGAAGGCCGCATGCATTCATCAAACTCCGACAAGACGACGGCGTTTTCACTTACATGCCAAGGCGAACCTTCCCAAACTCGATCACGATCTCTCCTGCTCGCGAACTCAGCCACGAACGTATTTTCCTCTACCGATCTAAAGATCAGACCTTTAGGGTTACCCCAGGCCGGACGAAGTGCGCTGATGATTGTCTGTATGTGTAGAACACGTCGGTGCAGAACCTTCCCCGCTATCATCCACTTCTCCGGCTGACCTTCTTCTCTATCACCGAGAACTAGCGGCGTCGCCTCCTCTTCAGTAATGTCCAGTTTACCTAGGGCCTCCGCCAGCTTCGCCCTTGCCGCGCCCGGCGACAGGGGCTCCTTCCCATGGCCATGGCCCGCTGATGAAGCCATCCTCAGGATCACGATCCTGTGCGCCGCGCCGTAGATCGGCGCGCGCCGTCAAGTTCCACCCGTAAACCCTAATCGCCCTTGGCGGCGCTCCGGGAGTTTCGGGGGAAAAAGATTACGTACACTGGGGGCCTCCACGATGGTTTTGATGCAAATCGAATACTATTATATCACCTCACCGCAATACTATACTGTATACTCTAGTACTACCGGATTAAACACAATGTATTTCACGAGCGAGAGCAAAAAAAAAAAAAGAGAGAGAGAGAGAGAGAGCGCACCTGCATGTGCGCGCGTACTAGGACGGTGGTCACTAATCATGGATCGCCTCAGTTGCACTTGCACGTATCCGCGCTAATAATGCGTTGCAATCAGCTGCACACTTAGCACATGTCTTGTCGTGCATGGGTATCGGAATCAAATCCTGGCGCAGGCCCTGCCGGTCTTGCCAAGATCAGGCTGTGGTGCAGGCCCCTGCCGTATTGACGAGGTAGTCTTCACCAAAAAAACTTGGTCGCTTGCTCGCCAGCTTGGCTGCAGTTTGTCTGGGTCTGTCAAGACGATTGCTTGCCTCCTAGGAAATACTCCCTCCGTCCCAAAATTCTTGTCTTAAATTTGTCTAGATACGGATGAACCTAACGCTAAAACATAACTAGATACATCCGTATTTAGACAAAACTAAGACAAGAATTTTGGGACGGAGGGAGTAGGAAAGAAGGTTTGTACGGACAAAATGAAGAAGATGAAGAAGGCTATCAGGAGTGTAGGCAAAAAGAGTGACACCACCAGGAAGGCGTCCGTGGTGGCTTAACGGAGGATGCGTAGTCTCTTCGCCATCCATCTTCAATTGACTCGCCTCTATGGATTTGGTGGCGTTGGGTGGTTTTGTTGAGGGTTTTGCTGCAACGTCGATCTGCGAGGGTTCGTGATCATTGCATGTTATGTATGTTCGTCGGGTTAACCGTGATGTCATGAAGTTCCTTTTCTAGCAAGTAGTCCGTATGTAGTTTATATGTATTGGTTTTCGTCTGGTTTTCGTTAATTAATTGGGCAATTCTCTTCTTCTTAATTAATTGATGAGGCAGATATTTTTCCTCTGTTTTGAAAAAAAGAAAAAGCTGTGGTGCACGTATACGCATGTCAGGACAACCGCCGCCGGGGTCGATAGTCGTTACTGTCAGTAGTGTCAGTGTATATGCATGGTTACTGTCCGATGCGATGTTGTTTTCACAGAACAACCCGCGTGAGTCGTCATTTTCATATAATATTTGTAGCACTTCCTGGCTTCCCGTTAATGGGTCTGGGGCCGTGCTAATTGGCGGTTACCCGCTGGGTAAGACAACGGCGATCGCTTTCCGACAGCAGCGCTCTACCTGTGCATGACGGCTGCGTCTTGGGTGCGTGAAAGCGATTTTCCTGTCACATTTACACGTGGACCAACTTCCAGCATATATTTTTACCACGTCAAAAAACGAGTCATCTCTCTCTTATTCTCACACGGACACGGTGACACAGGCACGCTATCTTTCTCTCGATGCGGGGTAGACCTCGGTAGATAAACTGGTTAAACACAATCTACTCAAAAATAGAAAAAAAAAACTGGTTGAACACAAAAGCTACAGGGGAAGATAAGACACGTGCGGATGGCAGGGGTTTGGAGCCCGCGTATTAGATGCAAGTTGGACGTACGTGCTGCCCGGAAAAAGGAAACAAGCTATCCCATTGGTTTTATCAAAAACAAGGTATACCTCATATGATATAAACCTCCACAGAAAAGATAGTAAAATTGGCATTTTTGCAGTAAATGTTGGTTTTTCTACTGTGGCATTCTTAATCGAGGGTCGTTTCATTTGTTTGCTGGTAAAAGCTGCTTCTTTGTAGTAACACACAACAGATCAAACATGAGCGTGAATTTGAAGTGGTTGAGCGTGAAAGGGATTCACATTTAAAATCATGGTCATAAGTTCATAACCACAATTAGTACTCCCTCCGTTTGAAAAATCTTGTCCAATCTTATTTCTCAAATGGATGTATCTAGCACTAACTTGAAAGGCGGGATACATCCATTTGAGGGATAAGCATTTTCGGACGGAGGGAGTAATTAGGAGTACAAATGTTGTGTCATCTGGAAAAAAATGATTACAAGCAAGTAAGTAGTTACCTTTTTTGCCGAGCCTGTGGCAATTACTTCCTCCAGTACTTTTTAAATATTTTTTATATACGTTATGTACAAAAAGATAAAAACGCTAAGGCTAAAAGTGTATCTAAAAAAAATATACAACAAAGATCAAAGAACAACTGTCATGCCACCTGGATTATATGAACTCCTGCACCAATCTGGCAGTGAAGCATGTGATTTTCTCTTAGCTCTATGTACGAGCCAATGGAGTTCCTCTTTGAATTCTCACTTGCAAGCATATATATGCCAGGGTTAGTACGTCTGAAAATGAAATTATTTCGAGTGTTCTAGAGTGCCCAAGACACCAAGATGATGATGTCCATTGACAAAAGTTGAGATAACTGGGATCACAAGTGGTCTAGCTATAACTGAATATCGCCATGCATGAGAATCAAGTGGGAATCTCAAATGTGGCGAGCTGAGGCGGCCTGCGAGCCAGGCTAGGAAAGCCCGCCCCCTCCTCCCCCCCTCCCCCGCGCTGCTGGCCGCTCAGGCCGCGGCGGCCACCCACGCCCTAGCCCCTACCACCGACCGCCGGGGATTCCGCCCCTGGCCATGCCGCGCGGCTCCCACGCGGGGGCCCGGCCTCGCCGACCGCCAGCCTCGCCTGGAGCACCCCGGAGAAGGGGGAGATCTGGGCTGCGTCCTACGGTCCGTCCCAGGTGCCGGAGACCCCTACCGCCCCGTCGCCGCGGATCCGCGCCTCGGCCTCGTTCTCCCTGTGCGGATCTGACGCGGATTGGCATGCTGCGACCTCTACCCTGGCGGACAACTCCGTGCCTCCCCAGTTTGGGGGCAATCGCCTTAAATCCATTATGGTGGTGCCGTCCCCCAAGCTCGGCCGGCGTATGGAGGCATTGAAGATGGCTAGACGCTCCATCAACCCCGCAAGAACCAGCGCGCGTGCTCTGATCCAGCGGGCTCCTGCCGGATCCGGAAACAACACCCCCCGCCGCCATCGCCACAACTCCGACCGCGAGGCCTTTTTAAGCAGGTTCAAAGATCTCTGTTTCTGGTGCCTTAGCACTCGCCATCGTAGGATAGATTGTAGAGACCCCCTGCGCTGCATCATCTGCAAGCGGCAGGGGTACTACGGCTGGGAAGGCCCGCAAAATCCACGCAAAAAGAGAGGGGGGGGGGGCTCTGCTAGAGAGCGGCTAGGTGATCTTGGGCGCCCGGTCTCCCCTGCCGGTGGCTCCTCGCCACCACCGCCCCCTCCACCTCCGCCGCCTGCCCCTCACCACTCCCCTGCGGCCATGGAGCTCGCACCGACTATCGACCACGCCCGCCGCCCGCGCAACAGCCACAAGGTTATCGCCTCCACCCCTGCAATGGAGCACCAGGTGTTCCTGCTGAACCAGCACGCCGTCATCATCACCGCGGTGGGCACCAAGGCGCGCGCTGCTAGCCCCCTGTCCATCGGGAGGGCGCTGGAGAGGGAGCTCAAGATCCCGTCCCACCTGCTGAGAGTGACCGCCCACGGACCCGAAGACTTCTTCGTCTTCTTCAACCTGCCGGCGCACAAGGACCTGGTGGTGCGGCACGGCTCGCTCACTGTCGATGGGGTGCCGTTCCTGCTCGAGCCGTGGCGGGAGGACACCCATGCTGTGCACCAGAAGTGGATGCTGCACGTCCGGGTGGTGATCGAGAAGCTTCCCATGCAGCTCTGGACGCTCGAGGGCACCGTGGAGGCCATTGGAGACAAGGTAATCGTCGACCGCCTCGACAGCCGGACCTTTGAGCGCCCGACACCAAGCTTTTCGTCTGCTGGGTCTGGGTCTGGAACCTCTCGTTCATCCCGACCAAGCGCACGTTCTGGAAGCATGCGAGGGGGGCGGGCCGCGTGGAGGAGATGCACGGCTACTCGCCACCGAGCCGCGTGGTGCCCCCTGCAGGAGCTGCTGCAGTACGACCTACTGCTGCATGTCGACCATGTTGAAGACTGGACGCCGCTCTCGCCGCGCTCCTCGCACTCGCCGCAGAGTGGCCTCCCCTACGACGACGATGATGAGGATGACCGGCCGTACCCCCGCATTGACCCCGGGGTCTAGACCGTGCGCGTCGAGGATGGGCGGCCCGGGCAGGCCCCGGCGCCCCTGCTGTGCCCGCCGTCGCGCGTCGCCTCCTCCGGCTGCAAGGGGATGCCGTCGGGTGCCGCACGCAGAGGACACGACGGAGTTGATCCGGGCTACCACCGGCGCTCATGGGAGGACACGCTGCTGGGGAGGGGTCCCGCGGGTGACCACGGCAAGAGGTCCGCGGCCAGCACCAGGCACTGCAGCCGCACCCCGGTGTCGAGGCACCACCAATGTGCACCTAGGGACCGGCAGGTCGACGCCGATGTTGGGGAACGCAGTATTTCAAAAAAATTCCTATGATCACGCAAGATCTATCTAGGAGAAGCATAGCAACGAGCGGGGAGAGTGTGTCCACGTACCCTCGTAGACCGAAAGCGGAAGCGTTTAGTAACGCGGTTGATGTAGTCGAACGTCTTCGCGATCCAACCGATCAAGTAACAAACGTACGACACCTCCGCGATCTGCACACGTTCAGCTCGGTGACGTCCATCGAACTCTAGATCCAGCTGAGGCCGAGGGAGAGTTTTGTCAGCACGACGGCGTGGTGACGGTGATGATGAAGTTGCCGACGCAGGGCTTCACCTAAGCACTACGACAATATGACCGAGGTGGAAAACTGTGGAGGGAGGCACCGCACACGGCTAAAGATCAACTTGTCTGTCTTTGGGTGCCCCTCTGCCCACGTATATAAAGGAGGGGGGAAGAGGAGGCTGACCTAGGAGGGGCGCGCCTATAGGGGGAGTCCAACTAGGATTCCCAATCCTAGTTGGAGTCCCCTTCCTTTTCCAAGAGGGGAGAGAGGGAAGGAATAGGAGAGGGAGAAGGAAAGAGGGGGGCGCCGCCCCCTCCCTAGTCCAATTCGGACCAGCCAATGGGAGGGCACGCGGCCTCCCCTTGTGGCCCTTCTCTCCTTTCCACTAAGGCCCATGAAGGCCCAATACTTCCCCCGGCGAATTCCCCTAACTCTCCGGTACTCCGGAAAATACCCGAACCACTCAGAACCTTTCCGATGTCCGAATATAGCCTTCCAATATATCGATCTTTACGTCTCGACCATTTCGAGACTCCTCGTCATGTCCGTGATCTCATCTGGGACTCCGAACAAACTTCGGTCATCAAATCACATAACTCATAATACAAATCGTCATTGAACGTTAAGCGTGCAGACCTTACGGGTTCGAGAACTATGTAGACATGACCGAGACACATCTCCGGTAAATAACCAATAGCGGAACCTGGATGCTCATATTGGTTCCTACATATTCTACGAAGATCTTTATGGGTCAAACCGCATAACAACATATGTTGTTCCCTTTGTCATCGGTATGTTACTTGCCCGAGATTCGATCGTCGGTATCACCATACCTAGTTCAATCTCGTTACCAGTAAGTCTCTTTACTCGCTCCGTAATGCATCATCCCGCAACTAACTCATTAGTCACATTGCTTGCAAGGCTTATAGTGATGTGCATTACCGAGAGGGCCTAGAGATACCTCTCTGACAATCGGAGTGACAAATCCTAATCTCGATCTATGCCAACCCAACAAACACCTTCGGAGACACCTGTAGAGCATCTTTATAATCACCCAGTTACGTTATGACTTTTGATAGCACACAAGGTGTTCCTCCGGTATTCGGGGGTTGCATAATCTCATAGTCAGAGGAACATGTATAAGTCTTGAAGAAAACAATAGCAATAAAACTCAACGATCATAATGCTAAGCTAACGGATGGGTCTTGTCCATCACATCATCCTCTAATGATGTGATCCCGTTCATCAAATGACAACACATGTCCATGGCTAGGAAACTTAACCATCTTTGATTAACGAGTTAGTCAAGTAGAGGCATACTAGGGACACTTTGTTTTGTCTATCTATTCACACATGTACTAAGTTTCTGATTAATACAATTATAGCATGAATAATAAACATTTATCATGATATAAGGAAATATAAATAACAACTTTATTATTGCCTCTAGGGCATATTTTCTTCAGTCTCCTACTTGCACTAGAGTCAATAATCTAGTTCACATCGTCATGTGATTTACACCCATAGTTCACATCGCCATGTGACCAACACTCAAAGGGTTTACTAGAGTCAATAATCTAGTTCACATCGCCATGTGATTAACAACCAAAGAGTACTAAGGTGTGATCATGTTTTGCTTGTGAGAGAAGCTTAGTCAACGGGTCTGCCACATTCAGATCCGTATGTATTTCGCAAATTTCTATGTCTACAATGCTCTGGACGGAGCTACTCTAGCTAATTGCTCCCACTTTCAATATGTATCCAGATTGAAACTCAGAGTCATCCAGATCAGTGTCAAAGCTTGCATCGACGTAACCCTTTACGGCGAACTCTTTGTCACCTCCATAATCGAGAAACATATCCTTATTCCACTAAGGATAATTTTGACCGCTGTCCAGTGATCCACTCCTGGATCACTATTATACTCTCTGGCCAAACTCATGGTGAGGTACACAATAGGTTTGGTACACAGCATAGCATACTTTATAGAACCTATGACTAAGGCATAGGGAATGATTTTCATTCTTTTTCTATTTTCTTCCGTGGTCGGGTTTTGAGTCTTACTCAACTTCACACCTTGCAACACAGGCAAGAACTCCTTCTTTGAGTGTTCCATTTTGAACTACTTCAAAATCTTGTGAAGGTATGTACTCATTGAAAAATCTTTATCAAGCGTCTTGATCTATCTATATAGATCTTGATGCTCAACGTGTAAGCAGCTTCACCGATGTCTTTCTTTGAGAAACTCCTTTCAAACACTCCTTTATGCTTTCCAGAAAATTCTACATCATTTCCGATCAATAATATGTCATTCACATATACTTATCAGAAAGGCTGTAGTGCTCCCACTCACTTTCTTGTAAATACAAGTTTCACCGCAAGTCTGTATTAAACTATATGCTTTGATTAACTCATCAAAGTGTATATTCCAACTCCGAGATGCTTGCACCAGTCCATAGATGGATCGCTGGAATTCGCACACTTTGTTAACACCTTTAGGATTGACAACACCTTCTGGTTGCATCATATACAACTCTTCTTTAATAAATCCTTTAAGGAATGCAGTTTTGACATCCATTTGCTAGATTTCATAAAATGCGGCAATTGCTAACATGATTCGGACAGACTTAAGCATCGCTACGGGTGAGAAGGTCTCATCGTAGTCAACTCCATGATTCGGACAACAAGTCGAACTCTGTAGACAGTAACATTACCGTCAGCATCAGTCTTCCTCTTGAAGATCCATTTATTTTCTATGGCTTGCCGATCATCGGGCAAGTCAACCGAAGTCCACACTTTGTTCTCATATATGGATTCTATCTCAGATTTCATGGCCTCAAGCCATCTGTCGGAATCTGGGCTCATCATCGCTTCCTCATAGTTCGTAGGTTCACCATGGTCTAGTAACATGACTTCTAGAACAGGATTACCGTACCACTCTGGTGCGGATCGTACTCTGGTTGACCTATGAGGTTCGGTAGTAACTTGATGTGAAGTTTCATGATCATCATCATTAACTTCCTCACTAATTGGTGTAGGCATCACTTGAACTTATTTAGGTGATGAACCATTTTCCAATTCGAGAGAAGGTACAACTACCTCATCAAGTTCTACTTTCCTCCCGCTCACTTCTTTCGAGAGAAACTCCTTCTCTAGAAAGGATCCATTCTTAGCAACGAATATCTTACCTTCGGGTCTGTGATAGAAGGTGTACCCAACAGTCTCCTTTGGGTATCCTATGAAGACACATTTCTCCGATTTGGGTTCAAGCTTATCAGGTTGAAACTTTTTCACATAAGCATTGCCACCCCAAACTTTAAGAAACGACAGCTTAGGTTTCTTGCAAAACTATAGTTCATATGGTGTCGTCTCAACGGAGTTAGATGGTGCCCTATTTAACGTGAATGCAGCTGTCTCTAATGCATACCCCCAAAATGATAGTGGTAAATCGATAAGAGACATCATAGATCGCACCACATCTAATAAAGTACGGTTACGACGTTCAGGCACACCATTATGCTGTGCTGTTCCAGGTGGCATGAGTTTGTGAAACTATTCCACATTGTTTTAATTGAAGGCCAAACTCGTAACTCAAATATTCGCTTCTGCGATCAGATCGTAGAAACTTTATTTTCTTGTTACGATGATTCTCCACTTCACTCTGAAATTCTTTGAACTTTTCAAATGTTTCAGACTTGTGTTTAATCAAGTAGATATACCCATATCTGCTCAAATCATCTGTGAAGGTCAGAAAAAAATGATACCCGCCGTGAGCCTAAACACTTATTGGACCGCACACATCAGTATGTATTATTTCCAACTTGTCTGTTGCTCGCTCTATTGTTCCGGAGAACGGAGTCTTAGTCCTCTTGCCCATGAGGCATGGTTCGCAAGCATCAAATGATTCATAATCAAGTGATTCCAAAAGTCCATCCGCATGGAGTTTGTTCATGCGCTTTATACCAATATGATCTAAACGGCAGTGCCACTAGTATGTTGCACTATCATTATCAACTTTTGCATCTTTTGGCATCAATATTATGAATATGTGTAACACTACGATCGAGATTCAATAAACCATTCACCTTGGGTGTATGACCACAGAAGGTTTTATTCATGTAAACAAAATAACAATTATTCGTTGACTTCAATAAATAACCATATTGCAATAACATGATCCAATCATATTATGCTCAACGCAAACACCAAATAACATTTATTTTAGGTTCAACACTAATCCCGAAGGTAAAAGGAGTGTGCGATGGTGATCTTATCAACCTTTGGAATCATTTCCAACACACATCGTCACCTCGCCCTCAACTAGTCTTTGTTCATTTTGTAACTCATGTTTCAAGTTACTAATCATAGAAACTGAACCAGTATCAAATACCCAGGGGCTACTATGAATACTAGTAAAGTACACTTCAACAACATGTATATCATATATACTTTTGTTCACTTTGCCATCCTTCTGATCCGCCAAGTATTTGGGCCAGTACCGCTTCCAGTGACCAGTCCCTTTGCAGTAGAAACACTCAGTCTCAGGCTTAGGTCTAGCTTTGGGCTTCTTCATGGGAGTGGCAACTTGCTTGCCATTCTTCTTGAAGTTCCCTTTCTTTCCCTTGCCCTTTTACTTGAAACTAGTGGTATTGTCAACCATCAACACTTGATGCTTTTCTTGATTTCTACCTTCGCCAATTTCACCATCGCGAAGAGCACGGGGAATCATTTTCATCATCCCTTGCATATTATAGTTCATCACAAAGTTCTAGTAACTTGGTGACAGTGAATAGAGAACTTCTGCCAATCACTATCTTATCTGGAAGATTAACTCCCACTTGATTCAAGCGATTGTATTACTCAGACATTCTGAGCACATGCTCACTGGTTGAGCTATTCTCCTCCATCTTGTAGGCAAAGTACTTGTTAGAGGTCTCATACCTCTCGACTCGGGCATGAGTCTGAAATACCAATTTCAGCTCTTGGAACATCTTATATGCCCCGTGGCGTTCAAAACATTTTTGAAGTCACGGTTCTAAGCCGTAAAGCATGGTGCACTAAACTATCAAGTAGTTACCATACCAAGCTTACCAAACGTTCATATCGTCTGCATTTGCTCCTAGAATAGGTCCGTCACCTAGCGGTGCATCAAGGACATAATTCTTCTGTGCAGCAATGAGGATAATCCTCAGATCACAGACCTAGTCCGCATCATTGCTACTATCATCTTTCAACATAGTTTTTCTCTAGGAACATATGAAAAATAAACAAGGAGCTACATTGCGAGCTATTGATCTACAACATAGTTATGCAAATACTATCAGGACTAAGTTCATGATAAATTAAAGTTTAATTAATCATATTACTTAAGAACTCCCACTTAGATAGACATCCCTCTAATCATCTAAGTGATCACGTGATCCATATCAACTAAACCATGTCCGATCATCACGTGAGATGGAGTAGTTTTCAATGGTGAACATCACTATGTTGATCATATCTACTATATGATTCACGTTCGACCTTTCAGTCTCCGTGTTCCAAGGCCATATCTGCATATGCTAGGCTCGTCAAGTTTAACCCGAGTATTCTGCGTGTGCAAAACTGGCTTGCACCCGTTGTATGTGAACGTAGAGCTTATCACACCCGATCATCACGTGGTGTCTCGGCACGACGAACTGTCGCAATGGTCCATACTCAGGGAGAACACTTATACCTTGAATTTTAGTGAGGGATCATCTTATAATGCTACCGTCGTACTAAGCAAAATAAGATGCATAAAAAGATAAATATCACATGCAATCAAATAAGTGATATGATATGGCCATCATCATCTTCTGCCTTTGATCTCCATCTCCAAAGCACCGTCATGATCACCATCGTCACCGGCTTGACACCTTGATCTCCACCGAAGCATTGTTGTCGTCTTGCCAACTATTGCTTCTACGACTATCGCTACCGCTTAGTGATAAAGTAAAGCAATTACATGGCGATTGCATTTCATACAATAAAGCGACAACCATATGGCTCCTGCCAGTTGCCGATAACTGTTACAAAACATGATCATGTCATACAGCAAATTATATATCATCACGTCTTGACCATATCACATCACAGCAAGCCCTGCAAAAATAAGTTAGACGTCCTCTACTTTGTTGTTGCAAGTTTTACGTGGCTGCTACGGGCTTAGCAAGAACCGTTCTTACCTACGCATCAAAACCACAATGATTTTTCGTCAAGTGTGATGTTTTAACCTTCAACAAGGACCGGGCGTAGTCACACTCGATTCAACTAAAGTTGGAGAAACAGACACCCACTAGCCACCTCTGTGTGAAGCACGGCGGTAGAACCAGTCTCATGAACGCGGTCATGTAATGTCAGTCTGGGCCGCTTCATCCAACAATACCGCCAAATCAAAGTATGACATGCTGGTAAGCAGTATGACTATTATCGCCCACAACTCTTTGTGTTCTACTCATGCATATAACATCTACGCATAGACCTGGCCCGGATGCCACTGTTGTGGAACATAGTATTTCAAAAAAAATTCCTACGATCACGCAAGATCTATCTAGGAGAAGCATAGCAACGAGCGGGGAGAGTGTGTCCACGTACCCTCGTAGACCGAAAGCGGAAGCGTTTAGTAACACGTTTGATGTAGTCGAACGTCTTCGGGATCCAACTGATCAAGTACAGAACGCACGGCACCTCCGCAATCTGCACACGTTTAGCTCGGTGACGTCCCCTGAACTCTAGATCCAGATGAGGCCGAGGGAGAGTTTCGTCAGCATGACGGCGGGGTGACGCTGATGATGAAGTTACCGACGCAGGGCTTCGCCTAAGCACTACGAAAATATGACCGAGGTGGAAAACTGTGGAGGGGGGCACCGCACACGGCTAAGGATCAACTTGTGTGTCTTTGGGTGCCCCCGTGCCCACGTATATAAAGGAGGGGGGAAGAGGAGGCCGGCCTAGGAGGGGCGCTCCTATAGGGGGAGTCCAACTAGGATTCCCAATCCTAGTTGGAGTCCTCTTCCTTTTCCAAGAGGGGAGAGAGGAAAGGAATAGGAGAGGGAGAAGGAAAGAGGGGGGCGCCGCCCCCTCCCTAGTCCAATTCGGACCAGCCCATGGGGGCGCGCGGCCTCCCCTTGTGGCCCTTCTCTCCTTTCCACTAAGGCCCATGAAGGCCCAACACTTCCCCCGGCGAATTCCCGTAACCTTTTCGATGTCCGAATATAGCCTTCCAATATATCGATCTTTACGTCTCAACCATTTCGAGACTGCTCGTCATGTCCGTGATCTCATCCGGGACCCCGAACAAACTTCGGTCATCAAATCACATAACTCATAATACAAATCGTCATCGAACGTTAAGGCTGCGGACCTTACGGGTTCGAGAACTATGTAGACATGACCGAGACACATCTCCGGTCAATAACCAATAGCGGAACCTGGATGCTCATATTGGTTCCTACATATTCTACGAAGATCTTTATCGGTCAAACCGCATAACAACATACATTGTTCCCTTTGTCATCGGTATGTTAGTTGCCCGAGATTCGATCGTCGGTATCACCATACCTAGTTCAATCTCGTTACCGGTAAGTCTCTTTACTCGTTCCGTAATGCATCATCCCGCAACTAACTCATTAGTCACATTGCTTGCAAGGCTTATAGTGATGTGCATTACCGAGAGGGCCCAGAGATACCTCTCCGACAATCGGAGTGACAAATCCTAATCTCGATCTATGCTGCTACCTCTTGAGCATGCGTTGGTTTTCCCTTGAAGAGGAAAGGGTGATGCAGCAAAGTAGCGTAAGTATTTCCCTCAATTTTTAAGAACCAATGTATCAATCCAATAGGAGGTTACACGCAAGTCGCCTCGTACCTAGACAAACAAATAAGAACCTTGCAACCAACGCGATAAAGGGGTTGTCAATCCCTTCACGGCCACTTGCAAAAGTGAGATCTGATAGAGATAATAAGATAAATATTTTTGGTATCTTTATGATATAGATTGGAAAGGAAAGATTGCAAAATAAAAGACGGAAGGAATAGTAAATTGATAGGAAAATAATATGATGGAAGATAGACCCGGGGGCCATATGTTTCACTAGTGGCTTCTCTCAAGATAGCATAATTTACGGTGGGTGAACGAATTACTGTCGAGCAATTGATAGAAAAGCGCATAGTTATGAGAATATCTAGGCATGATCATGTATATAGGCATCACGTCCGCGACAAGTAGACCGAAACGATTCTGCATCTACTACTATTACTCCACACATCGACCGCTATCCAGCATGCATCTAGAGTATTAAGTTCATAAGAACAGAGTAATGCATTAGTCAAGATGACATGATGTAGAGGGATAAACTCAAGCAATATGATATAAACCCCATCATTTTATCCTCGATGGCAAAAATACAATACGTGCCTTGCTGCCCCTACTGTCACTGGGAAAGGACACCGCAAGATTGAACCCAAAGCTAAGCACTTCTCCCATTGCAAGAAAGATCAATCTAGTAGGACAAACCAAACTGATAATTCGAAGAGACTTGCAAAGATAACAAATCATACATATAAGAATTCAGAGGAGAATCAAATATTGTTCATAGATAATCTTGATCATAAACCCACAATTCATCGGATCACGACAAACACACCGAGAAAAGAATTACATCGAATAGATCTCCAAGAAGATCGAGGAGAACTTTGTATTGAGATCCAAAGAGAGAGAAGAAGCCATCTAGCTAATAACTATGGACCCGAAGGTCTGTGGTAAACTACTCGCACATCATCGGAGAGGCTATGGTGTTGATGTAGAAGCCCTCCGTGATTGGTTCCCCCTCCGGCGGAGCGCCGGAAAAGGCCCCAGGATGAGATCTCACGGGTACAGAAGGTTTCGGCGGTGGAAATAGGGTTTCGTGGTGCTCCCGGATGTTTTCAGGGTATATGAGTATATATAGGTGAAATAAGTAGGTCGGTGGAGCCACGAGGGGCCCACGAGGGTGGGGGGCGCGCCTACCCCCTGGGCGCGCCTCCCTGCCTCGTGGCTTCCTCGTTGCTTCCTTGAAGTCCACTCCAAGTCTCCTGGATTGCGTTTGTTCCAAAAATAACTCTCCCGAAGGTTTCATTCCGTTTGGACTCCATTTGATATTCCTTTTCTGTGAAACACTGAAATAGGAAAAAAAACAATTTACACTGGGCCTTCGGTTAATAGCTTAGTCCCAAAAATAATATAAAAGTGCATAATAATGCCCATTAAACATCCAAAATAGATAATATAATAGCATGGAACAATAAAAAAATTATAGATACATTGGAGACGTATCAAGCATCCCCAAGCTTAATTCCTACTCGTCCTCGAGTAGGTAAATGATAAAAACAGAATTTTTGATGTGGAATGCTACCTAACATAATTTTCTAAGTAATTCTCTTTATTGTGGCATGAATGTTCAGATCCAAAAGATTCAAGACAAAAGTTTAATATTGACATAAAAATAATAATACTTCAAGCATACGAACTAAGCAATTATGTCTTCTCAAAATAACATGGCCAAATAAAGCTTATCCCTACAAAATCATATAGTCTGGCTATGCTCTATCTTCATCACACAAAGTATTTAATAATGCACAACCCCGATGACAAGCCAAGCAATTGTTTCATACTTTTGATGTTCTCAAACTTTTTCAATCTTCACGCAATATATGAGTGTGAGCCATGGACATAGCACTATATGTGGAATAGAATGGTGGTTGTGGAGAAGACAAAAAGGAGAAGATAGTCTCACATCAACTAGGCGTATCAACGGGATATGGAGATGCCCATCAATAGATATTAATGTGAGTGAGTAGGGATTGTCATGCAACGGATGCACTAGAGCTATAAGTGTATGAAATCTCAAAAGATACATCCAACTCGCTTGCTCACGAAGACCTAGGGTATTTTGAGGAAGCCCATCATTGGAATATACAAGCCAAGTTCTATAATGTAAAATTCCCACTAGTATATGAAAGTGACAACATAGGAGACTCTCTATCATGAAGATCATGGTGCTACTTTGAAGCACAACTGTGGTAAAAGGATAGTAACATTGTCCCTTCTTTCTTTATCTCTCATCTTTCTTTTTATTTATTTGGGCCTTTTTATCTTCTTCTTTTTTATGGCCTCTTTTTTTTTCTTTTTTTTTCTTTTTGTCCGGAGTCTCATCCCGACTTGTGGGGGAATCATAGTCTCCATCATCCTTTCCTCACTTGGGACAATGCTCTAATAATGATGATCATCACACTTTTATTTACTTACAACTCAAAAATTACAACTCAATACTAGAACAAAATATGACTCTATGTGAATGCCTTCGGCGGTGTAACGGGATATGCAATGAATCAAGAGTGACATGTATGAAGGAATTATAAAGGTGGCTTTGCAACATATACGATGTCAACTACATGATCATGCAAAGCAATATGACAACGATGGAGCGTGTCATAATAAATGGAACGGTGGTAAGTTGCATGGCAATATATCTCGGAATGGCTATGGAAATGCCATAATAGGTAGGTATGGTGGCTGTTTTGAGGAAGGTATAAGGTGGGTGTATGATACCGGCGAAAGGTGCGCGATATTAGAGAGGCTAGCAATGGTGGAAGGGTGAGAGTGCGTATAATCCATGGACTCAACATTAGTCATAAAGAACTCACATACTTATTGCAAAAATCTATTAGTTATCAAAACGAAGTACTACGCGCATGCTCCTAGGGGGATAGATTGGTAGGAAAAGACCATCGCTCGTCCCCGACCGCTACTCATAAGGAAGAAAATCAATAAATAAACCATGCTCCGACTTCATCACATAACGGTTCACCATACGTGCATGCTACGGGAATCACAAACTTTAGAACAAGTATTTCTCAAATTCACAACTAATCAACTAGCATGACTCTAATATCACCATCTTCATATCTCAAAACAATTATCGAGTATCAAACTTCTCATAGTATTCGATGCACTTTATATGATAGTTTTTATTATACCTATCTTGGATGTTCATCATATTAGGACTAAGTTTAAAGCCAAAACAAACTACCATGCTGTTCTAAAAGACCCTCAAAATAATATAAGTGAATCATGAGAGATCAATTATTTTTATAAAATAAAACCATCACCGTGCTCTAAAAGATATAAGTGAAGCACTAGAGCAAAGTTATCTAGCTCAAAAGATATAAGTGAAGCACATAGAGTATTCTGATAAATTTCGATTTATGTATGTCTCTCCAAAAGGTGTGTACAGCAAGGATGATTGTGGTAAACTAAAAAGCAAAGACTCAAATCATACAAGACGCTCCAAGCAAAACACATATCATGTGGTGAATAAAAATATAGCCTCGAGTAATGTTACCGATGAACGAAGAAGAAAGAGGGGATGCCTTCCGGGGCATCCCCAAGCTTAGGATTTGGTTGTCCTTGAATTTTACCTTGGGGTGCCTTGGGAAGCTTAGGCTCTTGCCACTCCTTATTCCATAATCCATCAAATCTTTACCCAAAACTTGAAAACTTCCCAACAGAAAACTCAACAGAAAATCTCATGAGCTCCGTTAGCATAAGAAAACAAATCACCACTTTAAGGTACTCTAATGAACTCGTTCTTTATTTATATTGGTGTTAAACCTACTGTATTCCAACTTGTATACGGTTCATACCCCCCGATACTAGCCATAGATTCATCAAAATAAGCAAACAACACACGAAAAACAGAATCTGTCAAAAACAGAACAGTCTGCAGAAATCTGATTTGTTCGAATACTTATGGAACTCCAAAAATTATGAAAAACTAGGATAGCCTGGAAAATTTGTATATTGATCTACTGCAAAACGAATTGGCAATTTATCACATTCTGGTGAATTTTAACAATTATTTTCGTGAGCGCAAAGTTTCTGTCTTTTTCAGCAAGATCAAACAACTATCACCCAAGAAGATCCTATTGGTTCTACTTCGCACAAACACTAATTAAAACATAAAAGCACATCTAAAAAGAATCTAGATGAATTATTTATTACTAAATAGAAACACAAAGCAAGAAATAAAAATAAAATTGGATTGCCTCCCAACAAGCGCTATCGTTTAACGCCCCTAGCTAGGCATTGATAATTTCAATGATGCTCACATCAAAGACGAGAATTAAAGCACAAAGAGAGCATCATAGAACACGTGATAAACACATCTAAGTCTAACATACTTCCTATGCATAGGCATTTTATAAGAAAACAAATTATCATAGCAAGCAAAAATTAGCATATGCAAGGAAGAAGAAAGAGATGATAGCAATCTCAACATGACGAGAGGTAATTTAGTGACATGAAAATTTCTACAACCATATTTTCCTCTCTCATAATAATTGGATCATAATCAAATTCAACAAAATAGCTATCACATAAAATGTTTTCAACACGATCCACATGCATGCAAAGTGGACACTCTTCCAAAATAGTGGGATTAACATTAACTAAAGTCATGACCTCTCCAAACCCACTTTTATAAAAAAAATCATAAGATTGAACATTCTACAAATATGTGGGATCTAAAGTTGACACTCTTCCAAACCCACTTTCAATATTATTGCAAACACTATTATCAATCTCATATTCATCATGGGGCTTGAATAAATTTTCAAGATCATAAGAAGAATCACCCCAATCGTGATCATTGCAACAAGTAGTAGACATAGCAAAACTAGCATCCCCAAGCTTAGGGTTTTGCATATTATTAGCGCAATTGACATCAAGAGAATTTATAATAACATCATTGCAATCATGCTTTTCATCGAAGGAACTATCAAGTATGTGTGCAATAGCAACGATCTCATGTTTAACATAAGGAACTATAGCAAATTCATCTTCATAAATATTGGCATCATGGCCACAAGAATAGCAAGCATCATGTTCATCAAGGGATATTTCAATCAAATCATCGGAATCATAATTATCTCTAGATTCATGCATATCATTATTTTCTTCAGAAGCAACGGTCATTCTTTCAATAAACTCTTTGACATAGACATTATGAGCATAGTTTTCATAGCAATATTTAAGTATGTCAAAATTTTCAGATTCGTAGAGAGTAATATCATACTTTTCAATCAAAGAAGAAACTTTATAAGCACCCTTAAAAGCAACAAATTCTTCAATTTGTTCGATATCGTAGTAACTATAAACACTCTTTGCATAAGAAGATAAGATTTCATTATCATTAAACTCAAATAGGTAGGGGTGGTGTTTTTAGGGTTCTTAGAGCAACAAGTAAAATCATAAATTTCACAAAGATTCCAAGCATAACACAGCAATCCGTTCATTTATTCCCATAAGAGTCTCCCTTTTTCAGACAAACGGTGATGCACAAAATGAGCATGCTCATCTAAAGATTTCCCATCAGCTAGGCTAGTTGGGGATTCAGCACGAGCGCATAAGGATCGAAGATGATCCAAGTAGAACACTTTAAGTGGATCCATATCAATAGATTTTCAGCAAGCGAAGATGCAAGCATATAGAAGGCACATGGCAACACGAGCAAACAGAAGGACGAAGGGAAAAAGAAGGCGAATAAAACGGCAAGGGTGAAGTGGGGGAGAGGAAAACGAGAGGCAAATGGCAAATAATGTAATGCGAGGGATAAGAGTTTGTGATGGGTACTTGGTATGTCTTGACTTGGCGTAAGCCTCCCCCGCAACGGCGCCAGAAATGGCTCGTTGACGGGAGATCAAATCTTGACTTGACTTGGTGTAAGCCTCCCCGGCAACGGCGCCAGAAATCCTTCTTGCTACCTCTTGAGCATGCATTGGTTTTCCCTTGAAGAGGAAAGGGTGATGCAACAAAGTAGCGTAAGTATTTCCCTCAGTTTTTGAGAACCAAGGTATCAATCCAGTAGGAGGTTACACGCAAGTCGCCTCGTACCTACACAAACAAATAAGAACCTTGCAACCAACGCGATAAAGGGGTTGTCAATCCCTTCACGGCCACTTGCAAAAGTGAGATCTGATAGCGATAATAAGATAAATATTTTTGGTATCTTTATGATATAGATTGGAAAGTAAAGATTTCAAAATAAAAGACGGAAAGAATAGTAAATTGATAGGAAAATAATATGATGGAAGATAGACCCGGGGGCCATAGGTTTCACTAGTGGCTTCTCTCAAGATAGCATAATTTACGGTGGGTGAACGAATTACTGTCGAGCAATTGATAGAAAAGCGCATAGTTATGAGAATATCTAGGCATGATCATGTATATAGGCATCACGTCCGCGACAAGTAGACCGAAATGATTCTGCATCTACTACTATTACTCGACACATCGACCACTATCCAGCATGCATCTAGAGTATTAAGTTCATAAGAACAGAGTAACGCATTAGGCAAGATGACATGATGTAGAGGGATAAACTCAAGCAATATGATATAAACCCCATCTTTTTATCCTCGATGGCAACAATACAATACGTGCCTTGCTGCCCCTGCTGTCACTGGGAAAGGACACCACAAGATTGAACCCAAAGCTAAGCACTTCTCCCATTGCAAGAAAGATCAATCTAGTAGGCCAAACCAAACTGATAATTCAAAGAGACTTGCAAAGATAACAAATCATACATATAAGGATACAGAGGAGAATCAAATATTGTTCATAGATAATCTTGATCATAAACCCACAATTCATCGGATCTCGACAAACACACCGCAAAAAGAATTACATCGAATAGATCTCCAAGAAGATCGAGGAGAACTTTGTATTGAGATCCAAAGAGAGAGAAGAAGCCATCTAGCTAATAACTGTGGACCCGAAGGTCTGTGGTAAACTACTCACACATCATCGGAGAGGCTATGGTGTTGATGTAGAAGCCCTCCATGATTGATTACCCCTCCGGCGGAGCGCCATAAAAGGCCCCAAGATGGGATCTCACGGGTACAGAAGGTTGCGGCGGTGGAAATAGGGTTTCGTGGTGCTCTCGGATGTTTTCAGGGTAGGCGAAAGAAGTAGCTCGGTGGAGCCACGAGGGGCCCACGAGGGTGGGGGGCATGCCTACCCCCTGGGCGCGGCTCCCTGCCTCGTGGCTTCCTCGTTGCTTCCTTGACGTCCACTCCAAGTCTCCTCACTACAAAAAAAAGACACATCCGTGACATTTTGGGCCGAACGAAATTTTTTTTGTCATACTTATGACACTTCTATGACGATAATTGTGACAAAACCTGGTATCATCATAGATGTGGTGGGGTCCTACTTCTATGACAAAAAATCATGACAGAAAATGGGCTTTTCGTCCTGGGCGGGCCGGAGACGCAGCTGCATGACTTTCTTTGGGCCGTCCATGACGGAAAAAACCGTGGTAGAAGCGAGGGCGAGGAAAATATCGGGGTGTTCCCGGTTACGGTGGGTGGTCGGGGCCGAGCGATGCGCGTTTCTCTTGTACACGCACGCGCCTGGGTGCGAGGCGTTGGGCTCTAACTGAACCCGAGCGAGGCGTTGGGCTCTAACTGAACCCGAGCGATTGCACTGCAGGCTACGCGTTACTGAACCCGAGCGATCGATCGATGGCTGTTAACTGAACCCGATCGAGCGATTCCTTCGCTACTGTTGCTAACTGAAGCCGATCGATGCTGCCTCTGGATGAACAGTGAGTGTTGCTGGGGGGGTTTGGATGAACAGTTCCCAGTGGGGGTGGATGAACAGGACCCCGTGGTGTTACCTCTGGATGGACAGGACCCTGATCGATCGAGCCGGTTGGGGCTGGATGAACAGGACCCCGTGGAGGGCTGGATGAACAGGACCACCCCGTGGAGGGCTGGATGAACAGTAGATGGTGGAGGGCTGGATGAACAGTAGCCCGTGGAGGGGTGGTTGAACAGTAGCCCATGGAGAGGGCTGGTTGAACAGTAGCCCATGGAGAGGGCTGGTTGAACAGTAGCCGGTGGAGTAGCGCACGGTGGAGGCTGGATGAACAGGAGCCCGTGGATGAACAGTCGCGGGTGGAGGCTGGAGGAGGTCGACGGTGGATGAACAGTAGCGCGTGGAGGCTAGAGGGGGTCGACGGTGGAGATGAACAGTATCCCGTGGAGTCTTGTTTTGTGATACGCCACACCCCTCCCGATGAACATGACCCCCGTTTCGACCGTAGCGCTCCAACACAAGTCCGTTTCCTCCGTTTTGCGGTACGCCACACCCCTCCCGATCAACAGGACCCCCGTTTCGATCGTAGGAGCCCCGTTTCCTCCGTTTTCCGGTACGTCAGACCCCTCCCGATGAACAGGATCCCGTTTCGAACGTGGCCAGTCGAACACAAGGTCGTTTCCTCCATTCTACGGTACGCCAGGCCTCGTTTCCATCGGCTGTTCCGTCCAAGCCGGTTGGCTCCCACGCGTTCTGTTGCCTCCCGATGAACACGACGCATTCCGTTGCCTCCCCATGAACACGAGGATGACGCAGTTTCTCCGTTCCGACCCAGCCATGTACACGAGCCCTGGCCGTACGTACGTGCAAGTAGGCATTCGAGACCCCGCCCGTATGTACGTACGTGGCCGTATTTACTTTCATGCACCCTGGCCGCTGTACGTACGTGTACATGCTACATGCGCGCCTCTACTATGACACGTGCACACCTCTACATCTACCAGTATGTACGTACACGTTCGCGACGAGAATGACAACGCTACGTATGCTTCGACCAGATGGGTCCCGACTATCAGGCACTTCCTTGCATGCGAAGATGTAGCTGGTGGGTCCCAGTAGTCAGGGGAAATGTTTTTTTTGCGAAATACGGTGGCCCGTCCGATGGGTCCCCGCTATCAGGTGGAGGAATAATTATTTTGCGCGTAATAAGGAGGCACTTCCTTGCTGCGGCCGTGGACCCAGCTGTCAGCCTCTCCACGTACACTCCACGTCCGATGGAAGCCGTTCCTTGACCACGCCGCGCCAAGAGCACCAGGGCGGTGGACGACGGCGAGGCCTGGGAAGGGGACGAGGCGGAGCCGGGGAAGACGCGGCAGTGGATGCCCACGCGTAGAGGAGTATGAGGGTTCACTGGTTCGCTGCGGTGTGAGGCTGCCGTCGCCGCAGAATAACAGGGGGTGTGGGTGAGTAGAGGGATGGCCTGGCCAGCGGTGGGAGTAGTAGGGGGCGGTGAGGCCGCCGCTGCATCGCAGCCGGCCACGGGAGGCAGGAGCACGAGGCACGACCGGCGCTGGTTTGGGCGGCTGGAGCAAGAAGACCAGAGGTTGAAGAAGCACTATGGCCGTTGGATGGACATCGTACGGTCACTGGAGCTAGAATCGTGCATATTGACTAAGTTGACAAAGCCCTCCGTCCCCGTCAACTTAGTAGGCCCACAAGTCAGCCTGCCACTATACTGGGTCCCAGCTAGCAGGGGGAGTATTCATTTTTTTGTGCGTAATAAGGAGGCACTTCCTTGCGTGCGAAGATATAGCTGGTGGGTCCGAGCTGTCAGCGGCGGTAACGTTTTTTTCGCGAAATACAGAGGCCCTTTCGGTGGGTCCCAGATGTCAGGTGGAGGAATCATTATTTTGCGCGTAATAAGGAGGCATTTCCTTGCGTGCGGCCGTGGACCCAGCTGTCAGCCTCTCCACGTACAGTCCACTTCAGATGCATGTCGGTCGTTGACCACGTTGACCAGGCCGCGCCGAGAGCACCAGGGCGGTGGACGACGGCGAGGCCTAGGAAGGGAACGACACGGAGGCAGGGAAGACTCGGCAGTTGTTTCCCACGCGGAGGGGAGTACGACTGTACGAGGGTTTACTGGTTCGTCTGCCGTCGCCGGAGAATAACAGCAGGTGTGGGTGAGTAGAGGGATGGCTAGGCCAGCGATGGGAGTACGGTGGGGCGGTGAGGCCTGCGCGGCAGCACAGCCGGCCGCGGGGAGGAGAGAGCAGGCAGTCCCGCCGGCGCTTGTTTGAGCGGCTGGAGCAGGAAGAGCAGAGATTGAAGAAGCACGACGGCCGTTGGATGGACATCCAACAGTCACTGCTTGTGCGTCAACCTTTTTTTAGGAAAGCCTCAAATCTGTGGAAAACATCATACAGCCCATCTGCCATTATTTCTAATAATTTACAGCCCATTTGCTAATTCTTAAGGTTTTTTTGGAGCCCATATTCTTTTTGTTAGCATTACAGCCCATATTGTGGCCACGGTTAAAAATTATACGAAATTTTGCATATTTCGGTGCGGTCCGAACTGTTTTTAATCCCGAAATTTCGAGTCACATTCAAACTGATTTTAAAAATAAATGTATATCAATATAAAATCCAACAAATTGTCCACGCATAAAAATCAATGCAATTTAAAATCTCGAAATGAAAAAAAGAAATTTGAAACTAATTGCCGGTTTGATGTGTTTTAAAAATGTACAACCCATTTCTCATTACTGATAGGCCATTTTCTCGGCCAGCCGAATGAAGCTCTCCTCGTCTTGAAAGATTTGCAGCCCAACAGGCCTGACAAAGCGACTTACTTGGCAAATCACAAAAAAACTGGGCTGTGGCCGTGGACCCAGCTGCGGCCGTGGACCCAGCTGTCAGCCTCTCCACGTACAGTACTCTTCCGATGGAAGTCGGTCGTTGACCACATTGACCACGCCGCGCCGAGAGCACCAAGGCGGTGGACGACGGCGAGGCCTAGGAAGGGGACGACGCGGAGCCGGGGAAGACGCGGCAGTGGATGCCCACGCGGAGAGGAGTACGAGGGTTCACTGGTTCGGCTGCGGTGTGAGGCTGCCGTCGCCGCAGAATAACAGGGGGTGTGGGTGAGTAGAGGGATGGCCCTGGCCAGCGGTGGGAGTAGTAGGGGGTGGTGAGGCCTCCGCGGCATCACAGCCGGCCACGGGAGGCAGGAGCACGCGGCACGACCGGCGCTGGTTTGGGCGGCTGGAGCAAGAAGACCAGAGGTTGAAGAAGCACTACTGCCGTTGGATGAACATCGTACGGTAACTGGAGCTAGAATCGTTCATATTGACTAAGTTGACAAAGCCCTCCGTCCCCGTCAACTTGGTAGGCCCACAAGTCAGCCTCCCACTATGCTGGGTTCCAGCTGGCAGGGGGAGTATTCATTTTTTTGTGCGTAATAAGGAGGCACTTCCTTGCGTGCGAAGATAGCTGGTGGGTCCGACCTGTCAGCGGGGGGCACGTTTTTTTCGCGAAATACAGAGGCCCTTCCGGTGGGTCCCAGATGTCAGGTGGAGGAATCAAAGACTTGAGAAGGCGTACAGAACAAGCTAGTGTACCAGTAAAGAGACGTTGCTGAGTTTTAGAAAAAAGAGAGACGTGCTCCTGTAGCTGGTTCGAATCCAAACCTAGACTATGACTATATATGGTGCTATGCTACTCTGCAAGTAATGAAACTGACATATCCAACGTTCGCTTCTCCTCTTCTCTACTTACTCTGCCTAGCATCAGAAGCTCTGGCCGCAGCAACCATGTCCGCTGGCTGCTCGTCCACCTGCTCTTCAGCAGGCAACAACCAAATATGCGCCAAGTCGCCACCCGTACCATCGCCTGTGGGTCTCATCACACCCCCGCCGGCACGCGCACCGCAGCCGGTTGCTCATCGCAACCCGCTGCCGTTGGTGTGGTGCCACTGCTGCAAATCACGCAGAGTCATCCGTCGCGTCTCAACCACAATCCTCAACCCTGGCCGAGTCTTCTACAAATGCCCGAATCATGGGGTAATAATATGTTTAAGTGTTGTTCTGCTGCTTTCAGTTGCTGATTTTTTTAATAGTTTGGTTGATGATCTTCCAATTTGATTCGTGCAGAAAAGGGAAGATTCGTGTGATTTGTATTTCTGGGAAGTTGCTGATGTGGGGGAGTGCAACTACGCTGATTATTTGGTTAGCCGAGGAATCCCAATACCAGCAGGTTGGGGTGTTGGACAAGTAACTGAAGGAACGACAGAAGAGGAAGATGCAGAGCAGAAGGTTAAAGATGCAGTTCCTCTGATCATGGCCAAGCAACAGCTGCTGAACGGCCTTGACAGCAATGAGGAGATGAAAGAGCTTGTGAAGATAATGGGCAAAATCGATGTGCTCTGTAGGATGATTGTCTCTTTATTTGCAGTGTATGTAGCACTCGTGATGTATTCAGTGGCTATGACATGAGCACTTTGCTGAAACTAGTAATGAATGAAACCTGTGTAGCAGGCTGGGCGTAGTGTTGTGAACATCTAATGATTTCTATTAACGGAAATCAGGGGGTATCCCCTTTTGCTCATAAATAAATAAATAGCAGAGGCCCTTTTGGTAATAAATAAATAAATTAGCAGAGGCCCTGTCGGGTCAGCTTTGTTCTCATTCGAAGACGTCGAGCAAATTGCAGTCCAACAGCAAACTATGTCATCAAATTCAAGTTTCACAGCCAAATATGAGTACAACTAAACAACAATGTCATCATGTTTTAGTCGTCATACAATCACCAAACACAAATCAGCATACATAACAAGTGATGTTCTCACAGGAAAATACTAAACAACATGTTCATCAGGTTTCAGTTGTCATAGCAAACACAATTTCACATAGTAGATAAAAAACGTCTTCTGACAGGCAAATACGACAAAAGCAATGTAATCATCATCCGCAGCAGCAGCGTCAACATCTTCGCCATGTGTATCAGTCTGAATCGTAATTCCCCATGGTGTCATCTTCTTCTTCGTCCTCAACGTCCTCGAACGTTGGCTTCTTCTTGATCAACTCTTGTATGTCCACAGCACGACAGGCAATCTTTTCGCCGGCGTCATTGACGTGATGGTTCTCAAAGATATTAGGAACATCTGTGTTATCTTGTACATCAGGAGCAGTGTAAGCATCATCTTGTTGTGCAACTTCATTAAACGAATTCCTCTGCTCAAACCTTTGCAATACTCTCCAGTCATCGCTACGTGCAAATGTGTCTTCCAAGAAAATATCTGTGTTGCTTGATTTGCCAAAATAAAAGGCTCGTTGGTCTGGTACGCCGCCTTGACATTGATGGATTTGAAATAATCATCAGCTCTGGGTTTTGCGATCCTGGAAAACAGGTTATACCAACGACAGCACAACAGAACCACACACCGATGATCCTCGAAACTGGAGATATACTGCAACTGAACAATGTCTGTTATGTTAGCATACATTTCAGTTGTCTCTTTGTCATACGTATCCGTGCTCATGATGGCACTGTTTTGTGTCTTCCTGCCTTCGTCTCGTGCAAGGGTGTTGTAGCGCACATCTCCAACAACGCAAGATTCATAATGTCTTACCCGAGTATCAGGACCCATTGCTAGTGAGTAAAGGGCATCATCAACTGCCTGCCCATCCTCCCGCATCTTCTTAACCTATGGTTAGAAAATAGACAAGCTGATCATCTTATGTACTCAATATATTAAAAAAACTGACAGTGCAATTCAAAAGCTTACATGGCTCTTGAACCATTTCGCAAATCCTGCCATAACCAGTTTGTCAATGTTTCTTGGATTTTGCGGCAGTAACTCCTTTTTGTAGATGCTGCACAACATAGTGATCGCGTCAAACATCTAAATATATAAGAATGTGCTGCAAGTTTAGTAGATTACGATGTATAAGCTGCAGTACTTAGCACTTACTTGATATAAGGTAGTATCTCAGGACAGTTATTCAACACATACCAAACCATTTTGTCCAAATCTTTAGGTTTGTCCTCTTGTCGACTCTTCCCTGTAACTCGAACAGAATAATCGAAAACATTGAGCCCGGGATTGTCTTCATCCACCTCTTTGCTAAGCTGATCAGCTGTTTCAATGTATTTTGAGCAGAATGTCAACGCTTCTGTAGCAATGTAGGCCTCTGCAATGGAACCCTCGGGTCTAGCTCTGTTCCTAACATAGCCCTTGAAAGTGCCTAGCCGCCTTTCAATAGGGTACATCCAGCCATACTGTACTGGACCTCTAAGTAGTGCCTCATCAGGTAGATGAACAGCCAAATGCACCATCACATCAAAGAAGGCTGGAGGATATATCTTCTCAAGGTCGCATAGGATAGTTGGTATCTTGTCTCTAAGACGCTCCAAAGCATCTATCCTGATATTTCTACTGCAGAGTTCCCTGAAGAATTGTCCCAACTCTGCAACTGCTCTGTATAAGTCAGGGCGGCCCAATCCTCTAAGGATAACAGGTAAAACCCTTTGAAGTAGGACGTGGCAGTCATGAGTTTTCAACCCTTGTACCTTGTTTCCATCTGCACTGACTCTCCTTTCAGGGTTGGAAGCAAATCCATGTGGGAATCTCACACGTGACAGGACCTCGCAGAATTCTTTTCTTTTTACCTTGTCCAAGACGTACACAGCTGGTGCCATATCCCGTGGTTTACCTTCATCTTGCACCTGCAAATCCTGTCTGATACCCAGGTGTGTCAAATCAATCCTAGATTTTAAGGTATATTTCATCTTGCCTTCAATATTAAGAAGTGTGTCGATAATGCTGTCACATATATTTTTCTCGATGTGCATCACATCAAGATTATGCCGCAGATCCAAATCTTTCCAATACTCCAAGTCCCACAAAGTGGACCTGCGGGTAAACAATAATCTCTCTTCTGCCCTGCCACGCTTCCTTTTCCCGCTACCATTATCAGGATGGTTTCCTGGTGTAATATGCCTGACCTTCTCTAATTCCACTTGCAACGCATCGGCGGTGAGCCTCTTTGGCGCATCACGGTTTTCATGCTTTGCATTGAACACATGGCTTTGGTATTTTCTAGGATGCGGCTTGTCCTTGGCAAGGAAACAACGGTGTCCAATGTAACAGATCTTGCTAAGTATTGCGTATGACAGCGGATTCCTGTCACAGCGAACACATGCATTGTAACCATGTGTCGTTCGCCCTGACATAGTGCCCAAAGCCGGATAATCATGGATGCACCAAATTATAACAGCACGCAGAAAGAAATCAGCTGGTGGGCTGCTATATAGGTCTCGAGTGAGAACACCCCTCCATAGCTGTTGAAGTTCCTCCACAAGAGGCTCCATGAACAAATCAAAATCCTTTCCAGGACTTTTTGGACCTGGGATGAGCAAGGCCATCATGTAGTTTGATTCTTTGGTGCAGACATTTGGAGGCATGTTGTAAGGGATAACAAGCACTGGCCACATGCTATATGTGGCGCTCTGGTGGCCAAATGGGTTAAATCCATCTGAAGCTAAGCCAAGTCTAGTGTTTCTCGGGTTAGCAGCAAACTTTTCGTGTTTCTAATTGAAGCTTTTCCACTCACTACCTGTTGGGAATCGTAGCATAATTTAAAATTTTCCTACTCTCACCAAGATGCATCTATGGAGTCTACTAGCAACGAGGGGAAAGGAGTGGATCTACATACCCTTGTAGATCGCGAGCGGAAGCGTTCCAATGAACGTGGATGATGGAGTTGTACTCGCCGTGATCCAAATCACCGATGACCGAGTGCCGAACGTACGGCACCTCCGCGTTCAACACACGTACGGTGCAGCGACGTCTCCTCCTTCTTGATCCAGCAAGGGGGAAGGAGAGGTTGATGGAGATCCAACAGCACGACGGCGTGGTGGTGGATGTAGCGGCTCTCCGGCAGGGCTTCGCCGAGCTTCTGCGAGAGAGAGAGAGGTGTTGCAGGGGAGGAGGGAGGCGCCCAAGGCTGTGATATTGCTGCCCTCCCTTCCCCCCACTATATATAGGGCCAAGGGAGAGGGGGGGCGCAGCCTTGCCCCTTCCTCCAAGGAAGGGTGCGGCCAGGGGGGGAGTCCTTCCCCCCCAAGGCACCTCGGAGGTGCCTTCCCCCTTTAGGACTCTACCTTTTTTTTCTTATCTCTTGCGCATGGGCCTCTTGGGGCTGGTGCCCTTGGCCCATATAGGCCAAGGCGCACCCCTTACAGCCCATGTGGCCCCCCGGGGCTGGTGGACCCCCTTGGTGGACCCCCGGACCCCTTTCGGCACTCCCGGTACAATACCGATAAAGTGCGAAACTTTTCCGGCGACCAAAATAAGACTTCCCATATATAAATCTTTACCTCCGGACCATTCCGGAACTCCTCGTGACGTCCGGGACTCCGAACAACTTTCGGGTTTCCGCATACATATATCTCTACAACCCTAGCGTCACCGGACCTTAAGTGTGTAGACCCTACGGGTTCGGGAGACATGCAGACATGACCGAGACGCCTCTCCGGTCAATAACCAACAGCGGGATCTGGATACCCATGTTGGCTCCCACATGTTCCACGATGATATCATCGGATGAACCACGGTGTCGAGGATTCAATCAATCCGTATGCAATTCCCTTTGTCAATCGGTATGTTACTTGCCCGAGATTCGATCGTCGGTATCCCAATACCTTGTTCAATCTCGTTACCGGCAAGTCTCTTTACTCGTACCGCAATGCATGATCCCGTGACTAACGCCTTAGTCACATTGAGCTCATTATGATGATGCATTACCGAGTGGGCCCAGAGATACCTCTCCGTTTACACGGAGTGACAAATCCCAGTCTCGATCCGTGCCAACCCAACAGACACTTTCGAAGATACCCGTAATGCACCTTTATAGTCACCCAGTTACGTTGTGACGTTTGGCACACCCAAAGCACTCCTACGGTATCCGGGAGTTGCACGATCTCATGGTCTAAGGAAAAGATACTTGACATTGGAAAAGCTCTAGCAAACGAAACTACACGATCTTTTATGCTATGCTTAAGTTGGGTCTTGTCCATCACATCATTCTCCTAATGATGTGATCCCGTTATCAATGACATCCAATGTCCATAGTCAGGAAACCATGACTATCTGTTGATCAACGAGCTAGTCAACTAGAGGCTTACTAGGGACAGGTTGTGGTCTATGTATTCACACATGTATTACGATTTCCGAACAATACAATTATAGCATGAATAATAGACAATTACCATGAACAAAGAAATATAATAATAACCATTTATTATTGCCTCTAGGGCATATTTCCAACACTACCATGTGATGGATGGCTCATTACATTCTGATCTCTGTACTCCTGGTTCCTAGAATGCCACAGTACATCTTCTCTTGTTTCAGCATCATGAAACAACCTCTGCAATCTTGGTGTAATTGGAAAATGTCTCAGAACATTATGAGGAATCCTCTTCACAACATCGCCATCTTTCCATCTTGATGATTTGCATTTCGGGCATTCACTTAAGTTGGCATAATCCTTCCGGAACAGAACACAATTATTCTTACAAACATGGATCATATCATATCCAATTCCAACTGCACGAAGGAAATTCTTCATTTTACTGTAGGTATGTGGCAGCTCAGACGCATCTCGGAAAGCTTTGCGGAAAGCAGCCAACATCGCATCGAATGATTTGTTGGTCATCTGCTCAGATGTCTTCACCTGAAGAAAGGTGACCATAGCTGAGAATACTGACAGCTTATTTCCTGGGGTGACAGCCACGTTGCATTGTTCCAACATGCGGGCCCACCGTTTTTCTTCTGCAGGTGAAAGTTCACGGAATGCACGAGCATTTCGTAGCATTGTTTCAATGTTGGTCAAACTCACTGGCTCCGCCACCACCTCCTCCTCCTCCTCTTCCACCTGAGCATCAGGTAGATCAAGATGGTGATCAGCTGCTTCCACGTAGTCAATAACATTGACGTTCACAGCTTCACCATGATGAACCCACCTAGTATATGTGACCGACATCCCATACAAGTGTAGATGATTTTGCACAGTTGACTGGGGTCTTGTAACTGAATTCATACAACTGCTACACGGGCAGAGCACATCTGATTTCGGACCACCATACTCAGCTCTGATAAAGTTCATGAAGTTTTCAACCCCCTCGACATATGCAGCGGAGAATCTTCGAGCAGAAGTTATCCAAGTCCTGTCCATCTGTTAGACATACAAATTAGTTCTTCTACTAGATATTACAGGAAAAACATATATGCTTTTTTATGAAGTCCAGAAGAAAATACCTACGTCGATGTCTAAAGCTATAGCAAGATATTTGGACGAGCAGATCTAAGTAACGAAATATATGTAAAGCTAATTCAGCAAACAGATGTGAGTGCTAAATTATGGTAGGCTGTTTCAGCAGTCAATGAGGCTGAGCACACAGCCATCAAACTATCGAAGGCCATCGCAGCAACAAAGATCGAGTATAAAACGGTGTAGAGCTATTTCACCTAACAGATTGGCTACTAGACCATGGCAATCTATGTCATAATAAATATATGGCAGGATATTTTAGCAACTAATCGGCCTTGGCATGCCATCTCAGCTAAGAAGATTGAGTGCAGAACAGGGCAAGGAAGCTTCTTAAGCAGAGCATATTGACTGTAAACTACTTCGGCAAACAGTGAGATTAACAACGTCTATCAGCTAACATTCAGCGCTACACCGACACGCACGGGGCCTCAGTCTAGAATGCGCGTACCGTGGGAGAAGCTGACCGCCGTGCATCTCCACACGAACGTCGCCAGCGGTGGCGGCGCTGACCGCCGTGCGCCTCCACAAAAACATCGCCAGCGGTGGCGGCGCGGCTAGAGGACGGCAGTCTATGAGAGCGTACTGTGGGAGCGAGAGGATCGCCGTGCGTCCCCTCGACGAACCACGGCGCCGACGTATCGGCGTGGCGGGGAGGGCGGCTTTGGCGGAGCGAATGGAGTGGAGGGGGGCGGGGGGAGGGGGTTTGGGGAATATTATTGGCTAGTTGGCCGAAGGGCGGTTGAATCTAGGATTTGGGGGGAATTTTTGGGTGGGGGAGGATTTTTGCGCGGTGGGCAGGGGGAGTTTGGCGCATGGTCGGTTTCTCCAAGTGCAGTCCCACATGTCAGTGAAGAGGCAAGCCGAAGTGCGTTCCGTTTGCGTGAGCCGTGTGCAGGACCGAACGTGTGTGGGGTGCAATGCGACCGCGACAGGGGTGCTGTGAGTGTACCGCCTTTTTTCCTTTTAAACTAGGTGCTTCACCCCCTAAAAAAACTTGTTGCTTCGCGCGATCCATCGATACTACTGCTAGTAATCCGGTAATCCCGACTAAAATGGCGTGACCGGGTCTTTTCCCGCGCGATATGCTGGGAGGTTGGCTTAGTTGGGTTTTTTAGGACGAGTAATGCTACACCTACGTAGTCTCAGTTACGTAATTAACATAATGTGAAATGTGTGAGCTGTTGATTGTAGATTCGGGGGAGGGAGGGGCCCACCACCATGAAAATGAGGGGAGGAGAGAGAGGCAATTTACGTTAACCCTTTTGTAGGTTCCCGTAGATGTAGAAAGATGTGAAATGCGTGAATGTGCATTTGCAGATAAGGCCTTCCCTTGTTCATCCTTTTCTCCCACAAGATCTTGATCTTCCGTGCAATGCACGGGCATCTTGCTAGTACTCCTACAATATACTATATTATTGTGAAAGTTCATATACACCGGCCGATATTAATGCAAACACGGCAGATTTTCATTACATTTTGAACTTTCATAGGACAGAAAAATAAAAGAAACCCGACCCTAAACCTATTCTACGGCGGCGACCGATGTCCTCCATCTGCGATCTCCATGTACGGGGGCGGGGTTCAAGACCTGTGAAGTGAAGGTGCGGTCTCCGGCGAGGAAAAGTAGAACATGGGAGACGGACCGGCCAGTTGGCACACCATGCCCTGCCGCCTCCCATGCCCTGCTCATCCTCGGAGGAGTCCCCGACCTCGGCGGTGCCGGACATTGGACAGCGGCAAGTAGGATGCGTGGCTGACGGTGCTCCCGTCGTCGGCCACCAGCATGGCCACCGCTTGTGCGGCGACTTGAGCGAGGGCAGCAACCTCGAGCTTCATCCCCAAAGACAAGCTCTCCCGCAGAGCGTTCACGCTTGCGGTCATGGCGGATGTGGTGCCAGGTAGGAGGACGATGTGCTATGGTGTGGAGGTTAGCCGGGCATTGCCGCTTTAAGTAGCGCATTCCGGTGAGGCCAAGCGTCCTGGTGCGTCATTAAGTCGCCGGAGTTGGTTCCTCGGGCACCGAGCCTCTTAACGATGGCATACGGACAGACGGCATGAATGCGGGCAGCTGGCGCCGGCTGGGAACGCACCGCGCGACGGCGCGAGGGATGAGGGTTTTTGGTGTGCCAGGGTAGTCAGCTGCGGTCATGGCAACGTTGGAGATGCCCTTTGCTCACATGCGATCGACGCATGTCATTGAAAAAGCAAGACGGCCCGGCATGGTCTCAGGTCCTGAGGATGCAGTTGGCCGTGCTACACCACTTCGAGGATGCGTCCCGGCGCCCCGTGCATCCTCGACGAGCCGGGTGTTGGGGTGTGTTTGGATTGTGGCCAAAGTGCACCTTACCAAAAATTTGGTCATGACCCAAAGATTGGTCTTTGTTTGGATGGTTGCCATTTTTTTGGCATGCCAATGAACTCTAGCCAACTCTAGTTATTTTTCTTGCCGATGTCGGCCAAATCATGGGCAACCAAAACCTCAACCAAAGTTTTGGCTACCCAATGCTTTGATGGGGCAACCTTGGGCACAAAACAAACATACTGTTGGTCGTGCCACAACACTAATGCCACCCTCGGCACACTAAAACCGACCGTGTCTAGCGACGATGAGCGTGTCGCTCACCGCGGTCGCCGTGTCCAGAGGCGGTGCTAGAGCTGCGCCACATTGTTGGCCCCCACGACCCACATGAACGGTTGCTGGTGGCGAGGAGGTCGTGGGCCAGCTCCTCCATTGGACTAGTTTGCGCTATGTCGTCCTGACAGGTGTGCCCCACATGTCGGTTTCCCTGTTTTCCCGGCCATATTCGAGCGTCAGTGCTCTGCGTTGCGCATTAGGCCTTTCACTATGTAGGCCAAGCGAGACAACTTATTGTTTATTTGAGCCGTTCAAGTATAATCATGTGGCGTTTGCTTATTTCTCATTCCTCTCCAACCCTCTTCTCCATCGATCATGTCGCCCTCCGGTCGAGTCCATCCTCCCGCATGCCTCATTTGAACATTCCGCCGAGTATCATTCGCATGTGGGCCTAGACCATGCTTGTATTTCCAATGTTTATTTGTAATTTGTCCGACATGCATACAAACAAACGGTTCGTTTAAAGTTTCACTTTGCCTCCACTACGTGTCGCTTCGCGTCTTAGTTTTGACATCCCATTCGGTTCATGCCCCGACACATGTTGACGAGATCGATTGATGTTCAGAGATCAATTGCGTGTCGTGCAAGGAGATAAAGGTTTGGTCTGTTTCTATGATAGAAATGACCCGCGGGGGGGGGGGGGGTCTGTGGGGATCAGAGGGAGTATATTGTACGTTCATAAGCGAAACGAACGTAATGTACCCACCCTAGTCCTCTTTCAATCGATCTCCGGACCCCGAGATGAAATCGAGAGAGAACGAGTGGGGGCATGTGTGATACCTAAGGCGGATTCAAAATTTGAACCGGTGATCATAGCATCCGCAAATCATATATAAAGGGTATTCAATGTTCGTTTCGTTTTTGAACGTACAATATACTCCCTCCTATCCTTTCTAGTTTACATATAAGTTTTATGTGTAATCAAAGTATCTCTACTTTGATAAAAAAAGTATCAAAATTCAACAACGCCCAATCAATATTGTTAGATTCATACGTACTCCTAGATTTCTACTCGAGATGGTTTCCAATTTGTTTTCAACCACGTGAATGTGCTTGTTCTCGCGCATGCTCTTCCTACTAGGATTTCGCCACGTATAGCCAGTCCAATAGTAACTTTTTTTAAGCTCCCTGTCCAATAGTACTAGTGGAGTACTGACAACATCTGTACTAGAGTATGCAGTGCTCATAGTTGTACTCCCTCCTTCCATTTATATAGGGCCTATGTGGAGGAGAGAGATGTGAAAAAGTAAGGGGAGTGAGCTCTCATGCAAGAGCCTAGCTATATACGCATTCCTAGTTAAATACGTACAATAAATATGAAGAAAGAGATGGAGAGGAGATGGAAAAAAGTACTAATACAATAGCCAACCTTATAAATTTTTTTGCGGGAAATAGCCAACCTTATAGCCCACACTACTGTATGAGTGCATATAATAGATGATGGCTATAGATGACATGGCAGTTCCTTATAGCCATCGACTGGCTATATTATTAACCATGCTGTAATGCGTTTTTCAAAACCGCATTTGACTATTGACAAGATTAATAGTACATGAGATGTATAATGTGAAATTTATATCATTGGAAGCTCCTTTCACATACGTATCCCTGCCTTACCCTCCCTTTCGGTCACTTATTGGCGGACCCCATGCTTGCTAGGCCCCGCATGTCAGTTACTCAGTGGGTTCGGCCACGTCAGGGGATCCTCATCCGTAGTATACTCCCTCTGTTTTTATTTACTCCGCATAAAATGACGCGGGCGGGGGAGGGGGAGGGACGTCGATTTGCTCTCAACTGCGGTCCCACAAGCGAGCGAAAACGCAAGACGAAGCGCGTTCCATTCGGTGAGCGACGTGGATGGTCCAGTGTGCCGGGCTGCAACGCGAACGCAACAACAATGATGTACAGTCAAAACCGATTGATCGGTCGTCACCGGAACCACTATTCACACCACAACCTTCGTTGCTCGGCCTACGCCAGCTACTGCCCTAAAACCACACCTAATCTCCAGCCCCTTCCCCACCTTTCGATCCCCTAGCCCGCATCAAGCGTCCCCTAGTTCGCCGGAAAGCCATGGTGCACCGCAAGATCACGTACTACAAGATGCTGACGCCGGAGTGCCGCGCAGAAATCGCGGCGGCGGCGGCGGTCGGCGCCAGAGACCTCCGTTCCCAAGCTCGCTTTGCGGCGGGCCAATCCCCGAGTTCTCTGGAGCCAAGCTACGAGGAGGAGGAAGCCGATCCAATGTTCATGGCGGAGGTCGCGGCGCAGAAGGCCCCCGATGGGTATGAGACGATGGACGTCGACTTCATGCCGGCGTCCGAGTCCCCCATGGTGCAGGCGGACCAGCGGTTCAACCTGGCGAAACTAAAGGAGGACCGGGAGGCAGAGGCTCAACTCGACGCGGAGCACGCTGATGACCCACAAGTATAGCGGATCTATCGTAGTCCTTCCGATAATTAAGAGTGTCGAACCCAACGAGGAGCAGAAGGAAATGATAAGCGGTTTTCAGCAAGGTATTCTCTGCAAGCACTGAAATTATAGGTAACAGATAGTTTCGTGATAAGATAATTTGTAACAAGCAACAAGTAACTAAAGTAAATAAAGTGCAGCAAGGTGGCCCAATCCTTTTTGTAGCAAAGGACAAGCCTGGACAAACTCTTATATAAAGAAAAGCGCTCCCGAGGGCACATGGGAATTATCGTCAAGCTAGTTTTCATCACGTTCATATGATTCGCGTTCGGTACTTTGATAATTTGATATGTGGTTGGACCGGTGCTTGGGTGCTGTCCTTACTTGGACAAGCATCCCACTTATGATTAACCCCTATTTCAAGCATCCGCAACTACAAAAGAAGTATTAATGTAAACCTAACCATAGCATGAAACATATGGATCCAAATCAGCCCCTTCCGAAGCAACGCATAAACTAGGGTTTAAGCTTCTGTCACTCTAGCAACCCATCATCTACTTATTACTTTCCAATGCCTTCCTCTAGGCCCAAATAAGGGTGAAGTGTCATGTAGTCGACGTTCACATGACACCACTAGAGGAGAGACAACATACATCTCATCAAAATATCGAACGAATACCAAATTCACATGACTACTAATAGCAAGACTTCTCCCATGTCCTCAGGAACAAACGTAACTACTCACAAAGCATATTCATGTTCATAATCAGAGGAGTATTAATATGCATATAGGATCTGAACATATGATCTTCCACCAAATAAACCAACTAGCATCAACTACAAGGAGTAATCAACACTACTAGCAACCTACAGGTACCAATCCCAGACGTAGAGACAAGAATTGGATACAAGAGATGAACTAGGGTTTGAGAGGAGATGGTGCTGGTGAAGATGTTGATGGAGATTGGCCCCCTCCCGATGAGAGGAGCATTGGTGATGACGATGGCGATGATTTCCCCCTCTCGGAGGGAAGTGCCCCCGGCAGAACAGCTTCGCCAGAGCCCTAGATTGGTTCCGCCAAGGTTCCGTCTCGTGGCGGCGGAGTCTCCTCCCGAAAGCTTGCTTATGATTTTTTTTCTCGGATGAAAGACTTCATATAGCAGAAGATGGGCACCGGAGGGTCAACAGGGGGCCCACGAGGCAGGGGGCGCGCCTAGGGGGTAGGGCGCGCCCCCACCCTCGTGGCCAGGGTGTGGGCCCCCTCTGGTATTTCTTCCGCTCAATATTTTTTATTATTTCCAAAAATAACTTTCGTGGAGTTTCAGGACTTTTGGAGTTGTGCAGAATAGGTCTCTAATATTTGCTCCTTTTCCAGCCCAGAATTCCAGCTGCCGGCATTCTCCCTCCTTATGTAAACCTTGTAAAATAAGAGAGAATAGGCATAAGTATTGTGACATAATGTGTAATAACAGCCCATAATGCAATAAATATCGATATAAAAGCATGATGCAAAATGGACGTATCACGCACGCATGCCGCTGCCATCGAGGCTCTCCTGCGGGCGGAACCGGATGTCGTGGATGTGAACCGGGCGGCGGAGGCTCAACTTGAGGCGGAGCGCGCGGATGCCGCTGCCATCGAGGCCCTCCTGCAGGCGGAACCGGACGTCCTAGACTTGAATCGGGCGGCAGAGGCTCAACTCGACGCGGAGCCCGCGGATGCCGCTCTCATCGAGGCCCTCCTGCAGGCGGAACCGGACGACGTGGACTTGAACCGGGCGGCGGAGGCTCGACTCGACGCGGAGCGCGCGGATGCTGCTGCCATCGAGGCCCTCCTGCAGGTGGAACCGGACGTCCTCGACTTGAACCGGGCGGTGCTCTCGTCCGTGCAGAGCGCTCGCACGCTCCACGTGAACGAGTAGCTTGAGGCCGAGGACAACCACGGTGCGGAGACACAAGTCGGTAGCTATGGCTGGTTCGCGCTGGCAGCCAAAGACGACGAGGCCGTCTCGTTCCGCGAGCAGTGATAGTTTTTCTTTATGTTGTTGTTTTTATGGATCTTTTGCTGTGTAAAAACATATATTGTTATGCAAGTCGCCTGACTTGGGTCAGTCTACCATTTCAGGCGGTTGGATGAATTTCCTACGTCTCCTAACCCTTCTTCCTCACCTCTTATTCTTCCCCAACAGACCACCGCACGGGCAGTACGGATACTCCCCAACATGCGGTTGGATAAACATACTCTATGAACGAAAATTATGTGTCAGCGGTAGGATGGCTGAGTTTGGTTTGTTCACATGCGACAGCACGTGTCAGTGAGGGTGCGTTCCCTTGGTTGGGTTTGCGGCGTGCAGGAGCGACTGTGCATGTGAGGGTGCGGTGCGACCGCGGCATGCAGGAGCGACCGTGTGAGGGTGCGGTGCGACCGCGACAGCCATGCGCAAGTGTACCTCGTTTTCATTTTGAAAACTTTAGGCAAGCTTGGCAAAAATGTGTGGCGAAGTATGGCAATGCAAGGCCTAGACCAAAACAGGATAAGTACGTAGTACTACGTACTATTAGTACTAGTGTTGAAAAAGAAAGGCGGGGTTTTCCTTCGCGGGATTAATCGATACAACTCCTCGTTTCACGTGTCAATTAATGCGTATTTTTTCTTCAAAGCCCAAAGAGCTAACCATCTCACTCCTCATCGCTTGATTAATGCAGCGCCATGCAAACCAACCTTCTCACTTCTGCATGCATGCAGGGGATATTAATGTCCTTGGTTGCGAGTATGAGGCAAACTCCATCAATTTTGCCTCGATTAGTGTTAGTGGCCTTTTTGCAAATTGTAATTTTGATATACTGGCCTTGTGTACAAAAAAATGGAGGTAGTAACTATATTTGACTTCCTTCCCCATTGCGGTGACGTCGACGATATCTCGAACGTTGTGGTTTGGCGAAGTGCGTTCTACGGAGAACACCATTGAGGGAGACCACGGTAAGTCGTTCGCAAGTGCCGCCTGCAAGCTGAGACAACCACCTTATTTGCATCTAGGAAGTCCGTTGAACCAAAGGACGCGTAAATATACTAGTACTACTCGTACACAATAGTGTCGTCCGTCCAGCTTAGTGCGGTGAGATGGTTTCTCGAAAAAGACGATGGAGAGGCGGAGTCAGTGAAGAGTGAAATGATGGTTGCTTCGTCCGTGCTTTGTGATTTGACGCCTCACTGCTTTGTGATTTGTGATAGAAGGGACAGGGAAGTAGACTCTGTCCTCTATACTGTACATGCGTCCAAGCACGGGAGAAAGAGGAGAGACGTTGCATTTTTCTATTCCTTCAATCAATCAATCAGGGAGCTTCGGTTCCATCCTTTTGGCTTTGGCAACACCGTCCACAATGGTTCCCACAATGCCAAAAGCTATTTTCACATTTGGCTACACATTGTGGATGCCCTTAACCGTACCACTTGGTTTTGCTCCCGTGTGCTATCTATACAAATCTCAATTATATTGATCTAAAAAATTATAGAATCAAGATTAGTAAAAAGGAGGTGATTTTGCCGGGCGGGTGGCGGGGGAGGTTTCTTATTTTTAGAGGGCGTTGTCCTGGCGGTTTGCTAACATGCGGTCCCACGTGTCAGTGCTTTACCAAGCCGATCCGCTTCCCACATGAGGCAAAACAACGGCAGAAGCAACACGTGGTTAACTTGAAGAAGATGAGGGAGAAGTGGATTCAGCAACGAGTGAAATGATGGTTGCTTCGTCCCTCCAACTTATTTTTTTAGCATTATTACTTCGTCCCTCCAACTTAACTGCGGGAAAGGTGCAGCTTTGTGATTTGACGCCTCATTGCTCATTACTACGCTGGCGCCATGACTGGGTGCTTCACCCCGGCTGCTCTGCACTGTATTCTGGTATGGCATGTGGACCCGGTAGCTTGATGTCCCACTTGTCGGCGAAAGGGACTAGAAGATTTATGAAAGCGAGCGCTCCACTCTTACGACAGAGGAGTACACGACACGGCGGCCCAGTGAACTGTCACTTGTACTGTATATAGTACAATAGTTTTGCTGTTTCGCACGATCCATCGATACAAACCCGATTAAACAGGAAAGGGTGGGATTTTTCCCGCGCGGTATATGATACTGGCCATACATTTCAAAGGCAATTTTAATATATGCAAACTGAATAATTAAGTAACAATATGATATCTAGTAAAACTAAAAACACATATGATTTATTGTGTTAGAGTGTAGTAGTAGTGCTGTATTGCATAGTTGTTAGATGTAACATGCGAGAACGTGTAGGGATGTAGTTTTGGAGGGCCTACAGAGAGAAAAGCGTAATACGTTCACCGAACTTCAGAATAAGCTGATTAAGGTCACTATGTACGTTTTGCGGTGATTATACGGTCACTTGCTCACGGTTCAGCATCGGATTGCACTCTGTTGACCGGCCAAATAGTCTGCGTGGCACCATGTTGACTAGTTAAATTGACCACGTTCCTTGTGGGTCCCACCTGTCAGTTCGCATAGGGAAAAGGTCAGATAAACAAAAATTTACGCAGGCGCGACAAGACTCCACCCCGTGCGCGGGAATCACCTAGTTGTGTATGTGTCTGTCAGGGCCTGATGTGTGCGCATGCACGTGTAGGTTGAGCACTTGAGCGTGAGAGTGTGTGTTGGTCGTGTGGTGTACTGGTGTGTGCATGCATGCGTGCATGTGTGCATGTGAGTGTTGCGTGCGTGCGTGGCTGCGCATGCATGCATGTGAGTGTTGCGTGCGTGCGTGGCTGCGTGTGTACGTGTGAGTGTTGCGTGCGTGGGTGCATGTGTTCGTGTGAGTGTTGCGTGCATGCACTTCGTGTGCATGCGTGTGTGTCTGTATAATCACCACACCAGCTCATGTGTGTTAAAACAGACGGCTCAGCATACCAATACAAGGCCACCTTGTCCGTTGTGCCCGCGGTCATGACTTTGAACCACCGTCCAATATTTTTTTGTCGTTTGTTTTCATTCTTACTAGCAAGATGCCCGTGCGTTGCACGTAACATCAAGATGCAATTGTATGACTAGTTTATCTTGTGAGAGAAAAGGATGGACGAGGGAAGGCCTTATTTGCAAATGTGGAGAGGTGTGTGGGTACCTTTTTGCAAAATTGTCATAGTTTCTTTCCAATCCGTCAGATATAGATCGGACGACCTATATTGCAGGATGGCAGGCACACCATCATCACCAACTCTGTTTTTTATAAGAGTGTATTTTATCCCTACTCTTATAAAAAAGCATAGTCGGTGATGATCGTGTGCCTGCCATCCTGCAATATAAGCCGTCCGATCTATAACTGACGGATAGGAAAGAAACTATGGCAATTTTGCAAAAAGATACCCACACCCCTCTCCACACTTGCAAATAAGGCATTCCCTTGTTCATCCTTTTCTCCCACAATATAAACTACTCACACAAATGCATCTTGATGTTCCGTGCAACGCATGGGCATCCTGCTAGTATTTTATAAGAGTGTAGATGTAGACTAGATACAAGCCGACAGGTGGGCCCGATGGTAGTGAGATAATGTGATGCAACATTAGAGGTGCCACGTGGAGCGTTTAACTGGTCAACTAGTCATGTCTTGAGAAAATACAGAGTTGTACGGTGAGCCCGTGACTGTATAATAACCACAAAACGTAAATGGTGACCGTAATGAGTGGATTCTGAAGTCCAATGTACGTACCATGCTTTCGCTTCAAATACAATGATCGTCACTGTATATATCGCGCGAGAGAGATGAAACATGCGTGAATGTGCTGGGGGCTTACTTTTAGAGGACCTGGAGATAGTTTGTGTGCGTATGTGAAAGGGGCGTAGAGGGGGTATGTGATGGAGAGAGAGATGCTCTTCGTTTCTCTTTATTATGCCTAACTTTATATATAGTATAAAAATATACAAATTCACAGTGCGGAATAAATATCATTGTGGGCACCATGCAATGCAAGCGTTCATACTCCTCCATATAACTTTGTAATGTTGTATATATGTAGAAATTCTTAAATATTTTTTTGGCCACACTTTATTCAAAAGGAATGTTGTATGCGAAATAAACGTGAAGAGAGGGCTTTTTAGATCAATGGGGTACGTGATGTAACATGTGTGAATGTGTAGTTGATGCATTTGGCAGGGCCTAGAGAGGTATGTGTGTGTATTACGTATTCGAGAGAGGCATGGATAGAGGGGCCGGTGGGGGGGCGTGGGAGAGATAGCACGAGAAATGAGAGTGGTCTAGAGAGAGAGAGACGAATATGATGTCACGGCGAGAGATTCCCTTGAGTGTGTATATGCAAGGGGGGAGTGGATAGAGGCACCAGGAGAATATTTTTTTGTGTGTGGTGTCTGTGTTGGTATGTGTGGGTGTGAGAAGATAACGAGACGTGGGGGCAGAGGGTGTGTCACCGCGTGAGGTCCGGTGGGTCGAGGTGAGGCCCTTCGTTCGGTTCCGTCCTGCGCCACATTGGTCGGCCCGTGACGCATTTAGGGAGACCCATGAATGACTAGTCGTACAAGACAAAGATAGCATAATTGTGAAGGACTCTATGTCCACTGACAAAGCCGGCTAGGATTTGTAACCCTAGGTTCTCGGACTAAGGTAACCCCTTTATCTCCGATATTACTATTCATCCAACCTAACTTTAAGGGGCATCGTACAGAATGCTCTGCTAGAATCATACTCGTCGATTAGGAAGAGAGGTGTGAGACAATGCGTGAGAGACAGGCCTAAAGATAATGTGCGTACAGGAGACACATAGGCATGTCTATGTATATAGAAAGGGTCGATGGGGATTGTGCGTGTGTATGCTTGCGAGAGGAAGAGTGCTTGTGATAAAGGTTAGTGAAAACAGTCATAAATGGTTACGAGAGGGAGGGAGGGTTATATCGAGAGCATGTGTGCGAGAAAGACACCTCGGGAGAGAGTGTGTGAGCATGTGTGCAAGAAAGACACCTCGGGAGAGAGTGTGTGAGCATGTGTGAGAGACCACCGATGGAGAGTGAAACTACACGTACAACACTGCTGTACACATTGATTAAAGATATAAATTGTATCCAAATATTAGGATGGGATCATGATATTTACAATTCACATAAGGAACGGTCATTGATCCATCAGACATCTAGATTCTATCGAATTTGAGCATGTCTAGGTTATTATTCGACACAATTGATCCACATAGTTAGTATTTTGAACTCCAGACAATGCATCGCTTTAGCAATCGAATATAAACGTGAGTATAGTTCATGTTGTGTGTGTAAAGCACATTATACATACGAAAGTTACACAATGAACATTATAAATAGCTACCTATGAACTAGCATATATTTGAATTCAACTTAAGGTGGTTTAAAAAAATCGAATTCGACATGAAGTCCATTCAATTATTTGAATTTGATATCATGGCATTTGTAAATCATACCTAAATTATGGGGGCACCAATCTTTGCTCTGATTTTGTACATAATAGCATATGTAGTCGTGTACAAAATAGATTCAAATTTAGCTCCTCCATTCCAAAATAATCGTAGTTATAGGATTTTCAAGTGTCAAAATTTCAAAAAGAAGCGGATAATTTAATGAGGTTTTCAAACATACAAGGTCAAATTTAACGTTGTCTATTTAGGTCAATCCTCAAAGTTCAAGAGTACTCTAAACGTGAATGCTTGTGTTTCAAAATTTCGAACGAAGCGCCAAAAGAGCCTCTACTCGCCCGAAACCGCGTGAGACCAATGTTTGGTAGTACAAGGAAATTACTTTTCTAATAACTCTGACCCGTGAAACCTACCGGCCTGACATCCAAAGGTCTAAACCGGGGTAGGTTTGTAGCTTCATCTAGACGCCACGCAACCGCCTCCGAAAAACATTCATACACAATGGCCGCCTAAGCACACATGCGTGCGGCCGAAATCGCTCCCGCCCACTATTTGGGACACCTGGGATTACCATCCTACCCCCGACCCGCAGTAGGTCCGAAATTTAAGAGGGGGCAAAGTTTGTACTTTCCCCAAATTTCAAACAAGCGCGTCCCATCTTCTGTTCAAAAAAGCCAAAAACAAGCGCGTCCCAGACCGAAACATGGTTCTCCCCCCTCCCCCCGCCCACCCGTCCGATTCCCCATTCGTACTCCGTGGGCACAAAAACTACCTCTCCACCAGCCGCGAAACCCCGGCGTCCTCCGTCCGCCACCCCATTCCACCCATCAACCGCCGCCCTCCTCCATCACGCCGGAGCCGATACCCCGACGTCGTCGTCCACCGCAACGCCCTCCACGGCTAGTAGTTGAAGCCGAGGCCGAGCCGTCCGTACCCGAGCCAGTTCAACCACGCCGTCCTGCGCCTCACCGCTGCCTCTCCAACTTCGCCGCCCTCCACCGCACCGGAGCTATTCCTGCTACACCGTCCTTCGCTGCCTCAGATCTGCTTCCCCTCCGCCGACATACGGCCACGGCAACACAGTCAACAATTTGGCCATGGGTTCATCCAAGCCTGCACCCTCCTCCAGAACATCGGTTTCCGCGGCAAAAACAAGAAGATCGGTGCGACATGTGGAGGCGACCACACCGGCAACCGAAAATGGTACTCCTCTTCCCTTATTCATGCAATATTACGTGTCTGCTTGCACGGTATTCATCCCACAGAAGACACTAGTTGACCGCTTCTTCTTGATACTGGATGTTCCTAGTAACTCGCGATGCACAAGGTTTCTCCTCATATACTATTTCACCTTAGCTAGAGGTCCGTCGCCCCCCTGAATTTCAATTCCTGGTCAGTTGATTCCCAATTAACGGAAGCATTCTCCGGCGTAACAGGCGCTAGTACGCCTATTACACCGGGGAAGCAGCGCCTCGGTGTTTATCTTAGGGGCATGTGGGGCCTAGAGCTACTGGCGCATGATCTGGAGGTCGGCCGGGATTAAAGGGATGGCCTGGGGGCGCTACCAAGCACGGCGGTGGTGTGAGGTCGAGGGGAGGGCGGGGCGGTAGGGTCTGGGCCGGTGGTCGCTGGCGGTTCAAGAAAGATCGTCAACAGTGACTGGCGGGAGGTACACGAAGGCCATCTGCCCGTTCCTTATAGATCGGACGGTTCATTAAAAAAATTGACTGACCTATTAATTTTCAGTCGACCGTTATCTTGATATGACCACATGTGGTGGTGTGCTGGAGGAATACCTGCATTTCCTGTGCTCATATATTACAAAATCATACGGAGTAGAATCTAATTTTGTTTGTCATGCAATGTTGTAGAGCTATCATATGTCTCCTGTCATTTATTTTTCAGCCACCTGCTATATGCTACTTTTACAGTGCACTAGTTCTGCACACACTTCACCCATACTCTCACTATTGTGTTTTTATGAAAGGGTATTTCAGACTCTGCTTCTATGAGAGAAGCAAAAAAGAAAAGAGAGAAGTCGCTCCAGCGTCGTACGCGGATAGGCCAGACACGTTTCAGCCTTATAATAGGTGCAGTGTCAGCAGATGGAGACGGTAAACGTAGCTCTGGAGTTGATGACCTCGCTCGCAATGAACCACCATCCCAGGTGTTTGCTTTAACTTCGCGGTGTCATATGTGGTTGCATGTTCTATATGGTGTCTAGCTTGTATTCGAAAGGTCGAAGTCGGTCTTTATTAAGATAAGGAAAGATATTTTTTTACATGAACCACCATCCCGTGAGCACCAGAAGACAAATAGCTAGTCAGGGCACTGGCCGAGCCAGTGACAAGCCCAGCAAAGAGAGGCATCACCTGGAAGCCAACTAAAAAGCCGCGATGGTGGCGTAGCAGCCCGCCTCCCACCAGGCTCTCAGGTTCTAGATGATCATGCTCACCACTCCAGCCGGATGTCTAGCTTGTATTGCTTCCAATTTGGTTAAATTGCATCTGCTTAGCTTACACATTATACCTTTGAATATGACATGCCTTTCTGTTTTTGGTACATACTAGTACATCTGTGTATTAACCATGTTCTTACATCAAACTAATGTTCTTGTGTATCCCTCATCAATCACTTATGATGAGGCAGTCAGGCAAGTGGACTACTCCTCATTTAAAGAATGCAGTGTCAGCCTCCCGACATGATTCTCAAGAAACAGCAAGGCTAGATGAAGATAGTGAACGTAGCTCTGTAGTTGATTACCGCATTTCCCCTACACTAGCATCGCAGGTGCTTGCTCTAACTTGGCAGCGTGATATGTGGTTGCATGTTGCATATGGTGTCTAGATTGTAATTCTTCCAATCTGGTTAAACTGCATGTGCTATTCTGCTTAGCTTATACATTATACCTGTTAATGTGACATGCCTTCCTGTATTTAGTACATAGTACATCTGTCTATTAAGCATGTCCTTACATAAAACTATTGTTTTTTGTATCCCGCATCAATCAATATGACGAGACACCTTTAGTATATGCAGTGCGATATTAGTTGCATCTTTCATATGATTTATAGCATGCGCTGCTTCTAATTTGTTGAAATTCCATTTATGATGGGACGCTTTTAACTTGGCAGAGTCATATTGGTTGCATCTTTCATGTGGTGTCTAGCTTGCATTGCTTCTTATTTGTTGGAATGGTTTCTGCTTAGTTTACACAAACAGTTGTGAACATGCCATGCCGTCCTGTTTTTCGTACATATTCCATCCTGGTATCATGTGTTTGCCTTACATCAAAGTAGTGATTGTCAGTATCATGCATGAATGAGTTCTGAAGAGAGAATTTTATTGCTTTTTCTTGTCGGTTTTACTTGACAATTCAAAATCAATAAAGCGGAAGGAAGTTAGCAAGGCAGCGGATAAAGGTGCTCCTTCCAAACGGAGGGCCTCTACAGTTTCTACTCCTCCATCCCCCAAGATGATTTCCAAGACAACACATGCATAGACACTCAACGTAGCTGTGTTTATGATGAGCACGTCTCCCCTAGTGCACCATCACCGGTGCTCCCTCTAACTTGGCACTGTTATATGTGGTTGCATGTTATGTGTGATGTCTAGCTTGTATTGCTTCTAATTTTGTTGAATTCCATCTGCTTACTTTACACATTATACTTGAATAAGACACGTGTTCCTGTTTCTAGAACATACAATATCTGTCTATCACACCATGTTCTTACATCAAATTACTACTGTTGTGTAACCTGCAACAATCACTTATCATAAGACACGTTTGACTTCGGAGTGTGATATAGGTTACATCTCGCATTCTTTTCTAGCTTGTACTACTAATTTGTTGAAATGGCACTTATGACGAGACAGTTTTAACTTGGTAGAGTGATATTCGTTGCATCTTTCATATGGTGTCTAGCTTTCATTGCTTCTAATTTGTTGAAATGCCTTCTCCTTAGTTTACACATCATAAGCTGTGAATATGCAATGGCACTAATGACGAGAGACCTCTAACTTGATAGTGTGATGTTGTTTGCATCTTGCATATGATTTATTTCTTGTACTGCTTCACATTTGTTTAAACGGCATTTATGATTAGACACTGTTAACTTGGCAGAGGGATATTTGTAGCATCTTTCATATGGTGTCTACCTTCCATTGCATTGCTTCTAATTTAGTGAAATGTCTTCTGCTTAGTTTACACATCATAGTTCTGGTTATCTCTTCCGTCCTGTTTTTCTTACATATTACATCCTCCTATCATGTGGTTGTCTAACATCAAAGTTCAGTTCGTCTGTATCACACATCAATTTGTTCTAAAGAACTAAATTGTTATTCGGTTTTCTTGTCGGCTTGACTTAACATGGCACAGAGAAAGAGGAAGCAAGACAGAACGACAGGGAAAGGGAAGTGGAAGAATCCTGCAGATTCTGCTGGTACTGATGGTGCAATAGAAGGTCAAAGTCCAGCGGAAAATTGTACCAACAGGGTATCCCGTGCTAAACGAGCTACAGAACAAGCCAAACAGAAACAAATAGCTGCCACCAAATAAGCAGAGACAACCCTAGTTGTTGCAACACCTTCCACAGTACCACCAGCTGCACGATTTACTCGTTGGTCAACTCGGCTAGCAGCACGTTCCCAAGCTCCCTTGCCACCTGACACTACTTCCGAAGCACTCTTGACACAAGATGAGTTGGCAAGATCAGATTAACTTTGTGAGCTTCAACAGCAAGAAGGTAGTTGCTGGAGTCAAGTTACAGTTGCATGCTTCTTTATATGTAGTCTCACAGTTTGATGTACACTAACACTTCCTATGTTTGTTGTTGGACTAGCACCTAGGCGCAAGAGGAAACAAACATCAGGGATAATGCTCGATAGGTTAACTAAATCTAGAGGAGGAAGAATGGAGATCCGTTTTGAGGCAGGTTTAAAAAGGCCACGTGATGCTACAGAGTCAGCCAAGTTAGTATCAGAGGCAGCGGTTGCCGTTAGGTGTCATGTACGTATCCTCCCAACATGGATTCAGTACAGGAATGACAAAGACGAAACCCAGTTCAACACCTTCCTCGACCATTTATCTGTAAGTATGGTTATGTATGGAAACTAGTAATATCGTCTTGCTCTGTCCATACTTTCTAGGTTGCTGATAATGAGACTCCCATAATTTTCAACAGATGAGGTTCAAGTTGGATAGCCAAGATGATGCAACCAGACAAGCTTGCACCCATGTTTTCAAGTCTGCTCTGCGACAGTATCGGTATAACTTGAGGAAAACTCACTTTGAAGGCAAGGCTAACAGTGAACTTGCCCAAACATCTCCAGTGGAAAATATATCTGATGAAGACTGGAGAGGCCTCGTTAAACACTGGTCCGATCCGAAGTATCAGGTACATTATATATATGTGATCAGATCACATGTTGAAGTCCTATTTACGCATGTGCCACACAAATCTATCTTCTTGTAGGTGAACTGTTCAAAGAACAAGGCCAACCGTACGAAAGTGAAATTCCAACAGACGACAGGATCTCGTAGCTATATTGCACACTGCGAGGCTCTTGTAATTAGCTGTTGTTTCACTCTTTTCGCTGTACCATATTATCAGATCTATATTGACTTGTTCCAAATGCAGAGGAAAGCCCGCAAGGACCAAAAAGTACCTGAACCAAATGTTGTGGAAATCTTCAAGGACTGTCACACCAGCAAGAAGAAGGGCATGACTACACCAGTCAAAGCCGCTGTTGTAAGTCCTTAATCCTCATGCCTTTTAACTACTACTTACTCTGACTTGTGCCTTGAACTGCATGGTTTGCAGCCAATGTCTATTACTCTTTTCAATTTTATACACAATTGTCTTAGCGTATCATTGCACCTTACAAGGTTTAAAAGAGAGGAGTGATGTTCCTTTGATCTTGACCTGTAATCTAGTTCCGTGCTGGACTTGCCCACACAACGTTACAATTGCCTGTTTGTCTGTTCTCAGTTGTTTTGTGATATGAATGATGTCATACTATGCTTACCGTATTATAAACTTCGTCTCTTTATCCTTAGCCCTCAATACAATGTGAAGAAATAGACAATACATTAGCGATGGTACATGGTCATATGTTTGGAACCTGGTTTTATTATGTACTTTGCAATAAAATACAACTAATTATTTTACATGGGTTCACCAGAATAAGTTCTGTATATAGACCAAAGCTATTTTGTTTGGTTTTGCTGCCTCCTTAATATCTTCTGTTCTGGTACTACTAATGTAAAACCTCAACTTTTCAGCGAGCTATGGAAAAAATGGTGGAACCGCCACCTTCTGAAGGTGGCGAGGCAACTATAACCGCAATGTCAGCTCTTGCTGCAGTGGGTCAGTACCTGTCCACTAACAGTGCCAAAAGCACGTTCCTGCGTAATACTGGGTTGGTTGTTAAGGCAATCTCGTCCAAACTGCCTCATGATCAAGATATGCAAGCTCAAAACAATGTTGTATCTGCGCTCCAGACACAAGTCCATTCCCTAACAGAGACCCTTTGTGAAACAAGGAGAGACATTGTTCGATGTTGTCAAGATATGCATGGTTTTGAAACCAGACTATCAGACATTTGCTATGTTGTTCAGGAGCCTAGGAGAACTGAAGGCGAAGGTTATGGTGCTCCATCGGACAATACAGCATGAAAACATAACAGTCAGGTCAAATGAACAGAGCTTCTGAACTTCTGGTGGTGCATTTATCTGCTAGACTGTTAACTTTTATGACAACCTTCCTTTTGTTTTATAGTTGTAATTTGTTTTGGTGCGATACAAAATTTGTTCTTAACGTGCAGCCACCGGCTGAAGAAAACAGCAAGCCATTTTTGTATAGTGTAGGCTGTTCCCTATATTTGCACTAATGGCGAACTTTGATGCCCACCGGTTGTAGTTAACATGGGCCTCCTACGGGCCATAGAAACAATGGGTCTTCTAAGGGCTGTAGAAACAATGGGCCTTCTACGTGGCGTAGAAACAATGGGCCTTATACGGGCCGTAGACACAATAGGCCTTCTATGGGCTGTATCATCAATGGGCCTTCTACGGGCCGTATGATCGGTTGGCCAAACATGGGCCAATAACAGACCACATTATGGCTGTAAATGGGCTAGAGTTGCAATCGTCCGTTCATGGGCCGATCATAATGGGCCGTCGTTAATCGGCCGTATTTTGATGACGCTATGAAAACGGCCCAACGTATTAACAGGCCACAAACGGGCCGACTGTAACCACGGGCTGAATTTGGCCCACAAGTAGAAAATGACAGTAACAGGCCGTAAGTAAACGAATGTGGAAATGAGCCCAAGAATAAATGGGCCCCGAGAAGGCCGAAAGATAACATGGGCTGGAAACGGCCCAACGGAATAATGGGCCGTTAATGGGTATAAAGTGATACACTGTTCATTACGGCCCAGTTTCACCACGTGCCGTTAATGGGTATAAAGTGATACACTGTTCATTACGGGCCAGTTTTACCACGGGCCGGTAACGGGCCGAGAGTAATAAGGGCCTCATATAGGCCGAAAGACGTCATGGGCCATACATAGGCCGGAAGTTAAAATGGGCTGGAATTATATTGGACGGCCCAGATGACGCTGCTGGGCCTAATTCGGATAGGCCGTAAACGGGCCCTGGGTTAGCGGGCTGTAAATGGGCTATATGCGAACAAGCCGTTCATAGGCTTGCCGTGGGCCGGCCCGCCACCTTTTGACCAAGTCAAACGGGCCGGCCTTTTCATGGGAATGGGCCTCTGTTGGGCCGTGCCACGTGTCGACGTATCATAGGCGCTTTGGGTCCAATGAGTGGATGACATCTGTCCCAACGGTGAGCCGACACGTGTTTCCTCCAGCCAATGATGATTTTACACGTGGAAAATCCCCATTGGTCGGGGCTGTTAACGGGTTATCGGATCCAAAACCGGACCCGATAGCTTAACGATGTTCCGTTACGGTGGATGCCACGTGTCGGTCACCCTTGACGAAAGCACTTCTGTGACGCGCGATTTATCGTCATGGAAGTGGACACTTCCGTGATGATAATTTTGGTAATGTCATGGAACACTTCTACGACAGCACAGGTATGACTATCTTGATTCTGTCATAAAATCATCATGGATGTACATGCATGACAGAAAACGCGACCTACTGTGACAAACACGTATCATCACGGAAGTGTATTTTTTTGTAGTGCCTGGATTGCGTTTGTTCCAAAAATAACTCTCCCGAAGGTTTCATTCCATTTGGACTCCGTTTGATATTCTTTTTCTGCGAAACACTGAAATAGGCAAAAAAAACAGCAATTTGTACTGGGCCTTCGGTTAATAGGTTAGTCCCAAAAATAATATAAAAGTGCATAATAAAGCCCATTAAACATCCAAAACAGATAATATAATAGCATGGAACAATCAAAAAATATAGATACGTTAGAGACGTATCATACGCCAACCCAACAAACACCTTCGGAGACACCTGTAGAGCATCTTTATAATCACCCAGTTACGTTGTGACGTTTGATAGCACACAAGGTGTTCCTCCGGTATTCGGGAGTTGCATAATCTCATAGTCAGAGGAACATGTATAAGTCATGAAGAAAGCAATAGCAATAAAACTCAACGATCATAATGCTAAGCTAACGGATGGGTCTTGTCCATCACATCATTCTCTAATGATGTGATCTCATTCATCAAATGATAACACATGTCCATGGATAGGAAACTTAACCATCTTTGATTAAGGAGCTAGTTAAGTAGAGGCATACTAGGGACACTTTGTTTTGTCTATGTATTCACACATATGCTAAGTTTCCGATACAATTCTAGCATGAATAATAAACATTTATCATGATATAAGGAAATATAAATAACAACTTTATTATTGCCTCTAGGGCATATTTCCTTCAGCCGGTGCATGCAAGCAGCCTGCCTGAGAGCACGCCCCTGGCGGATCAGGGGCAAGAGCAGAGAGGACGCCCACCCATCTGCCTCCCGGGGCAAGGAGCCCGCCAAGGAGAGGCTGCAGCTGTCGGGGCAGGGGGCGCCTGTGTCCCTTCTCGCCCCGCCGTGCAAGCTGCACCGTGATGCTGCTTCCTCCTCAACCACGCCGGCGGACGACCCAGTGGCTGAATTCTTTGAGGGGGCCAAGAAACAGCTGACTCCACCCAAGCGCGCCGATGCCGTGGCTTCGGTGCTGGATGAGGTGATCGCGGTCAAGTTGAACAAGCCTCTCAATTTTGGCGACGGAGACGGAGCCAGCGGGGAGTCTCTGGACATGGGGCCGGCGCTGTCCCTGGCACGCCACAACCCCACCACCACGACCTCACACGCGCTCCAGCTGGGGGCCGTGACCAGGCAGGTGAACAAGCTGCAGCTTGTAGGTGGCGGTGGAAGCGAGGTTCCGCGGCCACCAACCCTCCCCTTCTTCACCAGCGTGCCTACTCCGGTTGTCTGCAAGCCTCTAGCAAGAGACAAGGCCCCCCCAAGACCAGAGCGACCAGTGTTCCAGTCCGAGCCAGTGCTCACCAAGGAAGCAACCCGTCGTCAGTGCCCCACATGCAAAGAGCAACGTTCCGCCTCATGCATGGCCTTGGGATCCTGGGACCGAAGGAGAAGATGACGGCGGCTGCGGCTGAGGCGCTCATCCGCCATTTCGACGAGCCTCTAACAGACGATGACATTGCCGCGATCACGCGGATGACCTGCCTGGACACCCAGGCCCTCAAGGCAGCTGCTGGCATGCTTGGCCCTGATGGAGAGGCCTCCGGCCGCCCAGTCTCCCCATCTTAGTTCACCATCGTAGTCGACGACGACCAGCCAAGGGCTGGATGAAGTTAGGTTGTAGTATGTTTGCCTTCGGGCTCGCGAGTTGTAATAGTAGTTGGGAAATGTTGCTAGCTATTTGCCGGCGGGGTTTTGGGCCTATTGGTGGCCGCCGGCAACCCCCGGATGGTAGGATTGTGTACTCGTCTCTATTTTCAGTAAAACGTAGTCGTCGTTTTCCATGTCGGGCTCTTCTCCATGGCCAGCCTCTTGCGGATGATCTTGGTTCCAAATGAGTAGCACAACCTGCCCAATCATGAGCTAGAATGTCCGGGGCCTAAACAACCCCGCCCGACGCTCTGTAGTGCAAGACACTGCAAACACGCACCACCTCGCCATTCTTTGCATTTAGAACACCAAGCTTGAGGAGTGGACAGCTGCGATTGCTAGGGAAGTAGGGGGGCAGAGACTTGACGACTGCATCGTCTTGCCAGGTAATGGCACAAGAGGAGGCGCTGCCATCTTCTGGGATTCGACCCCGGTCTGAATCCAGTCCCATGCGATCGGTGAGTTCTCCATCGCGGCCAAAGTTTCAGTCCTCTCCTCAGGGTCTAGTTTTTGGCTGACAACGGTCTACGGCCCATCAGAGGGGGCGCGAAAGGATAGTTTTCTGGCTGAACTAGTGAGGAGCACCCCTCCCCAAGGCGAGCCCTGGCTCCTCAATGGAGATTTCAACATTATCTACGAGGCCCGCGACAAAAACAATAGCGACATAAATAGGAGGATTATGGGAAAAATTTAGAGCGGCTATCGACGCCGGTGGGCTACGAGAGATTAAATGCAAAAATAGGCGTTTTACATGGAGTAGCGAATGCCAGGACCCAACTCTTGCGAGCATAGATAAGTTTTTCTGTACGGTCGAATGGGAGGGCATGTTCCCCGATTTCATGATGCACGCGACTTCCACCTCGTGCTCGGATCACTGCCCGCTGCTCCTCGCGGCAGCTGCAGCCCCTCGCCAGGCGCCGCGGTTCCATTTTGAGTCCTTCTGGCCAAGGTTCCCTCGTTTTCACGAGACTGTAGAAAGAGCATGGCAACGCCCTGCCCAACAACTTGTGCTTTCGCTCGCCTGAACATTAAGATGCATCGGGTAGCCAGAGACCTAAATATTTGGAGTAAATCGATGTTTAGTGATGCAAAGGTACAACTGCAGCTGGCCACGCTGGTTGTGCTATGCCTGGACATTGCACAAGAACGTCGGCCCCTCACAGAGGGAGAATTCCACCTGCGAAAGCTTTTGAAACTGCAAATTCTAGGGCTAGCGGCGGTGGAGAGGGCTCGGAAACGCCAGACATCTAGGATAACATCGCTGCGAGCAGGCGATGCCCAAACAGCATTCTTCCAGGCCAAGATCAATGCCAGGCGCAGAAAAAACTTCATTCACTCACTGCAAGGACCGGCTGGAGTTGCCACAAATCATGATGAAAAGGAGGAACTAGTCCACAGCCATTTCGACAGATCTTTAGGGACTAGACAGGGCCGAGCCATCACAATTGATTGGAGCTACATCGACATGCCAAGGGTGCAAGGCGGCGGGCTAGACAACCCTTTCACCGAGCACAAAGTGTGGCAAGCAATCAAACAATCGCCAGCGGAGAAATCACCTAGACCAGACGGGTTCTCTGGCATTTTCTTCATAACTTGCTGGCAAACCATAAAGAGGGATATCATGGAGGTTTTTCATCAGTTCTACCACCTCGCCGGAGGCAATTTCCAGATGCTCAACACAGCTGTTGTAGTGCTCCTTCCAAAGAAAGACGGCACCGCTACAATCACCGACTACAGGCCCATTAGTTTGATACACTCCATAGCATAACTGATCTCGAAAGTGCTCTCCCTCTGCTTAGCAACGCGATTCAAATCTTGATCTCCCCGGCGCAAACGGCATTCCTCCGAACCAAATGCATACATGACAGCTTCCTCTACGTGCAAAATTGCGTCAAGTCCCTCCACGCCAAGAAGACGCCGGCCCTGCTACTCAAATTAGACATCTCAAAGGCCTTCGATAATGTTTCTTGGGATTATCTGCTAGAGCTGCTTCAACTGCTAGGTTTTAGCGCGCGATGGTGATATTGGATTGCTCTCCTCCTCTCCACCTCCTCGTCGACCTTCCTTCTCAACGACATCGTAGGGCCAAGGATTAGACACCGCAAGGGGATGCGGCATGGTGACCCTCTCTCACCGCTCTATTTATCCTAGCCATTGATCCGTTACATAGAGTGCTCAAATCGGCGGTAGAGCAAGACCTGATCGCACCATTGCCAGGCCGAGAGATCAAGTTCAGAGTCAGCCTCTATGCGGACGACGCGGTCATCTTCGCAAACCCGGACCGACATGAAATAGACACCATCATGGAGATCCTAAATGAGTTCGGAAAAGCCACTGGCTTGCATGTCAACCCGGCGAAATCAACAGCAACACCGATCAGATGCGAGAATTTTGATCTCGCTGAGATCCTCGGTACTTTTGGCGGCTCCATTACCTCCTTCCCTATAAAGTACTTAGGCCTCCCCGTGACGACCGCGCGGCTTAGATTAGTGCACCTGCAGTTCCTCATCGATAGAATTAGGGCTGGGTTAGCAGGATGGAAAGGCCAGCTGCTCCCTTTTGCTAGCAGAAGAGTGTTGGTCCGGAGCGTCCTCAGCGCGATGCCCACCTTTGCCCTCTCAGTGCTGCGAGTACCACCAAAGCTGCTCAAGGATATTGACAAGTGCAGGAGGAGATTCCTTTGGAAGCAGGAGGAGGCGATAAAAGGGGCGAGCTGCAAGGTAAACTGGCCAACGGTGTGTACTCCAACTGAGACGGGTGGACTCGGGATCCTGGACCTTCAAAGTCTGAGCCGATCCCTCCGGCTACGTTGGCTATGGATTGCATGAAAGGACCCGGACAGATCATGAGTTGGCACTCCACTGCCATGCGACGAGGATGACAGAGCATTATTTGCCGCAAGAACAATGGTGACTGTTGGCGATGGCAGAACAGCGATCTTCTGGCAATCAACCTGGCTGGGACCAGGAACCCTTGCTCAGAGGTACCCAAACCTGTTCCACCACTCCCGGCGCAAAAATAGGACTGTCTATGAAGCACCGCACAACCACACTTGGATCAGCGACCTTGAGCATGGTGATGTCAACCAGCTACTGCCGGATTTCCTGCAGCTGCACCGAAGAATTCGAGAGGCAAACATCATACTCAATGGAGAAGAAAGGGACCAAATTCGGTGGAACCTAGAGGCAAAAGGAGGATACACAGCAAATTCTGCTTACAAAATGCAGTTCCAGGGCCGGCACTTGTCAGAGTTCGATAGCATCATATGGAAAACTTGGGCTCCAGGGAAGATCAAGATGTTTTTTGGCTGCTACTGCAGGACCGAGTTTGGTCAAACGACAGGCTCCAGCGTCGGGGCTGGCCGAACGGCTACTTCTCCCAGCTCTGCCACAGAAATCTTGAAACAAGCAAGCACATATTCTGGGAATGTCCCAAGGCATGGAGCGAGTGGAAACATGTGGCATCATGGCGCGGTTGCTCCACCTTCATGCCGAAGGATGAGTGGCGCCAGAAGCAGCCAATGCTGATCATCAAATAAATCATCAACAAGGCCGCGCCAAGGGAAAGGAAAGGAACAAAAACCATACTACTGGCAGCATGCTGGGAGATCTGGCAGGAACGGAATAGATGCACCTTCCAAAACAGGGCAGCCTCCACCTCTGCCATTATGAGGGAACTGAGAAACTCGATGGAGTTATGGAGACTCGCTGGAGCGACTATATTGAGAGCCCCTTCGGGGAACCACCGTGAGATTTTTGGCTTCTAGATGCCTTTTTTACGTTCTTTTCTTTTCATCCTTGGTCCCTGACCACCCCACATCTCTTTGTTTTCACCATGTTTCTCCCTTCTATAAATCAATGAAATAGCCAGCAATTGCTCGATATTTCAAAAAAAAAAAGGAATCAAGTGGGACATAAGTATTGCTAGAACATCTTTTCAAATTTGCAATGGAAGAATAGAGGATCTCTTGTTTCAAAATGATAGTCATCACCCACAACACATGTGCAGTCCTCAATGTAAAAATCATTTTTCTAGATTAACTCCCTAGTGTTTAATCTATTGAATATTAGGAGCCAAAAAACAATTTTATGCCTTAACGGTCAACATGATTTACAGATCCAAGTGATGGCGGGAATGATTGGCTTCTCACAAATTGCCAAAGCATAAGCTCTCTTTACATGAAAAGACCAAGCTCCTTCAGCATATATCCAAATGTCAGCTTAGTGATGTATGTCCAAAGATTTAGTGAGTTGCTGCAAATCTTGAAAGAGAACATATCCTTCCTCGGGTAAAGTTATATGGAACAGAGAAGGCATATCATCAATAGGCAACACCTTAGCTAGTGAAATGTCAACATTGTTCACAAATGAAAAGGCTTGGCCCAGGTTGTATTCATGCTATTACCATTTCATTTGTATTTCCAAAAAATGATTAATTGACTAGAACCAGGGATACAAACTTCATTTATCTTGTATACTTGGAGGAGATTCAAGAAATCTTTCCACCAAAAGGAGCACTGAGATATTTGACTAGTAGGTGATCTATTATGAAATAAGGGTTCCCAAACTAGTTGCACCCGGGGGATGCCATGACCATTCATAAACTTGTGGATCTACCCGCAAAAAAAAACTTGTGGATCTTTTTTAAGAGAAAATTATCATTTCGAGCCTCAAGGTTTAAAATACCCAACCATCCTTGTAACTTAGGTCCGTAGATAATATCTCAAGCTGCTAGAAGTGAATTTGTATCCAGGTCTTTGCCTCTCTAGAAGTTGTGGCTCCTATATTTATCAAACTCCAATATAGTTCCATTAAGATTTTGAGGCAACACATAATGAAAGTGTGAAGAGAACAGAGGACGAAATTAACCACCAAGAGCAAGCCATAAAAGCTAAGGAATTGAGAGCATATGCTCAGTCTTCACAAAATTCACTCAACTAGTGGGATAAAGCAATCCATTATTTTGTCTTAGATATGTTGAAAGGCATCCAAAGTATTTAAATGGGAAGGATCCAACTTGGCAATTCAAAATATCAAACAAGTTTTGGATATGATTATGAGGCACATTGATTGTAATCGAACTGGATTTCAGATTGTTGACTTTGGGACCTGGACATGCAACAAAGTTATCGATAAGAAGCTTCAAGTGAATCAACTGTAAATTAACGGCATGCTTTTAACCATAATCAATGTGTCATCTGCATACTAGATCACATTATAATCTGGGCTTGATTATCCGATGATAGGAGGATACAATCTACATGTTTGCATTGCATTATTGATGATTGTTTTGAAGGAAATCAATAGCCATGACAAATAATAGTGGGGACAAAGGATCTCCTTATATTACTCCCCTTGTAAACTGAGACCCAGACACTCCATAACATCACTGTTGAAGTAGTAGAGGAGATAATTGAATCAACCCGGTTGCACTATTTAGCACCAAAGCCCTTTTTATGACGATACCTAGAATCATCTGATATTCAATTTATCAAAAGTTTTCTCAAAATCAAGCTTTAAGACAAGGGTGGCAGCTTTGGATTTGTGGCATTGATGTAGATACTCATAGGCCCATGCAACACAGTCTTGAATGTTCCTATATTTGAGGAAACCATATTGATTGATGTGAATAAGTTCCAAGATGGCATTCTGAAGTATGTTGGCCAGTAGTTTCGTGGTCGACTTAATTGTGCAACTAAACAATGAAATGGGGCCTATGATCATTGTTATTACTGGTCTCATCTTTCTTTGGAATCAAATAAATGAAAGAGTTGTTAATTCTTTGGAAACAAAGCTCCCCTCAATAAAACTGATGGAAAAGATCATAAAGTTCTTTCTTGGTGATGGTCCAAGACTTCCTAATGAACTCAGTGCTAAAACTATTTGGACCTAGGAATTTATTTGATGGAAAATTAGCAACAATAGTATTAATTTCAACCCCAATGAAAGGATCTTCGAGAAAATTAAGGTCATAATGGAATAGAAGTGGACTTAGTTGTTCCCAACCTTTCTTTAAAATAATCCAAAAGTTGAGCTTTTTTCTCCTCATGAGAACTGAGAATTGTCCAACAATGTCAATCACGGTGTCAATATTTTCTCTTTTGTGCTGAATAAAAGCCATTGGCTGGAAGAATTTCGAATTCTCGATGACCAAAGAAACTCACTTAATCTTGCCTCTCTACTATCAGTAAATTTTTTGATTATGGAGGATGGTTGGATGTTTTATGATAAACAAATATTTTACTACGCGCCATGCCCACATATGGAATGTGTCCCAAATCGCATGGCAAGCTTACAACCAAACAAAGTTCATTTTATGCTGGAGTAGGATTTCCTTTTGAAAAAACAAATGAGTCAACTATCCCACTGAACAAAGTCACAATGTAGAATGCACTAGCGACCGAACCAGCTAATTGAACCCAAGTTATTCCTCTTGAAGGGCCAACCCATCCTATCGAAATTAATTACTTTCAAGTAAAAAAACAACCAACCTATAGTAAACTAAGTACCTTGTAGTGAAAATTAAGGAACATGTTGTAAAATAAATACTTTTGTAGTACTAAAATTGCAATCTAGTTTCCACTTTCAGGGTCTTGTTACCAAAAACAGAACACGTATGTATTTTTGACCCCTTTTAGGATCTTTCTTAGGCCTCCTTTGATTTATAGGATACTTGTAGGAATTCTATAAGATATGGTTTTTGTAGATTTTTTTCTTTAGAGACATTTTATTTGCATGAACATAATCATATTCCTATATATGACTGTCATCCATATTCCAAAGGAAAATAAATGTTAGCTCAAACTGCCGTAAGACCTAATGACTCGCCATTTTAGAAGGGGCTAATGAGAACGAAGGATACTTTCTTCTGCAGAGCGAAATTTGTTGTTGGAAAAGGCACAACAACCAGATTTTGGGAAGATACATGGTTGGGGGAGATGCCTCTAGCCTTGCAGTATCCCATATTGTATAATATTGTGCAACGTAAGGAGGATTGCATTGCTACAGTATTACAATCGGCCCCATTGAACATCCAGTTTAGGAGATCGCTCGTAGGGGAGCGTTGGAGCTCCTGGTTGCACCTTGTGTGAAGGTTGATGGATGTTGAACTTTCTGATCAGCCAGACTTCTTTCACTGGAAGTTAACCACGATCGGTGTGTTTAAGGTGAAATCTATGTACCCGGATCTGACTGATTCTGGCCCATTCCCGAGATCGATCCATATTTGGAAAATCAAAGTTCTATTGAGAATTAAAATCTTCATGTGGTTCGTTCACAAGGAAGTGATTCTTACCAAAGATAATCTGCTTAAGCGAAGATGAGCAGGTAGTTAACGATGTTGTTTTTGTGACCAGGATGAAACAATACAACATCTTTTTATTGATTGCCCTCTCGCTAAGCTTCTTTGGCGCACAATTCATGTAGCCTTTAACATTAACCCTCTAGCTAGCATTCATGTTATTTGGGACATGGCTAACTGGAGTGGAACCAGTTATTGCGGGACGTACTGGGCTGGAATATGCGCATTACTTTGGGCTATATGGAACTGCAGAAATAATATGATCTTTAACAGACAAAATCTTTTAAACTTCTTGCAGGTTATCCACAGAGCTACAGCTTGGATCCGTGCGTGGTCCTTACTCACTCATACGGACTCCAGGGAGCTCTTGGTTACTCGGTGCAACCGATGGGAGACGGTAGCACGGGATATCTACAACCGGTTTGGATGGTGGTCCAATAATAGGATAGGTGGTTAGTCATCCTGTCATGTTTTTCGCCGGTTGTGGCATTTTTATCTTTTTTTTATGCTCCGCTTGGAAGCTGTACTGAATTGCAGACTTTGTTTTGATTGGAACTTTTTAATAAGATGGCCGCATGCATCATTCCGATGCAGAGGCCGGGGGTAATACTCCTTTTCAAAACAAAAAACTCAATGGTAAAAAAATCCTATCCTCCGAACCAAATGACATCTCTCTTTCTATCCCATTCATATGATTTGAAATACATGTCATCTCCCTTACTATAATTTTCCTATATTTATGGTATTTGTATCATATGAAACAAATGAGGCCTTAGTGTTGTGTCACTTTTGACTTGTAATCTCCCACATATTCGATGGGTTCCAAACAATATGAATTGTTTTTTAGATTTTAATCAGGGACAGGTTCAGCCCACGTCACGATGGTGATGCAAAGCCCTTAGAGTCGTTAACTCTTGTTGCCACGCAGTTCTCGGCAGTATGTCTCTTATCTCCTTAATTATTTACTGGATTATAAATTTCACGAGTGAACACATGTGGGTACACGTGGTACTTACCACGACAGCGATCTCGGTGCATGGTACCTCCATTGTATGTAGTGTCTGTGCAACTAATGCTTTGCAGGCAACTGCACTTAGCACATGCGGTGACATGGCTAAAGATGGAGTATCAGAACCAAATCCTGGCGCAGGCCTCAGCTGGTCGCCCCAATAGCAGGCAGTGGTATACGCGTGTCGGGGATGCGGCGTTTTCCTCAAAAATTATCCACGTTCTATTTTCTGTTGTTTTTGAATTCATTCAGTAGTAATATCACAGAGTTCAAATTGTCCCGGCAAAAAAGAAAAGGAGAGTTTAGATTGTCAGTTCGTCACCTACGAAAAGCTAGCTCGATCATACACAGGATCAGGAAGATGTCCGAACTAGACATCATCTACACCCTGATTTCTAGCTAGCCAAGCGAGCTAGATGATGAGCTAGTGTATCATTTATCTCTTATCTCTTACTAGGTGCCATGGGCCTTGTGCCATTTTTGTTGCCGTTCTTGCGTCTTCTCTGGATTTGTAGTTCGGAGGTCCGTTGATTCCTTCCTCCCCGAAGGATGGGTTCCGTGGAGCTAGGCTCCAAGTTGGATGCTGCTCTTTCATGAGGCGAAGCCAATCAAAGTGTGCTAGCTAGTTCCTTTTGCCGCCCATGGGTGCCACTTGAGATATATGTGATTCATGTACGTGCAAATTGGAAGCTTCGTAACTGACATTAAATATTGCATACGATTCTCTCATCCTTTTGTATTCGACCGATGGAAAGGCGTATTTCATTGGGTGATTTTTTGATAATTTGGATTTCTTTTTGCAAGCAAACGCATGTTTCATCTTATCTTTTATATTTATTACTCTAACTTTTTCTGAGGTGTTTCTAGAGAAGAAAACTGCAAGTGTAAATATTATGTTGGCAGCTTTCTAGGGAAACATTAGAATCCTCTACTAATAAACAAGTTGTACGGTTTACTACTATACATCATCGGCTTATTTATAACATGACATTATGACAGATGCATGATCATTATGTAACTCAAGAATGATGGAAATTGTTTATATTGCTCCTTGTTGTATAGCTGGTACGTTTGTCCCATGCACTTCCTATATGCTTACACAACCTTCCGAAGAATGCAAAGTCTTCAAATTTATATGCTTATACCTTTCCACTTGCAGTATGGAACTATATGGATACATGCATTATGCATAGTAGTAGGTTGCGGTTGGACCATCGGACCACACACTAGTAGAAAAAGAGGCTTCCATACGCCCCCATTAGTCCCCAAAATAATCGAACCGCGACCAAAGGGGTCTTTAGTCGCGGTTCGGGAGTAGACCCGCGACCAACTATCTGGGCCCAGCGCGCTCGGTCGACAGCTGGCGGACGGGAGGGGCTTTAGTCCCGGTTGGCCTGGCCAACCGGGACTAAAGGTCCTCAGGCTGGCCCGAAGGCCTTTAGTCGCGGTTGGCCAGACCAACCGGGACTAAAGACCTTTAGTCCCGGTTGGTCTGGCCAACCGCGACTAATGGGATTTGAAGCCTCATTTTCAAACTCTACCCCCTGGATCGCCTTTTCAGTTTTAGAAAAAACAAAAGAAAATGATGGAAATGTCAAAAAAAATAAGTTTCCCATGTGATATGTGGTCTAGTTGTTGGGAAAATTAACAAATATGAATTTCGACTTTATTTGCAAAATCTCTCTGGAATTTCTTAAAATGGGCATAACTTTTGCATACGAATTCGGATGAAAAAGTTTTTTATATGAAAAATCATCTACTCGAAAAGTTACATCCGAATTTAACGGGGGGAACCCCGTTAAACATTTTCAAAATCCTCAAAAACCTAACAGAAAAAAAGATACGGGGCTTTTAAGATCTGGAGAGGCAAAAAAATTCAAAAAAATTCAAATTATGGTCAAACTGTGGTCAAACAATGGTCAAACTAATTATTCTAGAATATTAGTGTTACTAAATAATCGAAGAAGCATACAGTGGTCAAACTGTGGTCAAACAATGGTCAAACTAATTATTCCAGAAATATTTATTAGTGTTACTAAATAATTATTTCAGTTTTTTTAAAACTTTGGTCAAATCTTGTCAAACTGTGGTCAAACAGTGGTCAAACAATGGTCAAACTAATTATTCCAGAAATATTAGTGTTACTAAATAATTATTGTTTTTTAAAACAATAGTTTCAAACTCAAACAGTGAAATGTGTCACTTCGTGCTCAAGCTAAATTCCTGAGGGTTAATAGAATTGACATCCTACTATTGTCAGGAAAACAACAAGTGCACACTTGGAAACGAGGGAGAATAGAACCCGGAAGTTAAGCGTGCTCAGGCTGGAGTAGTGAGAGGATGGGTGACTGTCCGGGAAGTTAGATGATTTGGAATGATGAGGGGTGATTAGAGATTAGAGGATAAATTGAGCAGTGATGAGGGGTGGTGATTAGAGATTAGAGGTTAAAATAATTCAGAAATTTGAAAATAAAAAAAAATAAAAAAAATTCGCAAAGAAACCAGGTTTAGGGGGGCTAAAACCCTAAACCTGCGGAGGAGGCCTTTAGTCGCGGTTAGCCGAGAGAACCGGAACTAAAGGTCCTCCGCCCCGACGGACCCCTGGCGCCCACGTGGACGGGCCTTTAGTCCCGGTTAGCCACGAGAACCGGGACTAAAGCCTTTAGTCGCGATTCGTAAGAGGCGCGACTAAAGGGGGGGGTCTTTAGTCGCGCATATTTAGTCCCGGTTGCACAGCCGGGACTAAAGGCCTTTGCGAGTCTACAAGTCTATTCGACCTTATTCACAGTAACACTATACTAATGGTGAGCTTAGAGAAGACAACGTTGCACTAACCATCACACAGTGTTGCCAAGTTAACATGTCGCTCTAAACGAGCCACAAGTCCGCTCTCGCGTCGCCCCCGCGGGCGGCTCGGGAGCAAACCCTAGCCGCCGCCAGCAGCCCACCCACCGCCTTCTCCTCCCCTCGCCGCCGCCGGCAGCGGTCGCCGAGCAAAGCCCGCGCGGCTCGACGGCGGCGGGGCTCCTTTTCCCTCCTCCCGTCCGTAGGTGGCTGGCGCGGGCTGGTTGTCTCGGCGGGAGCTCGAGCGGCTACGCGCGCTTGGGGCGGCGCGGCTGGCCGGCGAGGCGGCGCGCGTAGGCGTGGGCGCGCAGGGCGCGGATCTGGCGTACGGCGCGGGATCCGGCGGTGGGCTGCGAAGGTGGAGCTCCTCTGCTCTGGTGCTGGACGGGCGGCGAGGCGAGGCTGGTGGTGATGCGTTGAGCTGCGGGCTAGGCGTGCGCCGGTCGCGCGGGACGTGGGCGCGCTGCGCCGGGCGAGCCCCAGCTGGATCTGCAGAGTGCCTACCGCGGGGCGGGGTCGTGGTCAGCGCTGCGGCGGAGGAGAGGGGTCAGGCGGGAGCGAGCTGTTCGGCGGCGCATGGGCTCTTCATGCCCGTCGCCGGCCGTCGGCTCGATGAGCTCCAGAGGGCGGTGTGAGGCAGATCGGGCCCCGGCGTCCTGTTCTGCGAGGTGGCTGCGATGACCGTCGGGCGCAAGGGGCTGGCGGTTATCCGGCGCGGACCAGCGGCAGCGATGGAGACCTGGGCCCCGGCGTCCGGATCTGGTGGCTGCGGCGGACGTTGGGCGCGTGGGGCCAGCGGCCGTCGGGCGTGTGTCTGCGGTGGTGGCCTGGCTCGGGTTGGTGGTTGGAGGTGCAGCGTCGGATGAAGACCTTGCTGCCAGTCTTTGGGCTGGGGCAGGTGACGGCGACGCCTGCGGGCGCCGCTTCCTTCTTGAAGGCGTCGCTGAGGCATTTCTGCTCGCTCCACCACGCAAGGCTGCTCGGGGGAAACCCTTGATCCCATGGGATCGGACGATGAAGGCGATGTGTGTCGCGCCTCTTGGGGCATCGTTTCAGGAGCTCCTTACCGGCCAGGGGGACCAGTGATAGATGGAGGATGTTGTTCGTGCTGCTTGGTCGTGTCCGGCGATGAGGGAGGTTTTGACTTCTGTGGCAACGATGACGGTGGTGAGCATTGTCGGAGGCGTGGCTTTGGTCATGGTAGTCGGCTCTTCTCCGGCGTGTCCGTGAGATTACCTCGGCTGCTTGTTGCTGTGAAGTCGAAGCTGCGGTGCGGGGCTCTGGTAGCGTACGATGACGAGCGACATGTGGTCCGTTCGGCGATCCCCTGTGACGCCAACCTTATTTTGTTCTCCGTAGTTTCTCCGCCGGAGTCGGAGCTGCATTGTCTTGCGGTGGGCGGATGGCATTCCGTTTTGTAAGTGTAGTGTTGTTCTGCAGCTAATAGGGCTGCCTTTTCTTTTTTTTCCTTTGATCTTCGGATCCTTCTCATGTTGTTTCTTTCGTTGCTTTCTGCTAAATCTAATTGAAGCCAGCAATTTGCTGGATCTTTCAAAAAAAAAACATGTCGCTCTAAACTAATGGCCCCCGCTTCATGGGCTGCGTCACCATCGTGACGTGGGCCAACTCGTCCCCCACATCGCCCACTTGCCCCTAGGGACTCCTATACGTCAAGGATTGCTATATATACCCCCTGCCAGCAGCAGAGCGACTCACACCAATCACCACCAGCACTACCTCTACCATTGCACCATTGCTAGCTAGCTGCTGGAGAGCTAGTGAGCGAGCTCACCGAGCTTTGGTAGCGCAGGCATGGACGAGCTCTACGTCCAGTCGCTGGTGCTGGCGGCCGTGGCAGTGGCCCTGCTGCAGGTGCTGAAGGTGTACCTGAACCCGGTGCGGGAGAGGGCGCCGCCGGGGCCGTGGAAGCTGCCGGTGATCGGCAGCATGCACCACCTGCTCAACGTGCTGCCGCACCGCAAGCTGCGGGACCTGGCGGACGCGCACGGCCCGCTCATGATGCTGCAGCTCGGCCAGACGCCGCTGGTGGTGGTGTCCTCCAAGGAGACGGCGCGGCTGGTGCTCAAGACCCACGACACCAACTTCGCCACCCGCCCCAAGCTCCTCGCCGGCGAGATCGGCGGCTACGAGTGGGCCGACATCCTCTTCTCCCCCTCCGGCGACTACTGGCGCAAGCTCCGCCAGCTCTGCGCCGCCGAGATCCTCAGCCCCAAGCGCGTGCTCTCCTTCCGCCACATCAGGGAGGACGAGGTAATACTTAATTAACTATCTGAACGTGGCAACAGAAAACGCCAGAGTAATAATTGAACTTAAAAGTACGCGGGGACGGGGTCCAAAAAATATTTCGATGAAGATGGCACTTATGGATGATGAACAGTGGTTAATTCGTCGGCCGATTCGTGTTTGACGCATGCATGCACACATATATGCAGGTGATGATGCGGGTGGAGCAGATCCGCGAGGCGGGGCCGTCGACGCCGGTGAACCTGAGCGTCATGTTCCACAGCGTCACCAACAGCATCGTGGCGCGGGCCGCGTTCGGGAAGAAGCGGAAGAACGCGGCCGAGTTCATGGCCGCCATCAAGTCCGGCGTCGGCCTGGCCAGCGGCTTCAACATCCCCGACCTCTTCCCGACGTGGACCACCATGCTCGCCACGGTCACCGGCATGAAGCGCAGCCTCCAGGGCATCTACACCACCGTGGACGCCATCCTTGAGGAGATCATCGCCGAGAGGAAGGCCGCCCGCGCCGACAAGATCAAGGCCGGCGCCGAGAACGTGGACGAGAACCTGGTGGACGTGCTCATCGGGCTGCAGGAGAAGGGCGGCTTCGGGTTCCACCTCGACGACAGCAGGATGAAGGCCATCATCCTGGACATGTTCGCGGGCGGCACGGGGACGTCGGCGTCGGCCATGGAGTGGGGGATGTCGGAGCTGATGCGCAACCCGCGTGTGATGAAGAAGCTGCAGGCCCAGATCCGGGAGGCGTTCAAGGGGAAGGCGGCCGTGACGGAGGCCGACCTGCAGGCGAGCAACCTGCAGTACCTCAAGCTGGTGATCAAGGAGGCGCTCCGGCTGCACCCGCCGGCGCCGCTGCTGGTGCCCCGGGAGAGCATCGACCACTGCGAGGTGGAGGGGTACACGGTGCCGGCCAAGTCGCGCGTGGTCATCAACGCCTGGGCCATCGGGCGGGACCCCAGGTACTGGGAGGCCGCCGAGGAGTTCCGGCCGGAGCGGTTCGAGGACGGCGCCGTGGACTTCACCGGCAGCAGCTACGAGTTCCTCCCGTTCGGCGCGGGACGCAGGATGTGCCCCGGCTTCAACTACGGGCTGGCCAGCATGGAGCTCGCCCTCGTCGGCCTCCTCTACCACTTCGACTGGTCGCTGCCGGAGGGCGTGGCCGAGGTCGACATGGAGGAGGCCCCCGGCCTCGGCGTGCGCCGCCGCACGCCGCTGATGCTCCTCGCCACTCCCTTCGTCCCGGCCGCCGTCGCGTAGCCGCGTTTGGTTGCGTGCATGCATGCAGATGCTATGCATGCTGGCTTCGTACCGACCTATCATGATGCATGCACCTGTCTATCGGTGTGTGTCCGTCGGTTCGTCCCCATCTGTATCTACCACACACGCGCGCTGTAGCAGCACTAGGGTTTCGTACGTGCGTGCGTGTGTGTATGATTGAGTGTGTTGCTTGTATTTGATGTGTGTGGTGTACCGTGTACGTGCGTGCAGTGTAACCATGGAAGTCCGTAATAATTGAGGGCCATCGATCCGTGATCGATCTGCCCGTGAACTGTATCTGCATGAATGATTGGATTGTCATTACTCCCAGATAGGAGCACGTAGCTAGTACTCCTGTTTGATGCTCAGTTTGAGACTTCATCCTGTTCGTCGTTTGTCCGGCCGGGGTCACATCGCATGTGTCACCACATTATTGACCTGGCCGTCAACAAGCTAATTAATTGCCCAATGGCTGAAAAAACCGACTGACTTTAAAAAATATACTCCATGATATTGCGATATGATTACATATTCGGACTGAAATAAGTGAACAAATACAATAAAATGCGCCTATACACATATGGTTTAAAAAAGTTATAATATCTTATAAGAGTGAACATAGAGAATATTTCGCAACCGATATAAACAGGTGGCCTCATTGTTCCAATGTATTTGCACTAACTAGTAAATATAAATTAAAATCACGACACTTATTTTGGGATGAAGGGAGTAGCGAAATTATAGCATTGCAATGTTCATATTTTGGGACGGAAAGGAAAGGGGGTATATACCGTGTCACGCCTTAGTTCATCCCTGTGGCGGACCTAGAAATAAAATGAGAGTGTGCACACTTTAAAATAATAAGGTCTATTTTAATTGGCTTGGACCAGCCTTAAAAATCAGCTATTTTTTACATAGCAAACTATTTTTTCCAAAATTCTGGGTGTGCCATGGCACACCCGCTAGGTACACCACTGGTTCACCCTATACATGGTTTCCGCGTTTGCTATCTATCTGTTGCGCGAACAAAATTCAGGTATTAGTCGATTTCATTGGAAAAGAAAACTGACAGCTTGTGAGGCAAAGAGGTGAATGTCGTGGGTGTGGGTGCGGGGGTGGGTCGCCGGCGCCGGAGAAGAAGGGGGGAGAGGGTTACATGACGGCGGTGACTCGGTGAGGCACATATGTGTAGTATTTCACGAAGTGGCCATATCACTATATCCTCCTTTTCTAAAAAAAAAATCACTATGATCATAGGATCTATGTTCAGAAAGTTCAGGTAGATAGTGCTCGATGTGTCGTTTTAATCAAACAGTAAAGCATCTACGTACTGACACTGACGTACACGCTGCACTGTGAGAACTGATCAGTTCACGGGCACTTGGATCAAAACTGAGGCAGCTAGTACACGTACAAACTGCCCGACTTTCCCTTGCTGCAATGGCCTACCGCCGTACCGCGTGCTGTAGCTTTCACCTTTTTTTTTCCTGGCCAAAAGATTTGCCACATTCATTCATCATTAATTGAGAAGAAGGTCATGTCTGCAGGTTCCATCTTAGCCGAAATGAGCTAGGAGTACGATGCAAGACATACTATCGACCGGGTAATCAACATGCAGACGCGGGCACATGGGGAGGTACAGCAAGCTACCCAGTTCAGTCAAGCTCGAGCAGCCCAGGGCCTCCAAAAAGAGTAGGCCTTTCGTGCATGCAGCTGGAGGAGCATGACAATCACGACTTCACGAGGATGCATGGCTAGCAACTTGCAAGAGTACGAAAATCATGCAGCATGGCCACATGGGCACAGGGATACACAAAGTGCCACATATACCTGGGCGTTGCAATGTTGCTGTAGGATTTTGGCCTTTTGCCCATGTATGATTGACATGAGCATGATACTCGTCTCTTTCAAGAATACAAGCCACCAACCACTTTTGCATGTGTTGAGCATACCGGTTAGAAAACACGGTTTACCCAAGAGGCACTCTGAGATCCTTTTCTTAACGATGTTTTTTTTTTCCGAGGAAAAGGAAAGTTTTATTCCAAAATAATAGGGTTACAATCTAGAGGCAACAATTCCTCAATACATCGAGGACCTTTGTTCATCCAAATAGCCATGCAAGACTCAGTACGACCGTAAACAGCCAATTGATCTGCTACCCTATTTTGCTCTCTTCTAATTTGCTGTGGAACAAACTCCCTCCCTTCCATAAGGGCCTTAATCTCAGTAGCTAAATGACCATATGCCGACCAGGAAAGAGTATCATCGGTCAGGATAGAAAGAGCTTCAGACGAGTCAGATTGAACGAGGATCAGCAGATCCGTATGTTGTATGGCCAGTGCCATACCTTGCATCAGTGCATGGATCTCTGACTCCACCACCTCATTACAGTTGAAAGGACATAGTACTCCCGACTCGCCCGCTCGCGCGCGGGGGGGAGGGGGGGCCCTTCCCCAGCCGCTGCCGAAGCGCGCCGGCGGGCCTTCTTCTCCCTTCGCACGGGGCTGGCTGGCGCGGGGAAACCGCCTTGGGTGTATGCGCGGCGCTGGGCAGGGCGCGACGACGGTGGTCATCCCGGCGACGGTGGCGGCGCGTGGAGGGCTGCTGGGGTCGGCGGAGGGTGCCTGCGCAGGGTGGGCGGCGTCGGGGTTGTGGCGGTCCGATCCAGATCTGGCGGGCTCCTCCTCCGGCCGGCAGTTCTCGCGGGCGGCGGGCTGAGGCGGTGTGGTCCGGTCGTCTCCGGCGGTCCTTGGGTGCTGGAGGTGGCCGGAGCAGGGGCGTGCCATGGTGGGGTGGCTGGCGGCGTCTGCTGCTGGGCCTGCCTCTTCCAGTGGTGCATGTCGGTACGGCGGCGCGGGGCTCCCCCTAGTGGTCCCGGCGTGTGGATGTGGGCTGCCACGACGTGGTGGTGGCTCACGGCGGTGGTTTGGGTCGTTCAAGGCGGCGGCCGGAAATCTCCGGTGTCGGCCCGTCAGTGTGCGGCCTGTGCCGACCTTCGATCCTTCTTCTCGGTCATTCGTCTGCTACCTTCGTCGATGGTTGGCCCTTCCCCAGCCGCGGTCCATCACTCGTCTCGCACCAGGCAGCAGGACCGGGCTCGTCTCGCGCCCGGCAGCAGGACTGACCTTGTCTCGCGCCCGGCAGCAGGACCGAGCTTGTCTCGTGCCCGGCAGCAGGATTATGCTCGTCTCGCGCCCGGCAGCAGGACCGAGCTCGTCTCGCGCCCGGTGCCGTAGGACGAGGTGATGGAGGCTAGTTTTGGCCGGCCTATTGGGTCTCGGCACTGGGGGCAGCCCAGGGGTGCGAAAGGCGGGTCCTTTCAGCTCGTGTCTTTGGTTGGGGTAGCGGCGAATCTCGGGTGAGACGGTGTCAAGGTCTTGGATGTCGGGTCGGCGGCCTTGGTGGTGGGTTCGCGAGGCTCATGGGCAGAGCCCGTGGCTTGGTGCTGCCCGGTTGCGACGGATGTGTGGGCGGCGTGGTAGCCGGGCTGTGGCGTTCGGTGATGGCGATTGGTGGCCGGGGTGAAACCTGCTCTATCTTCGGACAGACCGGCGGCGGCGAAGCTCGTTCCCTTCTTGAAGGCGTCATCACGGCTCTCATTGCCCGTCGTGTTGCTCCGGGGGAAACTCTGATCCTCGGATCGGGCGATGGCGGCGCTCCGGTGTCGTCCCCTTCCTGAAGGCGCCGTCTTGGAGCCCACGGTTCGTCATATGCGGCTTCACCTCTTCACGTAGTGCTAGGGATGGTGTTGCTGCGCTCAGCGCCCATGTATCATGCCTTGGGTGTGTGTGCGTTTGTACCAGGTGCTGTTGATCATTGCTTTATATATAAAGCAGGGCGAAAGCCTTTTTCGATATTACAGTTGAAAATAAAATGGTAGGCCGTGAAAATCACTGAACCGTCAGTCCTTCGCAGTACCATACCAGCAGCTGCTGTGCCATCATTAGACGAAAAAGGTCCATCCACTGATAGGGCCGCCCATCCTACCCGCGGTGGTGGCCAAGGCAATGGCGGCTTCACAGGCGCCACAGCTCGCCGAGCATCATCATGGACTAGATAGGAATTAGGAATCGCGCCTTGGCAAGGCGCGAGGTGCCTGGCTCAACGGATTGTTCAAAAGTTTAAACAAAGCACTTAGTGTTGACGAACATGAATTAGAAAGATTGCTGGCAATGGAGTAACCCAGTACAATTGCCAAATGAGAATAAGAATAATTGCTCAGGATATATCAACCCAATAAGTTACATCAGTAGCATAGCACATTTTGTTAAAGCAATAAAAAAGGCTTAAAATCAGATATACCAAAAGCAAGGAAAGCAAGATATTCAATAGAACAGTTAATCTGGAAGTCCATGACAAAGTAAGCCAAGACAATGTTTCCACATAAAATAGATAAAACAATAGTTGGGTTATTAGATAGCAAAAGCAAAAGTCATTCCAAGGTAAGAATCCTATATAGTTCTGCTAAAGCTTTAGCAGTGCATCAGTGCAACTAATATGCACTCTTATAGAAGGCAAGGACAGTCCGACAGTAGCTCACACAACACATCCCAGTAGCTAGTGGCAGGTTCTGTCCTCATGATTATGCCCCACCAATTCAATATAATAACCATCAACTTTGTTGATTTATCCATCGCACAAGTAGGAGGAAAGGCATCTGCCATGACACTATGAATCTAATCTGAAAAGGAGGACATGTATCTCACATCATATAAATAACCTTTAGCAAGGTTGTCTATCATGTCAAATGCCTAATTGAGTCCGAGCCTTAGATAACCAAGGTCTCATTACATTTGCTCAGCCATTCGTATTTTCAGTTCCTTTGCCACAATGTTTGTGGCGTTCTCCATGTACATAATTGCCTCAAAGGCGGCAGAATCTTCCCCCATTGCCTCATTTGGAGAGCAACACACAAGTAATCAACAATTGCGTTGGACAGCTCCCGCTATTCTGGACAGTGGTGTTGAAAAGAACGGTTACTTATCGTGTTCTGCAAGTATCCTCTGACACGGTAAATGGCCTTGGGAAGCCCAGGCTGCTCTAACAAGAGATGGAGCATCGTTCTACTTGGATCCTTACAATGCTCGGCTCAACCTGTGTTACCAAAAATTGCAGAAGAGTCACTTCTAATTATAGAGCACTAAAGCTGACATAATTCATGGTCTTGCTTATATCCAAGTGTCAATTTTGATGTTTCCAGTTCTGATGTCAGGCAAATGAAATAGTGAGATTGACAAAGAATCAAGTCAAACATAAAGTCGAAGACGTGTTTGCTGCATATCGATGATATATATCAGGCTGTCACTGCCCCTCTCATAATGCATTTACTACTGGAGCCCTAGCAAGAGCGAAAGCTCATCACTATTTGCACTTATACTTGCATAACAGAAGTTAATGTAAAAGATTTAAATAACAGAAAATGCAAGAGAGTGAGAGTGGGATTACTGCAGACTTAGAGACAACAGGCCAACAAATTAATCGACAGGTCCTCTTTTGATCCTTGATGCGGTCATAAACAGTGAAAGCCACATGGAATGATATTTTAAACTGAACCGAGCATCTGACGGTTCGTCAACAAATAATTTTTTATCCAACCTATATTATGTCATTACTGAAACACATGCACCACAAAATCCAACCATCCATGAAAATTTGAGAGTAACAGATTGTTTATTATTATTTTTGTATTTCTCAAATGACAAAGATCCCCATGCTGATCATGTTTTGTAATCAATATCCCATCATTGCCTTATGATGCTTACACCACTTAATGGTAAGACCTATTTCCATTGCGCATTAGATAGTGCCCTATTGCATCATGAGTGACATTTATGAAAGAAAGATCAAGCATGCAAGCATTACTGGTAAGCAAAAAGGTTCATAAAGATATGGTATTCCTTCAGGAGGAGTTGTACGACAGTTTTTTCAAAATATGCAAGTAATAGACATGCAAAAACTGATCAGCAAAAGTTTATAGGAAATGAGATTTATGGCTGATTTATTCTACTATACTGGCTGGACAACTTCACCAAAGGAATATATAACACGTGAAACATTGAATACAAGTTAGAATCGAAGAAGGCATCTCAGAATTCATACAATATTTTTTTTTGTAAAGGTATGCTTCATATTGATAAGTTTGAGCGGCTACCTAATCTTTGGGTTCCTGAATTCTTAATGTGTCCATTTGCAAGCATCTAACAGGTGCTGCTGATCCAGCTTAGAAAGCCTAAAAAATTCCACCTTTGTTCAAATAAGAAGAATGCATACTATGATACATCATTCTGGAATTCAATTAGTCAATCAATATTTATTCTCAATTTGGAACAGAATTGCAGATAGGGGTCAGGAAACTCAAGAAAACTCACCACAAGCTTCTGCTGCCAGATTGTCGTTTGCTTCAACCAGCCGCATGCTCAATTAGTCGTCCCCGACTCGTGGATAGTCCGTGAAAGCAGAGTTGTGCGCCACCCTGTCAGTGACGCCCTACTGCTGGATTAGGCAAAGCGAGAAGCATCGAATGCCTGCTTATGGTCTTCTGGTCCGTGACTTGTATCGCAACCTGTAGAAAGAGGAGGTAGAGGCAACAACAGAGCATATGCATGAAAAGTGTAACATGCTAACAACCTACATTGGAAAAGCAATGAAAAGAGTAGGCTAAAAACATCTAGAAATTCAATGTATTCCTAAGTTTGCCCATTCGTAAGAATCCGCTAGACCAACATTTCAGAGTAGCATGGTTCAATTCATGCAAGGCAGACAAAACATCAGTTTGGAATTATCATTAACCGTGGCTCACGTGTAGTTTAAAACTGGAAGCATGGTTCAATTCATGCAAGCAGCAAGCCAAACAAAACATTAGTTTGGAACTATCAGGAATAGTGGCTCAAGTGTAGTTTAAAACTGAAACAACTAAATGTAATCCTCTCTCGCTTGCTGAAAATTACAGATCTGCACTTGTTCCTAACTCATGTTATGAATAGTTATATGAGTCTTAGCGCATGTATTTTTGCATGTCCACATATGTTGATCCCAGTTCACCATATAGTAAGATAAAATGTCCGAATAAATTCAAATGTCCAGGCCAAATACTTCTTATCCAGGTCCCATACCAGGAAGCATTTGTACAATAAAACGCTGATTCGTAGTCAGTTAAAGGATGACATACAACAGAAATTTTGCATCTAGTCCACGATTGCATATACTTCTAAAGAATGTGAATTAAAGCAATTTATTTCTATAGCATGGACCCTTTCATTTGGGATGTAAGAACAGCATTAGTATGAATCCAATTTCATATGAGAAACATCAAAAAAACTCCCTGGAAAAGTTTTCTGATAAGTAATAAGGAGCATGTACATTTGCCTTTTGCCTCAATGTGCTGTAGCTATTTTATCAACCCAAGTAACAAAGTAGCATTCTTGCTAAATGCATGAAAACTAAGAGATTGCTGAAAGTCATCCATGTTTAGATTAGAAAATAGCTGCAACGAGATATCTTTTGGTGGGGTCACACAAGGAAAATATAAAACCCAAGTAACAAAGTAGCATTCTTGCTAAATGCATGAAAACTAAGAGATTGCTGAAAGTCATCCATGTTTAGATTAGAAAATAGTTGCATCGAGATATCTTTTGGTGGGGTCACACAAGGAAAATATCAATACAAGCCACAAAAAAGGGTAAGAAAAATACATGTTACCTCCAATTGATCCAAGGAAACTGGCATCAAAACAGAGCCATCATGATGAAGAACACCTCTGTAATCAATTGACTCGCCCTGTTACATATGGTATGATTAGTTTTAATGATCCAGTAATTGATTGCTTCCTACTGACCTCCTTCTATAAAGGCCACTTCTACGCTGGAAATCAATATAGTGCCTATGTTTTTCTAAGTGCTGCTGGCTGCTTTGCAACTGGAGGCACTTTGCTGCTTTGCAACTCGCAGTGCTGCTGGCTGGAGGTGCCATAAAAGTAAGCAGCAAGGCAACGAAGGGAGAGATAGGACAAGAGGCCCCTTAGATTATTTGAGTGCAACATCCACGTGTTCATTCGCTAATAGCGTAAATCTAATATCTCAAATTTAATTAAATAACATGGAACTCCCTCATGCATAACCAAATGAACAAAACCATTGATGCTTAACTTTGGGACCAAGATGCTTCTCAGTCCAGGAGCGCTTCTATAGTATGTGTGCCACCTCTCAAAGAGTACGAAGGACCTGCAAGAACAAAAGGGAGAGACCGCAAATCAGACGGTGACGGAAGAAGCGGCGCTGGCTGAGAGCAGCCGGAAGAGGCAGATCGAGAAAGAAAGAGGAAAATGTGCAATTTCTGTAGAAAATGAACTACTGCATCCAGGGAGGACCAATGGATCAGACACTCACCTCAACCAGCTTCAAAACTGGTGGTGGCCATCACTAGGCTGTAGATAAGGAGAGGTCAATGCTGCCTTTGTTGGACCCTGCGGGAGAGGAGTCATAAGGAAATTCTATGACACAAGTTAATGGGCCACATTCAGACAAAATCCAATTTTCAAGATTAATCTAAAATGTACGATACAATATGCACAATATGACATTCGATGGCCAACATTCATACAAAATCCAATATTTGAGATTAATCTAAAATGTTCAATACCATAGGTAGAATATGATGTTAGATGGCACTGACCACACCATTAACGATTACAACTACTAATAAACGACATAATCAAACAGGAACAGTTGAAGCTAGCTTGCCATGGGAAAAATTGAGTTGATGTACTCGGTTATAAAGATAAATAAGTTACCTTGAGTAAAGGTGCTGGAATATACATATCATCGACTCCTGCAATTACCTATCAGCTCAACACCCTCTTGCACGACATAGCAATCATCAGACTTTAAAATAACCTTGCCCCCAAAAGTTGCCATCTTTATTCCTGATGGAACATCTCAAAAACTAATCAGCATATCTTGATATTTGCGTTCCGACCAACTGAGGCCATCTTCAAATATAGAAATTAAGAAACTACAAAGATATAAACATTGCTAATTAGCTAAAATCCCCGGCATTATCAGATATACAGTAAGAACACCACTACATGTGTATCTGGAAATGTGAAACAAAGCAACCACCACCGGGCACTACCATGAAAAATCCATCTCACTTTACGAAAATGGTAAATTGGAATGGACCAGCATGGACTGTCTAGACATCAACACAATTATTTCACCAGACTAAAAGGAAAAGAAAATGCATCTTCTCAAAAGCAACATATAAAGCGACAATCCCTATTTTTGAAGACACCAATGTCTGGTTGATGCACCAGTACCCCAACTGGATGCTGGCATTTACACCATGGTTCTGACATTAGTCAGGCAAACGAACTATGTTGTTTATGAACCCAGACTGAGTTGTGGGGAAATTAGAAAAGGCAGGGATGAGGACCTGCTATACCTGGGGGCACGCAGAGGCAGCAGAGGTTGAGCTCCTCCCTGTGTGTGGTTCGTGCCGGATCTCCTCGTCCACCACTGGAAGACGGCACTGAGCTCGCCCACCAAACCCTAGGCCAGGGCCGGGGGTGGTCCGGCGTGACGGCGGTCGCTAAACCACGGGCCACCCAAACGGTGGTCCTCGAGTTTGGGCCCGGCATGGACCTTCTGCAGTCGATGGCGACGCCTATGGGGCGGAGCACATGCGCGAGCTCACAGGGGCAGCAACAACGCAAGCAGCGGCCGCATACCTCCGGGCGACGCAGGAGAAGGAGGACCGGCAGGGGATGCGGCGCAGCAAGGACCGTCCATGGCCGCTGCGGCGGACAGGGCGGGACGGTGGGCCGCGGTCATCGGCCACGGCCATGGCGAGCGGGACGAGCGGGGCGGGGCGGGGCGGTGGGGCGGGCGAGACGGCGGGGCGACGGGACGGGCGAGACGGCAGGGCGGGACGGCGGGGACGCGGTCATCGGCCACGGCCACGGCGAGCGGGACGGGCGGGGCGGGGCGGTGGGGCGGGCGAGACGGCGGGGCGGCGGGACGGGCGAGATGGCAGGGCGGGGCGAGCGGCTAGGGTTCTACGGGGAGCTGGTGAGATTTTATACCCTATAGTGAAATGACTAAAATGCCCTCGGCGTGGCACGAGAATTACACGCGGTGGCACGAGATCTTTTACAGTGGGAGGTAACTATTTAGCAGTGTTACCGGGTCGATCCAACGACGAGGTCCTCCAGTGGCCTGATCTGACGGCTGAAAACGCATCAAACGATAGATCCGACGGCCAGTAATCGCTGATCTATGAGGAGGTCCATGTTCTCCCAACTTACATATTTCTGGATTACCGGCGTCTTTCCCTTCTAATATTTCCTCCACTCCAAAATTCTTTACTAATCTCAAAGAATTAAAGTAGCTCACAAGGAAGTCAACCGTAGACTCCACAGGGGGTAGCTCTTTGCCGTGAATGTAGTCCGTGCGTACCTGCCAAATTCGCCAAATAATCATAATGATCATATCCCGGACTAGTTCTTAACGTTGTATTCTGGAGCCTGATTCATTGAAAAGGGTAGAAGAGAATTATCCGATCAACTAAGGGAAATCCGGACGAAAACATAGGACACACTGACCGATCTGGCTACCCATAAGACCCGCACACATCGCCTAAGGGAGTTCCACTCTGAAACCGGTAAGTAAATAGAAGGAACCCTAGCTGCTGGTTGGGTCGATCGTAAGTCGACGTAAGGGACACTGTTACTGTTCGACTGATCTGGTATAACATCTAGTACTACAGCGCTTTCCGGATAATCATGCACTCCTGTTCTCTGAAATAGACCCTGCCTTAGCTGTATGCACAGCAGACAGTGCCTCATGTATAATGCGTGCAGCTACAGACTTTCCGTCTAAAGGATGCGCTGGTGCCCAGCGTCCACATCAGAAGAAATAATCATAGTGCTATCTTTTTTCGCAAGCGAACATATATATCTATTAATTCCTATAGTCTATATTTGGCACACCGAGAGTGCGGCATGTCTAATGATACCAACGTCTAAATAATACAGTGGTATCGATTCAAATGTCTCGTAGGAGTATAAACGATAACGAAAAATACAGAAATTTGGCATAGAGATACAACATGGCATAATATACTTGCACCTAGACATGTACTCCCCTGTCCCATAATGTCTCTTTTAGAGGAAGAATCCATCTTAGCTGAAAGTAGCTACGAGTACGATGCAAAGCATACGATCGACCGTGTGTAATCAACATGCATGCAGACGTGGGCACATGGAGAGGTACAGCTACCTAGTTCAGTCAAACTCGAGCAGCCCAGGGCCTCTAAAAAGAGTAGGCCTTGCGTGCATGCAGCTGGAGGAGGACAATCACGAGGATGCATGGCCAGCAAGAGTACGAAAATCATGCTGCATGGCCACATGGGCATAGGGATATGTATACCTGGGCGTTGCACTGTTGCTATACGATTTTGGCCTTTTGCCAATGCATGATTGACATGATATTCGCCTTTTCCAAAAAAAAAACTGTTTTGCTATTATTCAGATATGTGAAAATAAATGTTGCGTCGATTACTTTCTTTTAGGAGGCCGGACCTCGTCGAAGAAGAAACTGTCCAACTATCTATCTTAGGGGGGGAGCAACAACCTTATTATCTATATTAGGGGGAAGCAACAGCCTCATTATCTATCTTAGGGGTGGGGGCGGGGATGTAGGGAGATCGCTGGAGTTGTTCACCGGTTGTGCGGGGCTTGGAGTGATGGTTGGGCAGGAGCCAACATGGCGGTGGGGGGAGGTCGAGAGGAGGGCGGGACGACGATAGCTGCCGGACGCAGGGGGCGAAGGTAGGCGGTTAGGCTTGGGTTGGTTAGTGGCTACATCCGAAAGAAGAAGCTGGAGGTTGAAGATGAGTAACGCCAGATCTGTTTTCAGCCGTTAGATGAAAATCTAATGGCCTTTGATAAAAGTGAAGGATGACACATGTTTTCTCAAGTACCTGTTAAATAGAAATAGATGGTCCCAAACAAGCCAACATCCACTTTTGCCTATGTTGGACGTACCGGAAAATTTCCTTTTAACACGATATTTTAGAGCCTGATTCATTAAATCATTAAAAATGGTAGAAGAGAATTATCCGATTAACTAAGGGCAATATGGGCAAAAAGAAAGAGCACACTGGCCGATCTGGCGGCCCACAAGGCCCGCATAAAATGCATGAGAGAGTTGCACTCTGAGGCTTCATTCGGTTTGGAGAAAACCAAAACATAGGAATTAGGAATAGTATAGGAATTTGATAGGATGCCACTTGCCATTCTAAGAAATTGTCTTAGCCTTGTTCTTACGCAAAAAGTAAGCTTTGAGTGGAAGTGCAAATTTCCTTCAAAAACACAAAAAGTAAGTAGTATTCCTACGAAATTCCCGTACGCGTTTCCTAGAAACCAAATGCTTGCATCTATAGGAATTTTTCCTCTGAAATTCTTGTTCCTATGTTTTTTCTACAAAAATTCTCCAAATTCAATGAGGCATGAGATCTGGATTTAGACCGTTAAGTAAATAAAGGAACCCTAGCTGCCGGTTGGGTCGATCGTAGGTCGACGTAACTAACACTCTTATGGTTGGACCGATCTGGTATTAACATGTAGTACTACAACGCTTTCCGGGGAATCATGCGCTCTTGTCTCTGAAATAGACTCTGCCTTAGCTGTATGCACAGTAGACAAGTGTGTCATGTGTAATGCGTGCAGCTACAATCTTTCCGGCTAAAGGATAGGCTTGTGCATCATGCCTGAGAAAAAAATGCTACCTGAGTGCTCCCTGAGTTGGTGGACTAATTTGCCTGGTTAGGCTAGTCCGGCACAACGTGTTTGGTTCATGCCCTGGTCTGGCATCCTATATTTTAATGCTTAAATATTGTTGACGGTTGTTTATCACTGCCAGGCAGCGGCTGCCGCGCCTCAGGCGCAGGAAAAAGGTGGCCTGAGCCAGGCTAAGCACCGTGCCTGAGCTAAGCATTGTACCTTCTTCTATATTTTATATCTAGTCCAGGCTAATTGCACTGCTAGGCACCTCCATGTCAGGCATGCATTTCTTTCCTCAGGCACGAACCAAACAAGCATCAGGCATGCTTCAGGGACAGTTCAGGTCAGGCACGTAGCGTTGTGGACACCAACCAAACAGCCCCATACTATGTGGTGGTGCCCCGCGTCAACATCAGAAGAAATAATTGTAGTGCTATCTGTTTTCTCATGCGAACATATTTATTAATTGCTATGATATATATTGCGTAGACCCAAAGTGCGACATGTCTAATGATACCAACATCTAAATAATACACAATGGTATCAATTCAAATATTTGGTACAAAACGATAAAAAAAATACAGAAATTTGGCATATAGAGACAACATGGTATAATATACTCGCACCTAGACATGTAAAAGAGAAGAATATGTTGAAAAAGAAGAGGAAAAGAGACATAGTATTCACAGTGGATGCAAAAAATGTGTACATTCATAGAACCGAGTGTATATACATCCTGTTTTGATTTTATGTGTCTTGTGTATTTTTGAATTTCGGCAAAAAAGTTCATCATGCCATACTTTACGTCATTATCGTTTCCTAGATTTTTTTTATCATTTATCCTACAATTTTTAAGACGGTATAGTGATATGTATCATTTATTGGTAGCGCCAGATATGTTCTCCTATGCATATACATTTCAAGTATTCAACTTGAAAAAAGGCAGCTAAAAGAATCGACCATAAGACTCTATGAATCGTATGTATGTGCGTGCGCGCGCGTGCGTGTGTGTTTTTTCCGCCCAGTCCAAAGAAGCATATTCAATTGTAATTTCCTAACGTTATAAATGAACATAATTGTACGGGAGAATCATGGAGAGTGCTGTTCTATATAATATTTGGCGATGCTGATGCACATGGCGAGTGCACATTGATTATTTCGGTCCACAGTTTAAACCAAGTACACGTTGCGCGCAAAGAAGAAAACGTGCACGTTGCGCACGCAACAGTACAGCACTTCGTTTTTATTTTGGCAAACTCGACCCTCCAAAGAAGGGCTCCCCACACATTATCTCTGACACGGTACTCGAATTACATATAGACAACCAAATTGAGAGAAAAAAAGATGCAAGATAAGCCAGCAAGGACACGCACACTGACCGCCGTTGTTGGACGATCCACATGTAGGCTCAAGCACAAGGGTTGCTTCAGTCATCAGAATAGCTTCCACATCATCGTCGCTCATTTGAGGAGGCTTGTCTCAAAGGAGCCGGTGCTTCAGTTGCCGTCAGCAAGACGACCACACCGTAAATATCCTACAACTCACTCTAACGACCCATATTGGATCGCAGGCTCTGCAACTACCATTGCGACAGCAAGGATGAAGCCGAGGATTTCACCGAAGCCATGATTTTTTTTTAGAAATGGAGGAGGACCCCTGGCCTCTGCATCGCCACAGTCTAGGCAACAAACGGTCGCTACTCCTATCCAATTGATAAAGGGATACTGATAGTCTAGGCCTGATACCCATACCGAAGCCATGAAATAGGACGAAGCACATGCATCAGCGACTAACAAGGGCCTGGAAAACATACAAGATTGCGGGTCCGCAGCCGATGCAGAAGATTAAGCACTTGATCCAGTCGCCAACCAAAAACCCCTACAGTGGGTGGAGAAAGCAAAAAGGGGCGAGAGCAATGTCTGTGGGCACGTTCGTACACCTTTGAGCGCCAAGAACGCAAGATGGGGCCTGATAACCCACAAATGTAGGAAATAAGTTGTAATCTTTTCGGTAAGTAAGATTGTCAAATCCAGCAGAATTTAAAGTTAGAATTAATATTTTTTTTCAAGTTCTATTTACCACTGGAGAACCTCTATGCGCACTAAACGTTTGTTTTACCTAGAAACAAGAAATAAATTACTTTGCAAGAATGAATAGGTAACTTTGCAAGATAATAAAGAACGTAAAAATAAAAGTCCGATGTTGTTTAAATAAATAATAATAAGATAAATATAGCGAGTGTGAAAAAGTGGTGGTAGGACGTGCGGAATTGACCATGGGCAATTGATAACTAGACCGATAATCGTCATTGCAGTATTATATGTGGGAGAGACCTCTGCTAACAAGCCTAACATACTATCCTTTTCTAGAAATTTTATGCACTTATGATTGAAACTATTAGCAAGCATCTGCAAATACTAACAAGTTCATTAAGGTAAACTAACTATAGCATTAAGTTAAATTAGCCCCCATTCATCCCATATGCAACGACTCATGAACTGGGGTTTAGATTTCTATCACTCCTGCAGACCACCATAAGTATATCTATCACATATTGCAACACCCTAAAGCATAAAACCATATATGTGCGCTCGTATGATGGGCATCAAAGGACAACAACAAAATAAAACATACAAATCAAACCAATTATGATCACCAATTAACTCATAGGACAAAAATAATCTACTCAGACATGTTAGTGATGAGGCAAATCCTTGGATAATAATTTTCAAGTCTTTCGGCTCCGTGAATTTTTCACCTAAAAATCCCCAAACAATAGAAAACAAGAACTGTCCTTTGGCACTATATTAATAGGTTAGTCCAAATAAAAATAGTCTAAATTCTCACCGAAAAAATATATAAGTGGTGTGATAATAGCACTCGGGGCCACCGAAGGAAGTTAAAGGGCAATCGAAACTGAGCGACTCATGTTCACCAGCCAAGATCGACCTCGCCTAGAGGCAAGAAATATAAAGGGGATCCTCATCTGGGAGAGAATGAATTGATGCCAACAGATAAACCAACCAACATGCGTCGTTCCTAGATCGATCTGCTCATGCACCGAGTCTATCTGATCTATAAGATCCAGATCTAAGGCATAACAAATAAATCATCGGATTAGAGATGGATATGATATTACCAACGAGGAGAACAAATGGAGAAAGCACGGGAATTTATTAGAGTAGAAAAAGGGAAGAGACTTGACCACAAACTGCTGCCATTGCTCTATGATTCAGAGGAATCTGAACAAATCTAGGCAACACATCAACTAGAGGTTGTTAGAGACGGGAAATTTGAACCAAGTCGAGAGGAATCATCGTCAAAGATGACAATGAGCTCCACACCGATATAGGCAACAAACAAGGTTCGTCAGTTCCTCCAGATCGACGAGCTTACCCCAAAAACCGCCATAAAGGACGTACATGAAACTAGCTACCTAGACTGCAAAGGGGAATGGGACCCTCACCCTACTCGTCATCGACAAGCCGGGGAGGAGAGGGGAGGGGCTGCCGGAAGGGGATCTTGAGGAGTAGGAAGGGAGCAGGAGGAGAGAGCGAGGAGAGAAAGAAAGGGGGTGTTGCTCCATTGATGCTCTCCTTGCATGAGACGGTACAACACTTCGTATATGATGAGTAGGAGTACATACACTATTGGTGTGTTTGGTAGGGTGCATGGGCTCAAAAGATCCCTATAGAACCCACTTTTGACTATTTGGCGGGGTGTATGGGCGTCTCATGCAAAAAGGCATCTCAAACATGCTGAGTTGAGCACACCTAGATAGGGTGCATGGAGGCAGCCACGCTCGCCCCGATCCTCAAAAAATATTCATAATTTCAAATTTTGTTTAAATTCTCAAAAAATATTCAGAATTTCAAATTTTGTTTAAATTCTCAAAAAATGTTTAGAATTTTAAATTCTGACAAAATGTTCATAATTTTAAAAAATATATTCTAAAAAATGTTCAGAATTCCAAAGTTTGTTCAAATCTAAAAAATTGTTTAAATTTTCAGAAATATCAGGATATCTAAAAATTTTAAATTTTTTTAGAAGATCAGAATTCCAAAATGTGTTTAAAGTTTTGTTCATGTTTTTCAAATTTTGTTCAACATTCAAAATAATCAGATTTCAAAATTGTTCAACATGTCTAAACACATGCAAACTGCCAAACGAAATGTCGGCTCAGCACGGCTTAGCACATACACCACTACCAAACAACAGCAAATACATGTATTCAGCATGTCCATAGTTAGCATGTCTCAAAGGGGAACAACAATGCTATGGTGGGAACTGCTAGCAAACACACCCTATGAGATGCAAGGCCACACGTGGTTACGTATGTACGACATGATAATGTTTTTTTAGGGAACACAACAACGGTTTTTGTACATTTTGTACATGGGTCTTGCACACTTGCTATCCCATACACAACATGCAACCAACCGGCCCATTGTGGAAGCTAGAAGGGAGATAAACGAAACAGCTTGTGATTTCGTCAATGCTATATCTTGCTTACTGCTTGATGTAGCAGTAAAATCCTATGTGATGCGCGTTGCATTCAAATGTCGAAGCTTCGCCTAGGGAATGACCGATGAGAGGTAAGATGGGTCGGCCCATTTAATCTATTACATAGTTCTACCAATCTCGGTTCTGGAACCTTCTAGAAGATGTCTCATTTTAACCGATTTTGGGAACCTTCTAGAAAGTTTCTGTCTAGTTTTTCTTCCATTTTCCCATTGTTTTATTCACGCATTTTTATTTGCCATTTTTACCTCATTGCTTTTCATTTAAAAAAATTCAAAAATAACTAATAATGTTCTGGCAATTTAAAAATTGTTTGGTTTTACAAATTTTGTTTTAAATTGGAAAAAATATTCAGCAATAACAAAATTTGATCGGGTTTTATAGAAATTGATTAGAATTTAAAAAACTGTTCACCCTTAAAAAATATCCAAAAGTTGAAAAAGTGTTTGTTTATCTATAAATGCTAAGAATTTCAAGAAGTGCTCACAATAAATGTTCAAACATTAAAAAAATCACATTTTCTAAAAAATGTTCCAATTTTGAAAAATTGTTTGCTTTTTCGAAATAAAGGTTTGAAATATCAAAAATTGAATGTGTATTCAAGAGACGTTCATTTTTTTAGAAAAAAAAAAGACGGCTCGATTCAGTGTCTCGCTGACTACAGTAGTCGAGTAATTACAGTCGCCATGGCACAGTCATGGTACTCCCGTGTGGAGGTGGCCGACTGCTTGAAGCTTAATGCATCGTATAGCTGCGCCCAAATGTAGAACCATCATGGCTCCGCGCTCGCCATGGGCCAGCCCAATAGGGGAGTTTTGGGAAGGTTCTACAGGCCGGTTTTATAACATTTTGAGCATCTCTGTCTTTCATTTTTCATGTTTTCTTTATTGGTTTCATCAGAATTTTAATTGTTTTCTCAATTGTTTTTGAATGGTTTTATTTAATTTTTTCTTCATATTTTCGTTTTTTGTGTTTAGATGTTCAAATATTGAATAATTTTAAGTACACATTGAACATTTTTTGTATAAAACTTGAACATTTTTCAGGTACATGTTAAGCATTTTGTCGAATACATGTTGAACATCTTTCTAAAAATATATGTTGAGCATTTGCATAATACACATTGAATTTTTTGAATAAAAATGAACATTTTTAAACATGCATTTGAATATACTTTTAAATATCAAAGCATTTTTTTAAACACGCAAACTTATTCTTATATGTTGTAGCATTTGTTTTAAGTGGCACAAACATTTTGTATATGTTATGGGCATTCTTATAAAACTATACAAACAAATATGAAGTTTTATGAATATTTTTTAAAATATCCTCAAAACATATCTTTAAACCTGTGAAAATATATAGATGCCATGAACAATGTTTGTATGGTGCGAACATTTTTTCAAATTATGCAAGTATTTTTTTATTTTAGTTTTTTTTAAGTGTAATGATCATATTTTATAAATGCTTGAACATTTTTTAACTGTCATGGAACTTTTATTAATGGAACCGACATTTTAGAAGAACGAGCAAAGATTTTCTTACACAACTTGAACAATTTTTAAATGCGCAGTTAACGTTTTCAGAAATTTAAGCAAGCTAATTTAAGTATATACATTTAGAATATTTAAAATATAAAAATAAAGTAAAAAATAAAGTAAAAAATAAAAGGTAGATTCAAATAGAATAAACTAGCTTGGCAAGGGAAAGAATGAACAAAGTGAAGCGGAGGAATGAACTCTAGTGAACTAGCCCATTCTTGTGACGCTTGAGGCACCTAACGTCAAGCAAGACATAGACAAGCCTTTGTGGTTTCCCTTATCTACTGAGGAGCCAAAATATGTTTGTTCCACCGTGAGATGAGGTCGGGAAGAGAAATCGCTAATACCCTTAGTCCTGACTTGCGGGATGACCTGTTTTCCTCTTCGACTGCAACCCTGAAGAAATCCAAGAGCCTAGAAAAAAATGACTACCCTTTAGAATGGGGAAAAATAATAATACTCAAACTGATGTCATGGTGATTTCATGGATAATCACATACTGTTGCACCTTCCATGTTGCACTAGCTTTGTTTGTGCTAACATAATACTATAAGGTGGCAATGGAATCGTGGATACATTCATTCCTCATGGCCTCATGGGCAAGGCCCTATGGATAGAATCAGATGAACCATTCCCTGTTTGGTTCATTCTTGAAAGCATATGAATTTACCTGGTAGGTCAGCTTTCAGTCCTTAAAGCACGAGCACAAAGTCATGAAACAAGTGCATTTTCACCCCAAAATGTGTCACAATGGACAAATTGTTCAGCCAAGTTCAAATTGGTACATTTTTTTACACTCAAATCTCTGAAGCTAGGTAAGTCTGCCCCCTCAGCGTTTTTGCTATATTTAGGTGGTTTTGGAAGGTGACATGACATTGTTGGGTTGAGTTGGGACTTGGGAGAGTAAAGACACATTTGATGTGGCATGGTTGGGTTAGGTCGGATTTATCACACAACCCCCCCCCCCCTAAGATGACATGACATTCTTGGTTGAGTTGGGACTTGGGAGAGTAAAGACACATTTTTGATGTGGCATGGTTGGGTTAGGGGGGATTGATCACACAACCCATCTCTCTCTCTCTCTCTCTCTCTCTCTCTCTCTCTCTCTCTCTCTCTCTCTCTCTCTCTCTCTCTCTTTCTCTCTCTCTCTCCGCGGCCGCCATCACCATCGGAGGTCGTTTCTCTTCGGGTTGAGGTTCCTACAAGTGGTCGTTTCTCCATTTGAAAATTGTTCACGCGATTTTGAAAAGCAGTTCACCAATTTGATTTTTTTTCATGAATTTTAAAAAAATGTTTGCGAATTTCAAAATCTTTCATGAATTTGGAAACACATTCAAGATTTTGAAGAATGTCCGTTAATCCAACAAGTTCAAAAATTGTATATGATGTTGAAAAACTATTCAAAAAAAAAGTTCACATGAATTTGAAAAAATACTTCTCAAATGTCAAAATTCTTCATGAATTATAAAAAGTTCATGATTTTTAACATGTTCATTAATCCCAAAAATGTTCTTGAACTAAAAAAATGTTCATGAGTTTAGAAATGGTCATGTATTTAGAAAATCACAAATTGTAAACTACTCATGAATATGAGAAATGTACAAAAATAACAAAATTTCTTGTGAATTAAAAAAACTCATGAGTTCGAAAAATGTTCATGAATTTAAGACATTCCTGGATTCTAAATTTTTCATGAATTTGAAAAACGTTCACTATCTAAAAGAAGTTTGAAATTTTTAAAAGCGGTCACGAATTCCAAAAATTTGCACGAATTTAAAAAAAGCACAATTTTGTAGAATAGTTAAGGTTTCAAAAAATTACCATGATATAATAAAAAACAAAAAAACAAAGATAAAATAAATAAAAAGATAGGAAATAGATAAATAAAATCAGTTAAAACTCAGATAACAATTGAAAACCAGAAGAAAAGAAATGGAAAAAACCCATATGGAAGGTTCCCAAAATCATGCAGGATGTTTTGCTGGAAAACAGTAGCGAACGCTTCGGTGCGCTCGCCCACAATTTTTTCGTTTGGTAACGAGCGGACGTAATATTGCTGCTATAACTGCTTGGTGTTGCTGCTATAAGCGATACATATCACTAGCGGTTTATTTCTCACTCATAGGCTCGTATCAAATTGCGTGGCCCTTTATAAAATGGCAACATTCTTTTCATTCTGCGAAGAAAGTATTGTTTTCTATTTTCTTGTATAGATCTCAAAAAGATATTAATTTCAGTTACTTATTTATGTAATCTATCTAAATATGTACAAAGTGCTTAATGAATTAATAAGTGCAGTATCTATTCATGTAATTTATAAAACAGTTCATTTTCTTAAATATTTATGAACGTTTTAAAGTGTCCAAATATTTTAGGAAACGTTCATTTGCTTTTGCGTTCAGCTTTTCAATATTTTCTATTGTAATTTTAAATTGTTTTTACACATTAAAAATATTCACATTATTTTAAAATTGTTTGTGTATTATTTTTATTTAAAACTTATGTCATTGCAAAATTTGTTCATGTACATTTTTACAAAATTTGCATGTAATTGTAAAAACAATTAAGTTCATGTAATTTTTGAAAATTTCACGTATTTTAAAAATATTCATGCAATTTAAGAATATTCACATTATTTTAAAAGTGTTTGAGCATTATTTTATCTAAAACTTATGTCATTTCAAAATTTGGTTATGTACATTTTTACAAAATTTGCATGTAATTTAAAAAAATATTTTCATGTAAATTTTGGAAATATCACGTATTTTAAAAATAATAATGCAATTTTAGAAGTGTTCAATTTTTTTTAGAAAGTGTTCGCTGTTTAAAAAAATATGGTCACACAATTGTAAGAAAACATGTTCGTACTGTAAATAAAAATCAGAAAGGAAAAGGAAAAAATAAAAATAAAGAAGAAAATGCTAGTTAATAAAGTTTTAATATTTTTTTAAACAAGTATTTTTATAAACAGGAGCAAAAGATTTACCATATCTTTTGTTTGGTGAAAATGATTAGATCTATTATCAAATTTCACTGAAAGTACAAGGCACCTCAAAGATAACAAAATTGCATCAAGATTTCGAGACCATCGTACGACCACTACCGCTGTCAGAACGAGCCGGCTTGACATTGTCAATGACAACCGGGAAGTCTTCATGCACGTGCCCCTATGGACCAGCGTCCTGGAGCCGCAATCGTCGCCGTTGAACCATCCAATATATTCGAAAGACCTGCTACCAAATCTCGCCACACGACGAAAATTCTCTATCCTCACCGTCCCAAGGAGACGACGTGAATATACGCCGGAGCTCCGTCGAATACGTCCAGATGGACAAACTCAAGGAGGATCGGAGCCCGGAAGACCAACCCGAAGAAGGGAGTTAACTAGAAAACTAACCGGAGTGGAGGCACCGGGATCCCCCTCTCGGCCACCGTCTATCACAGCGGCAGATAGAGGAAAACCCGAAGAGGGACAGGGGAGGAAAAGCTAAAGGTGTTCCGCGACCTGCTCCGGGTCAAAACAACCTGGGAGATTTATCACAACCATTAATTAAGAAATAAGAGAATTGTTAATTGATTAACGAAAAGCCGAGCAAAAACCATCATCACATACCGCTGAGCGGCACATGTAGTATCTGGCAAACACCTTTCCCAAAAGGCCTCGTCGAACAGCACACGGCTTCATCGCTCGCAGCGTTTGGAGCAAACTTCCGCAAGCAAAGCAGGGGTACAAACTGTAGCAGTTTGCCCGGCCGTGTCTGTCAACACCATCTCCTCTCATCTCATCGTGTGACGACCAACGGAAGAGCGGACACGGTACTTCGCCAGGAAGCAAAACCCACATCGACGGCACCTTCGTCCCCCCTCCGCAAATAGGCGGACGGGGACGACTCCTCTCCAGCGAAGCAAACCCCACCTCGATTCCTATTCTTCCTCCCCCCACCACTTTCCCCCAACCTCCCCCCAGCCAGATTCCACCGCCAGCCCCGACCTCCCCCCCACCCCTCGCCATGCGCAACTCCGGCGCCACCGCCGCCTCGGCCCCTCCGGCCGCCGCCATGTACGGCTCCTACCCCGTGCCGCCCGCCTCCTCCGCCGGCTACGCCAAGATCCCCACCTACCCGCCGCCGCCCTCCTCCTCCTACCCCAACCCCAGCCCCGTCCCGCCCGCTGCGCCCTCCGCCTCCGCCCCGGCCCCGATCCAGGACCCCACGGCGCCGCCCTCCTCGCTCGCCAAGGCGGCCGAGCTCGTCACGCGGTTCCGGGAGCAGGGCCAGGCGCTCATCGCCGCGCGCCGCCCCTGGGGGGAGGTCTTCCGCTCCCCCGCCTTCTCCAAGCCGCCCAACGTCGGCGAGGCCGTCTCCCGGATGCGCCGCAACACGGCCTACTTCCGCGCCAACTACGCGCTCGCCGTCCTCGCCGTCGTCGCCGCCTCGCTACTCTGGCACCCGGGCACCCTCTTCGCGCTCCTCGCGCTCTGCGCCGCCTGGTTCTTCCTCTACTTCGCGCGCCCCGCCGAGGGCGCCCAGCCGCTCCGGGTCTTCGGCACCGAGTTCGACGACGGCACCGTCCTCGCCCTGCTCTCCGGGGTCACCGTCATCGCCATGCTCTTCACCGACGTTGGCTGGAACGTCGTCGGTTCGGTCATGATCGGGCTCGCCCTCGCGGGCGCGCACGCCGCGCTCAGGTCCACCGACGACCTCTTCCTCACCGAGCAGGAGGCGGCCGGCAACGGCCTCGTGGCCGCAGGCTTCAGCGCTGCTGGACCCATCTTGCCCACCTATGTCCGCATTGGTTGATTGTGCAGTCTGGCTTGGTGTGATGGTACTCCAATCTTCTTTGTTGAACATTCTGGGTTTGTGTTCTTGTTTGCAATTGTGCACTGGCAATTCTGTTTCATATATACGGCACAGTATCTATTGCTTCGTGTGTTGGCGTGTAAAAAAAACTAGATTGGCTTGTGATCTTAGACTCAATAGTAAATTAGTAATGTGTGCAATCATACTATGAACATGTTATACACTTTTCTTCTCAACTGAGTGTAAAGCTGCTATGTTGATAATGGCAATTGCCATCCTATTCTTCACTATAGTTTGCTGCAAATGCTAATGTTGATGTTCTCGTGCAATTCGCTTTGTGAATTTCGCACCTCCTTGTGATGGATCAATCCGCAGAAACCTGTGTTTCTAGATCTTAGATTGCCATGGCAATGCAAAAATGCCAAAAACACGTATATTCCTGTGTTTCTACTTTCTAGACGATAGATTGATGTCATCAAGACATATGTTCCTGTGTTTGTAGATGATAGATTGCCATGACAATGCAAAAGATGTCATCAACACATATGTTCATGTGTTTGTTGATGATAGATTGCCATGACAATGGAAAAGATGCCATCAACACAGCAACCCTGTGTTTCTAGATGACAGATTGCGATGGCAATGCAAAAGATGCCATCAATACAGCAATCCTGTGTTTCTAGATGGCAGATTGCGATGGCAATGCAAAAGATACTATCACCACATATGCTCGTTAATGGTTTATAACGATCGCTGTAGGCTGCAGCTGAATGCATATTGTTGCTTTCCCTTCATTTGCCTTTCCTTGACTGAGCAGAGATGCTGACAAAGGGCTTACGACAGCCGGTATCAGTGCTCCTGTACCCATCCTGCCCAGCTACGTCTGTATTGGTTTGTTGAACATTGTCGGTTTGTATTCTTGTTTGCAATTGTGCATTGGCAACTCTGGTTCATATATACGGTACAGTATCTATTGGTTCGTGTGTTGGCATGTAAAAAACCTAGATTGGCTTGTGATCTTAGACTCAATAGTAAATTAGTAATGTGTGCAATCATATTATGAACATATTATACACTTTTCTTCTGAACCGAGTGTAAAGTTGTTATGTTGATAATGGCAATTGCCATCCTATTCTTTACTACGTAGTTTGCTGCAAATGCTAATATTGATGTTCTTGTGCAATTCGCTTTGTGAATTTCACATCTCCTTTGCGATGGATCAGTCTCCAGAATCCCGCGTTTCTAGATGTTAGATTGCCATTAACACATATGTTCCCGTGTTTCTAGACGATAGATTGATGTCATCAACACATATGTTCCTGTGTTTGTAGATGATAGATTGCCATGAGAATGCATAAGATGCCATCAACGCAGGAATTCTGTGCTTCTAGATGGTAGATTGCCATGGCTCTTTTAATCTCTTTAATGATTTAATGATTGCTGTAGGCTGCAGCTGAATGCATGTTGTTGCTCTCCTTCATTTGCCTTTTTTCTTGACCGAGCAGGAGACGCTGGCAATGTGCTTATGGCAGCTGGTATCAGTGCCGCGGTACTGATCGTGCCCACCTACGTTTGTATTGGTTGATTGGGCATCCCTTGCACCCAGTCTTTGTTCAATATTCTTGCTGTTCTTTGTTTGCAATTGTGAATTGGCAATTCTGTTTTATATATGGCACAGTATCTATTCGTTTGTCCGATGGCTGTGTAAAAATACTAGATTGGTTTGTGAAGTTAAGACTCGTAGTAATGTGTTCAGTCATACTATGAACATGTTATACACTTCTTTTTAATCTGTTTATTTATGTATCTAAAGCTGTTATGTTGATAATGGTGATCTTATGACTTGTGTCACCTCTTTATGATGTATGAATCTCCACTATGCTTTGTGATGCTCCTAGGATGCCCATGCATATCATATACTCCCTCCCTCCGTTCCTTTTTTAGTTATTTGAATATGGACTACATATGGATGAATATAGACGTATTTTAGAGTGTAGATTCACTCATTTTGCTCTATATGTAATCTCTAAAAATACTTATATTTAGGACCGGAGGGAGTACGTTGCCTTTTGTTTCATTTGGCCCTCTCTCTCGGTGATATGGCCCTTAATGATGTCGGTTCAGTGGAAATCATGTTAGTCACACCCCTATGGCTGGAGAGTGGAGACCATGTTGTCCAGAAACTTTGTGATGATGATAGTCGTTGGAACATACTGGAGTGCTTCTCTGTGGTGCTTTTCTTTGGGCACAGATCTCTGTGGCGCTTGATCCGAACTACTGAAGGAACATCAGCACGCTCTTTCCTTTGCCCCCTTTTGCCCTAGTGGTGCGACTGCAGAGGATCATCAATCAGTTCACCTGTATCTGTATCATCTCCATCGCAAAAGGAAGCAGTGTCGTTGGCAGTCGTCAGGTCTTAGGACGTGACCTACAAAGGCTACAGGCGAAACTGCCTGTCACAATGGAAATTTTCCTTTTACCACGTGAGGCACAAAAGGTACACTACGAGAAACAACGCTAGGCATGCGCAATTTGTTCGTAGCAAAAGTGAACTCGTTTATCACCGACACAGCGCATGCGTATGCTTTTCTCTGGATTCGTCTAGCGAGGCCGCGTCCACAGGCAAGCGCCGCCGCGATGGCTCTGTGGAGGCGGGCTTTTCTTTTTTGAACAAAGTGGAGGCAGGCTTGGATCTGGCCTACGAGGCCGAGCTGCGCGAGAAGCTGGAGGTGGAGAAGGGTACCACGGAGCCGGCGGCGGCGGATCGCGCCGCTGGTCGGCGGGCCGGGCTGTGGTTGCTGCCTGGCCAGATCCGTGGGAGGCGGCGGCTGCGGGCTCCCATACGGCTCCGGCGGCACCCTCTAGTCCCCTTGCTCCGCCGTCGCATATGGGCGGCGGGGCTGGAGATCTGGCTTCGGATTGGGCTTCGGTGGCTACGGGCTTGGGGTGGTCGGCCCAACCAACGCTCCGATAGCTATGACGGCAACAACCCCCCCCCCCCCCCCCCCAAACGGCAAGTTCCGCTCCGCTGATGTGGGCTCCTCTTCCGGTACAAGTGATGCCATTCTCCCCACCCCCTCGTATCGGGCTCCGGCACATCCAATCTTACATGTTTTGCCTGATATCGTTCCGATCACTTTCTATCCAAATGCACCTCCCCCCTTTTGTCTGATTGGTTGTGTAGACGATCATCTCACCGTCGACTGCCATTGGTTCTGGTCTCCCTGGGTGCACGTTCTTTGGGCTTTAGGGCGATTTGGAGGAGGCCGATGTGGCTCCTTCCATTGCTAACGCTGCTGTGATCTCGGTCCAGGGGCCGGGAGGCTCTTCGGAAAATATTGCAGAGGAACTCAAGGCATGGGGCCTGGAGGACTGAGACTGGCAGCTCCAGCAGATCTCTGCGAGTGAGTTTAGTGTCGTGTTTCCGTCCAAGGAGAGCTTGAAGATGGTCTCGATCTTTACCAGCTTCACGGTACCTATCAACCAGCTGGTGGTGTCGGTCAAAGCCACGCTTGGTGAGGGCCGGTCCTTTGGTGCCTCGACTAATTTGTGGATTCTTCTAGATGATTTTCCGCTTTCATAGTACCCCTCTCCTCATGGCTTTCTCTGAACTGATTGGTAAACCCATCGCCATTCGTGAGTCTTCACTTGGCTGCCTTGGGTCTTTTAGGGCCAAGATCTGGTGCCGTAACCTTGCCTGCATTCGTGGCTTTGTGGAAATCTTCCCCGCCGCCTCCGCTCACCGCATCCGTGTGCGCGTGGAAGGTCACGTGGACAACCAGGCTCCACCACCATCCTCCATCCCCCTCCTCCCATGCCACCTAAGGACGGTGACGAACACAACCACGACAGCTTCTCGGACGAGGACTATATGCCTTACACCACTTCTGAATGGAATGCTCACAGCCCACACTTGCAGTAGGTGTTTCCTTCACATGCCCCTAGTGGGGGTCCTACCGCGGTGGCCCCTGTCAATGCTTCGAAGGCTGCTTCCCTCCCGGCTGCCAAGGGGCCCAGGGGACTGTGAACACTGAAGTTCATACTCCGATCTCCAATGTGTTCTCCAACTTGCTTGTGCGTCCTACATCCCCGTCTCTCTCCGGCATCGTTCATGGCATCCCTGTGGCGGGCCCAGAGGTTTCTGGCCCGGCTTCCAAGGAAAAAGACTTCCGTCAAGAAGTTCTCAGCGAAGAGTCGTGCCTCCTCCGTTTCCAAGAACTCAATGGCAGGGGTGTGCCGTCAGCTTGATGCGGATCTGGGCTCGATCGCGGCTGGTGGGTCTGGGAACGTTGGGACTCCATCTCCTTCCGGGCGCTCGAAGGCCGTCAAGTCTCCAGTCTCCACGGCACGCACAACCAGGCGCCTGCGCGATAATGGCGTGCCGATCGCTGTGCATGCTGAGCGATGTGCTGCTACTCTCAATGTGCCCCCGCCAGGTACCCCGCCCTGCCTCCCCTGTTTGTGTGGTTCTGTCTACTCTTCCTGATAATCACATGCAATTGGCAGCACTAGATTCGAGGTTCGTTTTTATGCCGCGTTTGGCTCGACCACTACAAGAAATATGCTAACTTGTGACCATCAATATTGGTCACTGAATGGTCATTGTTTTTCCTTTGCGACCTTTTTATGACCAAAAACAATTGGTCAAAACCTGACCATCTTTAATGAAACTTAACGACCTTCTCTGTGATATGGTCGTAAAAGGTAACAACCAAAACAAAAGGTCTTTGGTTCTATGACCAATTGTTTTGGTCACTGGCAGTCTGCCGAGGCCACGTCGGATCCGACGTGGCGAAATTGCGACCAATTGAATTGGTCGTTGATAAGAATCAGCCAGGTCCATTTCGCTGCTTTACATGGGCCGAGCCCAACAATTCAGCCCATTCATATTTTTTCTTGCCAATTTTGGTCAGCTACACGGGCCAAACCCTACAATTTAGCCTTTTATTTATTTCTGGTCCATGGCCTTTTAACATTGTTTGGGCCATTACATTTTTGAGCTGGTCCCACCAATCAAATGGGTCCCACATGTCATCATCTCACACATTGGGCCCACTTGACAAAAATTTCAAAATTGCTCAGATTATTTTCATAAGTGGGTCCCACGAGTCAGGTTTCCATTCCACAGTTTTCAAATCACATACATAATCAATATTTCAAACGGAACAATACAAATGTAGTTCATCAAATAACACTAAGTCTACTACAATCTGTACATACTCTACAACCCAAATATGCCTACTATTACAATATTACAAATTTACATTCTATTACAGTCAAACAAAAGAAACGACTCTTTGCTTAGTAGGGCTATACGGCTTCAAACTTCAAATTTTGTAGACCTGGAGCTCATGTAAAAGAGTGAACACATAGGCTACCAACATTAGTTGCTATTATTCCTAGAGTAAATTTGCAAACCTCTAGGTTTAGTGCACAGACTATCAAAAAATTATATGTTGAAAGAGATCTCATAGAAATGTAGATTTATGGACCAAATATATGATAAAGCAACAGATTCAGCCAACTTCAAAGACATAGATATTTTAGAGACCAATTATATAAGAACAATATATGTTTGTGATGCATCTTGACAGAAGCATAAGAACACTAGATATAGTATAATATGATTCCAGGAGAATAATGCTAACCAAGAGCATCAATCAGCAACAGGTGTATAGCTAGCAAACCATCTACTAGACATCATCAACACTTGAACCATAACATGTCCAGCAAGGAAACAAAAAAATGGGACAAGTACTAATTCTAGATAGCAACAAAACATGTCTAGGAAGGCTATCCAATGGTTTCAACAACATCCTAATAAACCAGCGTCACTCTAATACTACTAATTACCAGCAGCAAATGAAGTAGCCAGATGAAGCACCAACACTTGATCATCGACGCAGCAATCAGCAAGGACTGAACCACTGCGCAAAAAAAAGAATAAGAACCTGTAGGCAGCATCAAACATAGCTTATAAGCAAGAATTGACAAAAAAATCCGTGTACATAAATACTAGACTAACACTAACCAGTATGTGTTCATGGAATGACTAAAATGTACTCGCTAGCTAGGAATTTTTGGTATATAGTATACTGACATGTGCAACTCTTAACTTACTATACTATTAGAAGACGTGAAAATTCATTCAAAATATTTAAAGTACACATGATAAACAAAATTGACCTGTAAGAACGAGTTCAATCAAAATCCAGGCATGCAAAATTTTAAGCACCAGTAGACAGATATACCAAACCAGACCATGATCATCATGCATCAGGATTTATGGTTCTAGCAAAACATCAAATAGACGGGGATACACACAGCAGGCATACCAGCTACTATAGTAAGAGGTCCAGATGCTCCATGAACTGGAGGGAGTATGCAGGATGGCAGTTGTGTAGTAACTAGGGACGAGGAGGATGAGCTTGGTCCCATTGTACCTGGATGGTAAACAAGAAAATAAGTTATGGCAGCAGAAGCATCATGATTTATTCTTTATTAGAGGGATGGTGGAAGAAGGTCCAGCTACTACAATAAGAGGTTGCCAATTGACAATAAGCTCGATTTAACAACACAAGATTTTGATATATTTATACGGTTCATAAGGTCAGCCGACTATTAAGGGCTTTCCCTTAGATTACAAACAATTATGTGTACAAGGTAATCCAGCATTTAAGTTGAAGGTGTTTAGTAGCAAAACAGAACATGATATATACTAAACAACTTGAACTGGTAATACACAACTAAATTGGCTAAGCAAGTTCAGGTTTCTTATCCAAAGAAGGATGAGAAATCTGCTCCTAAAATAACAATGTTATGTGCAGACTTGGATAATGACATGAAAGGCTATTTACTACTCCATAAGTACACAAGTAGTATTTGCATCAGTACAACTATACTAGCACGTAGTACATACATGGTATCACAAACATTCTCTAATTGACTAGAACCCAAATGTATACATGCACCAGTTCAGGAAATTCATGACTTGGACAATGTATTAACAAAAAATCAGTGTTACATGGTAAGTGACTGGATTTAAACGAGAACAAAGTGTTGCATGGTAAGTCACTGAATTTAAACGAGAACAACTTGATTCTACTAGATATGTGATCCTAGGCATTCAAGAGAGAAACTAGACATCACGGAGACAAGGAAGAGTAAGGAGAGGGGAGTTCCCTGAATCTTGATTGTTCTTCTCTCTGGTCCCAGTTCCGGGCTTGAGAGAATCAGCAGCAGCCCCGTTGTTGGACAAGAGCAGCGGCGGATCCTCGGAGATCAGCGGCAAGTCGTCGAGGAGGCGTCATGGTCTGAACATCAGCGGTTGTTGGAGAAGATCTGCGGCGGCCATCAGAGAGCCGCGGCGAACGGCGTTAGAGTTGGAGCAGCAGGAAGGCGTCAGAGTTGGAGCAGCGGGACGGCGTCGCGCGAGGAATCAGACAAGCCTCCGATGGCAACTGGTGGGTTGCATGAGTCATCTCTCCCCGCAAGTGAGATTTGCTTCATTTGCTCTTTTCCCCTAGCTTCTTCTACCACTTCCACAAGTTGATCCTTTCATACTTTTGTGGATTTGCAGATGAAGCCCTAGAAGAAAATGGTGCCTTTGCGCACCAAATCTGCATGAAAAAGAGACATGCTATATAATGGTTGTGGAGCAACAATAATTATGAGAATATATTGCTTAAGTGCATGAAGGACCAATAATCAATATCATAACTGAGATGAAACTACATAAAAATGGCCTTTGAAATACTATGCGAATGATACTGATCACATGCACACCAAATCATTCAAACAACTAACTGCAGTTCTCATCAGCTGCTCAGCAATCAGTGCATCAACAAAAATGGAACAACAAGCACAACATGACAACTAGAGTATATGTATTGCTGGCTCTTATTAGTCCACAACCGAGTGGATTTTCAACTATACTGTAACTATCACTGTGAGCAACAACAAAAAAGACATAATGTGACTGTCTTACAACTAAGAGGCAGCGGCAGAGTCAGAAGCATCAGCCGCATTCGAACGAAGACGAAATACTAGGACTCCATCCATTATTTAAACTACCAAAACGTCTTTATATTGAGAAACAGAGGTACTAGTTGCATATATAGACTACTAGTAGTAGTACTATGTGTGGCAGTTTTAACAAGTCAAATAATTTTACTCCAGGAACTCAAATAATTGTTGGCTGGCTGGCTCTGTTTTGGTCAACTCAAATAATGCAGTAGTATATGCTAGCTAGTACCTGGTCCTCTTTTCTTTCCTCTCTTTCTCTCTTAGGCAACAAGTCTAATCAGTGTCATTAGCTAGCTTCTTTTGCATCATCACCAATATTCAAACACAAGCAACAATTTTCCTCTCTTCTGCAGCAGCATTATATTGTGCACAAACAATCAAAATGATGCCATGTCATGCCAGGTCAGCTATAGGGAACCATCATATATGTTCTTGTTAGATCATCATGTAAACACACACACACACAAACTTGATTGAATACAAACAAACCCTTTAGCTAACTACACACACATGGATGAATGAATCCCAACCAAATAATGTATCTCTGTGAATACATACCTATTGGCGGCAATGGGGACGGGCTGGTAGCTGGCTCACCTCGTCGACGAGGATGAGGTCCCGACGAGCTCTGGGTCGCTGTGGCCTTGGCGGTCACCACTCGAGTAGTCCACGCGTCCTCGTCTCCGGTGAGAATCCATCATCGCCTCCATGCGTGCCTGCAAAGAGAGAGATATTTAGAAAGAGAAATCCTGACACACACACACACACACACACAGAGACGGACAGATCCGACGAACCCTAGCTAGGAGCTGGAGGGAGGCCGCAAGGTCGAAGACGGCAGACGACCGGAGCTAGCCGAGGGGAAGGGAGCGTGCGCAGGGCGGCTCGACCACGAGATGGAGGCCGCCGGCAAGGACCTCATCCCAGAGAAGAGCACGTCGAGGAGGAGGTCGCGGGCGCGGACGGAGCGGGCAGCGCGAGCTTGGGCTGGTCGCAGTCATGGCGCTGCACCGGCCTGTCGAGGCGGAGCAGGGAGCCGGGGCGAGGGAGGCTCGTCGGCCATCAGAGGAGGGAGGTGGCGGCGGCGATCTGGAAGGGGAGGGAAGGAGGAGAGCTCTCGGTTTGGATTTGGCATCGGGCGAGACAGAGAGGGGTTCTGGTTGGTGGATGGATGGATGGATGTGTACCATGTCATCGATCCATGGCACAATGGTTTCCACCAATTGGAATTAAACTAATGTGATTGTGTTTTCCCCTTTAGTTTCTCTTATGAATTTTTCCACCAATATAAAGAACCTATCAAATATTTTTTGCAAAATGAAACCACTTCATTTAAACAAGTATTAGACCGCATTCCATCTACAATTAACCAAATGGTTCCATGTAAACAACTTTTCATCCACGTCTTGACCGCATTTTGAAATGGGCATGAAAAATTAAAAAAAAATCAAAAACTTGGAAAACCTTCGCATTGTGTCATTATATGTGACCAAGTTACCAGGGAAAATAATAAACTAGTAACATGACAATTATTTTTAAAAAGTGTTCTCAGAAATGAGCTATCATGTGTGAAGATTCATGGTTTTCAAGCCAAATGATCAATCTTATGGCCACATTCATGGCATAGTTTGTTCAAAGTATCTCATCTTGTGCACAGGGGTGCATCTTGGAATGCCAAATAATGTTGTCTAAGGAAGTTTTCATTTTCTTTGGACAAAAAAGTTATTTTTCATTTTTTGAGTGCCTAAAATGAGTTTTTTGTGAAGGACCTACCATATATTTGTTGCAAAATTGGACCAAATAATTTTTATAAAATATCAGGCCATATTTAATGTACAATTGACCAAATGGTTGGGTGTTGAAAGATTTGATTCACCTCTCGTGAAAAAGATAATTTTCCGCCGATTTAGCAGGAAGCTGGTCAAAGTTGAACTGTAGCTGTCTCATAGTTTGCTCTCTATTTTTTCTTTCTAAAAATCATTTCTAGGTACATAATATTTATTTAATTAGAGAAACACCAAAACTTTTCGAAGATTCAACCACTAGCTAGGAACGGTCATGCCCGCCGTTTTGACCGTATTTTGAAACAGGCATGAAAAATTAAATAAAATCCAAAAATTAGAAAACCATCACATTATGTCATTATATGTGACCAAGTTACCAGGAAAAATAATAAACTTGTAATACGGCAATTATTTTTAAAAAGTGTTATCATAAATGAGCTATCATCTATAAAGATTCATGGCTTTCAAGCCAAATGATCAATCTTATGGCCACATTCATGGCATAGTTTGTTAAAATGATCTCATAGTGTGCACAAGAGTGCATCTTGGAATGACAAACAATGTTGCTTAAGGAATTTTTCATTTTCTTTGGACGAAAAATTCAATTTTCATTTTCCGAGTGCCCAAGATGAGTTTTTTTGTGAAGGACCTATCATATATTTGTTGCAAAATTGGACCAAATCAATTTTCTAAAATATTAGGACATATTTAATATACAATTGACGAAATGGTTGAGTGTCAAAAGTTTTGAGCCACCTCTCATGAAAAAGAGAAATTGCTGCCGATTCAGCTGGAAGCGGGTCAAATTTGAACTGTAGCTTCCTTATAGTTTGCTTATGATTTTTTTCCAAAAAATCATTTCTAGATACATAAGTATCTATTTAATCAGAGAAACACCAAAAGTTTTGTAAGATTCAACCACTAGCTAGGAACGGTCATGCTCGCCGTTTTGACCACATTTTGAAACGGGCATGAAAAATAAAAAAAAAATCCAAAAATTAGAAAACCTTCGCATTGTGTCATTATATGTGACCAAGTTACCAGGAAAAATAATAAACTTGTAATACGACAATTAGTTAAAGAAGTGGTCTCATAAATGAGTTATCATCTATGAAGATTCATGGCTTTCAAGCCAAATGATCAATCTTATGGCCGCATTCATGGCATAGTTTGTTCAAATGATCTCAAATTGTGCACAAGAGTGCATCTTGTAATGACAAAAAATGTTGCTTAAGGAAGTTTTCATTTTCTTTGGACAAAAAAAAATTCATTTTCCATTTTTCGAGTGCCCAAAATGAGTTTTTTTGTGAAGGACCTGCCATATATTTGTTGCAAAATTGGACCAAATAAATTTTATAAAATATTATGCCGTATTCAATGTACACTTGACCAAATGGTTGGGTGTCAAAATATTTGATCCACCTCACGTGAAAAAGACAATGTTCCGCCGATTTAGTAGGAAGCGAGTCAAATCTGAACTTCAGGTGCCTTATAGTTTGCTATTTTTTTTTCTAATAATCATTTCTAGGTACATAAGTATCTATTTAATGAGAGATACTCCAAAAGTTTCACAAGATTTAACCCCTAGATGCAAACGGTCATGCCCGCTATTTAGACCGCGTTTTGAAATGGGCATAAGAAACTAAAAAAATCAAAAAAATAAATTGAAAACCTTCGCATTGTGTCATTATGTGTAACCTAGTTTCCAGAAAAAAACAAACTTGGAGTACGACAGATGTTTTAAAAAAGTGTTTTCAGAAATGAGGTATCATGTATGAAGATCCATAACATTCAAGGCAAATGGCCATTGTTATGACAACATTCATGGCATAGTTTTGCTCAAATGATCTCATATTGTGCACAAGGGTGCATCTTGGAATGAAAAACTATGTTGCTTAAGGAAGTTTTTATTTTCTCTGGACGAAAAATTCATTTTCCATTTTTCGAGTGCCCAAAATGGGTGTTTGGTTGCAAAATTGGACCACTCCATTTAGAAAAAATATTACAACACATTTTATGTACAATTTACTAAATGGTTGCATGTCGAGTGCATCTTAGAATTTCAAACAATGTTGACGAAGGAAGTTTTCATTTTCTTTTTTTCTTTGTTTATTTTTCTTTCTTTCTTGGTATTCAACGGTTACTTATTATTCTTTGTTTCCATTATTTTGCACTAGTTTCTGAGTTTTTAGTTTTGTTTCATTTTTTCTTTCATTTCGTTTGCTTCCTTTTTTGGTTTTCAATATATTTAGCATTTTTCCCTGTTTCTTTTGGTTTTCATTCTACCTTTTTATATACGTCAAGAACATTTTTCTAATACATGTTTAACATTTTTCAAATAAAATTTGAAGGTTCTTTCATACTTGTTTGACATTTTTTATACACATTTTAAACATTCTTTAAATGCTTGGTTAATATTTTTAAAATACAAGATTATAATTTTTGAATACATGGTAAAAATTTATACATATTTTAACATTGCCAAATGCTTGATTAACATTTTTTATGTACAAGATTAACAATTATTTAATACATGGTCAACCTTTTATATACACATTTTAACATTTTTCGAATGCTTTATTAAAAATTTCATATAGAAGATTAATATTTCTTGAATACATGGTCAAATTTTTTCTATACACATGTAAACATTTTCAAATGCTTGATTAAAATTTGAACTTCCTATATTTATATGGACTCAAAGTTGTGCGAAGCCAACATTTTCCACACATGCATATTCTATTGGCCTATGGGCTGTTGGCCTGCTCGTCGCATAAAAAAGAAAAAAATATGGCTTTGCCCTACCAAGGCCCAAACCGAGCAAGGAGTTTTCCGTTGAAAAGGGGCCGCCTGGGTAGTTCGACACAAGTCATGGTATTGTGTGGTGGTTAGCCCCGCCAGATGTACGTAGAGGGGCGCGGGTTCGAATCCCCCTCCACCATATTTTTTGTTTCAATTATTAATTGAGATGAACAGATGACTATCTCTATAAGACAATTTGTGTGGCTTGTTATCACAAGTTGCGGCTAGTCCGATGGTTGGTGCTCTATCTCTGTAGCGCGAGGTATTGTGATCGACCCCCCGTCTGCCCTAATTTTTTATTAGTTGGGAATATTTCCGCGGACCATGGTTGACATGTAGGCCCCCCTGTCCCACATGTAAGTAGGGCGGGTCCTGTGCTGTTATTGCTTGGTGTGGTGGGTCCTACATGTCATTGGAAACCAGTAAGTGGGACAGACCCCACATGTCAAACGGGAGCATGTGGGTGGTGATGGTCCCACGTGTAAGATCAACGGGTTCCACCCGTCAATAGGAAAAAAGTGCTAAATTGTGACATGTAAGTGAGAATGACACCTAAACACGCCATTTAGGCGAGATTGCTGAGGTGTCTGCCAAGTCATGCCAAATCAAATCATGGTAGAAACTACGACTATCTAAATTGGTCATAATCAACAAGAAATAATATTGTAAATCATGTTCACAAATTTACGACCATTTCGTGTAAGAATATAACGACCTTTCTGACCAAAATAGTCGTTATGGTTTATGGTTTGGACCCTCCCAAACTGCTTACGACCAATTGGTTCGAAATGGTCGTATATTATGACCAATTCACCCACTATCACTGAGAGAAGGTCACAAGTTGACATATTTCTTGTAGTGGGCCTCCTCTCTCCTCTATGTTATTTGTGCTAATGAGCTAGCCCAAGCTGAGCTGGCTAGAGACCGGGATGCAGTTGTGGCTGTGAGCACTAGCAGCGAGGGGTCGTAGCCTGTTGTGGCGGTTGTGGATGCGGGCACTAGTAGTGGAGGTGTGATACGTCTCCAACGTATCTATAATTTTTGATTGTTCCATGCTATTATATTATCTGATTAGGATGTTTAATGGGCTTTATTATACACTTTTATATTATTTTTGGGACTAACCTACTAACCGGAGGCCCAGCCCAAATTGCTGTTTTTTTGCCTATTTCAGTGTTTCGCAGAAAAGGAATATCAAACGGAATCCAAACGGAATGATACCTTTGGAAGAGTGATTTTTGGAACAAACGCAATCCAGGGGACTTGGAGGGGACGTCAAGAAAGAAGCGAGGAGGCCACGAGGCAGGGAGGTGCGCCTGCCCCCTGGGCGCGCCCCCACCCTCGTGGGCCCCCCGCAGCTCCACCGACCTACTTCTTTCTCCTATATATACCCACGTACCCCGAAAACATCCGAGAGCACCACGAAACCCTATTTCCACCGCCGCAACCTTCTGTACCCGTGAGATCCCATCTTGGGGCCTTTTCTGGCGCTCCACCGGAGGGGGCATTGATCACGGAGGGCTTCCACATCAACACCATAGCCTCTCCGATGATGTGTGAGTAGTTTACCTCAGACCTTTGGGTCCATAGTTATTAGCTAGATGGCTTCTTCTCTCTCTTTGGATCTCAATACAAAGTTCTCCTCGATCTTCTTGGAGATCTATTCGATGTAACTCTTTTTGCGGTGTGTTTGTCGAGATCCGATGAATTGTGGGTTTATGATCCAGATTATCTATGAACAATATTTGAATCTCCTCTGAATTCTTTTATGTATGATTTGTTATCTTTGCAGGTCTCTTTGAATTATCAGTTTGGGTTGGCCTACTAGATTGATCTTTCTTGCAATGGGAGAAGTTCTTAGCTTTGGGTTCAATCTTGCGGTGTTCGATCCCAGTGACAGAAGGGGAACCGATAGGTATTGTATTGTTGCATCGAGGATAAAAAGATGGGGTTTATATCATTTGCTTGAGTTTATCCCTCTACATCATGTCATCTTGCCTAATGTGTTACTCTGTTCTTATGAACTTAATACTCTAGATGCATGCTGGATAGCGGTCGATGTGTGGAGTAATAATAGTAGATGCAGAATCGTTTCGGTCTACTTGTCGCGGACGTGATGCCTATATACATGATCATGCCTAGATATTCTCATAATTATGCACTTTTCTATCAATTGCTAGTAATTTGTTCACCCACCGTAATACTTATGCTATCTTGAGAGAAGCCACTAGTGAAACCTATGGCCCCCGGGTCTATTTTCCATCATATAAGTTTCCGATCTATTTTACTTTGCAATCTTTACTTTCCAATCTATAAAACCTATGGCCCCCGGGTCTATCAGATCTCACTTTTGCAAGTGGTCGTGAAGGGATTGACAACCCCTTTATCGCGTTGGTTGCAAGGTTCTTATTTGTTTATGTAGGTACGAGGGACTTGCGTGTGGCCTCCTACTGGATTGATACCTTGGTTCTCAAAAACTGAGGGAAATACTTACGCTACTTTGCTACATCACCCTTTCCTCTTCAAGGGAAAAGCAACGCTGTGCTCAAGAGGTAGCAAGAAGGATTTCTGGCACCGTTGCCGGGGAGGATTACGCCAAGTCAAGTCAAGATTTGAACTCCCGACAACTCGCCGATTTTTGGCGCCGTTGTCGTGGAGTCTACGCACAAGTCAAGACATACCAAGTACCCATCACAAACTCTTATCCCTCGCATTACATTATTTGCCATTTGCCTCTCATTTCTCTCTCCCCCACTTCTAAAATGATTTTTGAAAACCTTTGCCTTTTCTTTGCCTTCTTCCCGTATGTATTTTTTTGCTTGTGTTTCCACGTGCCTTCTATTTGCTTGCATCTTTGCTTGCTAAAAATTTATTGATATGGATCCACTTAAAGTGTTCTACTTGGATCATCTTTGATCCTTATGCGCTCGTGCTGAAACCCCAACTAGCCTAGTTGATGGGAAATCTTTAGATGAGCATGCTCATTTTGTGCGTCATCATTTGTCTGAAAAGGGGAAGCTCTTATGGTATCAAATAAATAGTTTGCTATGCTATGCTTGGAATCTTTGTGAAATTTATGATTTTACTTGTTGCTCTTAGAACCCTAAAAAACACCTTCCCTACCTATGTGAGTTTTATGATAATGAAATCTTATCTTCTTATGGAAAGGGTGTTTATAGTTACTATGATATAGAACAAATTGAAGAATTTGTCGTTTTTAAGGGTGCTCATGAAGTTGCTTCTTTGATTGAAAAGTATGATATTACTTTCCAAAAATCTGAAAATTCCGACATACTTAAATATTGCTATGAAAACTATGCTCATAATGCCTATGTTAAGGAATTTATTGAGAGAGAAAATAATGGTATGCATGAATCTATATATAATGATGATTCCGATGATTTGATTGAAGTATCCCTTGATGAACATGATGCTTGCTATTCTTGTGGCCATGATGCCAATATTTATGAAGATGAATTTGCTATAGTTCCTTATGTTAACCATGAGATCGTTGCTATTGCACCCATACTTGGTAGTTCCATCGATGAAAAGCATGATTGCAATGATGTTATTATAAATTCTCTTGATGTTAATTGTGCTAATAATATGCAAAACCCTAAGCTTGGGGATGCTAGTTTTGCTATGTCCACTACTTGTTGCAATGATCATGATTGGGGTGATTCTTCTTATGATCTTGAAAATTTATTTAAGCCCCATGATGAATATGAGATTGATAATAGTGTTTGCAATAATATTAAAAGTGGGTTTGGAAGAGTGTCAACTTTAGATCCCACATATTTGGAGAATGTTCAATCTTATGGTATTTTTGATAGAAGTGGGTTTGGAGAGGTCATGACTTTAGTTAATATTAATCCCACTATTTTGGAAGAGTGTCAACTTTGCATGCATGTGGATCGTGTTGAAAATACTTTATGTGATAGATATTTTGTTGAATTTGCTTATGAACCCACATGTAATTACTATGAGAGAGGAAAATATGGTTGTAGAAATTTTCATGTTACTAAATTACCTCTCGTTATGTTGAGATTGCTATTGTTTCTTTCCGCTTCCTTGCATATGCTAGTTTTTGCTTGCTATGATAATTTGTTTGCTTATAAAATGCCTATGCATAGGAAGTATGTTAGACTTAGATGTGTTTGTCACGTGTTTTATGATGCTCTCTTTGCGCTTTAATTCTTATCTTTTATGTGAGCATCATTGAAATCTCATTGCCTAGCTAAAAAGGCTTTAAAGAAAAACGCTTGTTGGGAGTCGACGCAATATTTATACTTGCTTTTTGTTCCTGTTTAGTAATAAATAATTCATCTAGCCTCTGGTTAGATGTGGTTTTGTGTTTTAATTAGTGTTTGTGCCAAGTAAAACCTTTAGGATAACCTACGGTGATAGTTATTTGATCTTGCTGTAGAAAACAGAAACTTTGCGCGCACGAGATTAGTTTTCATAAATCACAGAAACGTGATTTTCAGTTGATTCTTTTTGAAGTAGATTAATAAACAAATTATCTAGGACTTCCTAATTTGGTAGAATTTTTGGGATTCCATAAGTTTGCGTTTGATATATATTGCTACAGACTGTTCTGTTTTTGACAGATTCTGTTTTTCGTGTGTTGTTTGCTTATTTTGATGAATCTATGGCTAGTATCGGAGGTTATGAACCATAGAGAAGTTGGAATACAGTAGGTTTAACACCAATATAAATAAAGAATGATTTCATTACAGTACCTTGAAGTGGTGGTTTGTTTTATTTCGCTAACGGAGCTCATGAGATTTTTTGTTGAGTTTTGTGTTGTGAAGTTTTCAAGTTTTTGGGTAAAGATTTGATGGATTATGGAATAAGGAGTGGCAAGAGCCTAAGCTTGGGGATGCCCAAGGCACCCCAAGGTAAAATTCAAGGACAACCAAAAGCCTAAGCTTGGGGATGCCCCGGAAGGCAGGGGCATCCCCTCTTTCGTCTTCGTCCATCGGTAACTTTACTTGATGCTATATTTTTATTCACCACATGTTATGTGTTTTGCTTGCAGCGTCTTGTATGATTGGAGTCTTTGATTTTTAGTTTACCACAATCATTCTTTCTGTACACACCTTTTGGGAGACACACACATGAATCGGAATTTATTAGAATACTCTATGTGCTTCACTTATATCTTTTGAGCTAGATAATTTTGCTCTAGTGCTTCGCTTATATCTTTTTAGAGCACGGTGGTGGTTTTATTTTATAGAAATTATTTATCTCTCATGCTTCAGTTATATTATTTTGAGAGTCTTTTAGAACATCATGGTAATTTGCTTTGGTTGAAATTAGTCCTAATATAATAGGCATCCAAGACGGATATAATAAAAACTATCATATAAAGTGCATTGAATACTATGAGAAGTTTGATACTTGATGATTGTTTTGAGATATGGAGATAGTGATATTAAAGTTGTGCTAGTTGAGTAATTGTGAAATTGAGAAATACTTGTGTTGAAGTTTGCAAGTCCTGTAGCATGCACGTATGGTAACCGTTGTGTAACAAATTTGAAACATGAAGTGTTCTTTGAGTGTCATCCTTTGTGTGGAGGTCGGGATCGCGCGATGGTTAACTCCTACCAACCCTTCCCCTAGGAGCATGCGTGTAGTGCTTGGTTTTGATGACTTGTAGATTTTTGCAATAAGTATGTGAGTTCTTTATGACTAATGTTGAGTCCATGGATTATACGCACTCTCATCCTTCCATCATTGCTAGCCTCTTCGGTACCGTGCATTGCCCTTTCTCACCTTGAGAGTTGGTGCAAACTTCGCCGGTGCATCCAAACCCCGTGATATGATACGCTCTATCACACATAAACCTCCTTATATCTTCCTCAAAACAGCCACGATACCTACCTATTATGGCATTTCCATAGCCATTCCGAGATATATTGCCATGCAACTTTCCACCGTTTCATTTATTATTACACGCTTCATCATTGTCATATTGCCATGCATGATCATGTAGTTGACATCGTATTTGTGGCAAAGCCACCATGCATATTATTTCATACATGTCACTCTTGATTCATTGCCCATCCCGGTACACCGCCGGAGGCATTCATATAGAGTCATATTTTGTTCTAGTATTGAGTTGTAAATAAATAGAAGTGTGATGATCATTATTCATAGAGCATTGTCCCAAAAAAGGGAGAAAGGCCAAAAAAAAGGAAAGGCCCAAAAAAAGAGAAAAGAAATAAAAAAGGGACAATGCTACTATCTCTTTTTCCACACTTGTGCTTCAAAGTAGCACCATGATCTTTATGATAGAGAGTCTCTTGTTTTGTCACTTCCATATACTAGTGGGAATTTTTCATTATAGAACTTGGCTTGTATATTCCAACAATGGGCTTCCTCAAATGCCCTAGGTCTTCATGAGCAAGCAAGTTGGATGCACACCCACTTAGTTTCATTTGTTGAGCTTTCATACATTTATAGCTCTAGTGCATCCGTTGCATGGCAATCCCTACTCCTTGCGTTGACATCAATTGATGGGCATCTCCAAAGCCCGTTGATTAGCCACGTCAACATGAGACTTTCTCCTTTTTTGTCTTCTCCACACAACCCCCATCATCATATTCTATTCCACCCATAGTGCTATGTCCATGGCTCACACTCATGTATTGCGTGAAAGTTGAAAAAGTTTGAAAATTCTTAAGTATGAAACAATTGCTTGGCTGAAACCGGGGTTGTGCATGATTTGAATATTTTGTGTGACGAAGATGGGACATAGCCAAACTATATGATTTTGTAGGGATAAACTTACTTTGGCCATGTTATTTTGAGAAGACATAATTGCTTAGTTAGTATGCTTGAAGTATTATTATTTTTATGTTGATATTAAACTTTTATCTTGAATCTTTCGGATCTGAACATTCATGCCACAATAAAGAAAATTACATTGAGAAATATGCTAGGTAGCATTCCACATCAAAAATTCTGTTTTTATCATTTACCTACTCGAGGACGAGCAGGAATTAAGCTTGGGGATGCTTGATACGTCTCCAACGTATCTATAATTTTTGATTGTTCCATGCTATTATATTATCTGATTTGGATGTTTAATGGGCTTTATTATACACTTTTATATTATTTTTGGGACTAACCTACTAACGGAGGCCCGGCCCAAATTGCTGTTTTTTGCCTATTTCAGTGTTTCGCAGAAAAGGAATATCAAACGGAATGAAACCTTCGGGAGAGTGATTTTTGGAACAAACGCAATCCAGGGGACCTGGAGTGGACGTCAAGAAAGAAGCGAGGAGGCCACGAGGCAGGGAGGCGCGCCCCCACCCTCGTGGGCCCCCCGCAGCTCCACCGACCTACTTCTTTCTCCTATATATACCCACGTACCCCGAAAACATCTGAGAGCACCACGAAACCCTATTTCCACCGCCGCAACCTTCTGTACCCGTGAGATCCCATCTTGGGGCCTTTTCCGGCGCTCCGCCGGAGGGGGCATTGATCACGGAGGGCTTCTACATCAACACCATAGCCTCTCCGATGATGTGTGACTAGTTTACCTCAGACCTTTGGGTCCATAGTTATTAGCTAGATGGCTTCTTCTCTTTCTTTGGATCTCAATACAAAGTTCTCCTCGATCTTCTTGGAGTTCTCTTTGATGTAACTCTTTTTGCGGTGTGTTTGTCGAGATCCGATGAATTGTGGGTTTATGATCAAGATTATCTATGAACAATATTTAAATATCCTCTGAATTCTTTTATGTATGACTTGTTATCTTTGCAAGTCTCTCAGAATTATCAGTTTGGTTTGGCCTACTAGATTGATCTTTCTTGCAATGGGAGAAGTGCTTAGCTTTGGGTTCAATCTTGTGGTGTTCGATCCCAGTGACAGAAGGGGAACCGATACGTATTGTATTTTTGCCATCGAGGATAAAAAGATGGGGTTTATATCATTTGCTTGAGTTTATCCCTCTACATCATGTCATCTTGCCTAATGCGTTACCCTATTCTTATGAACTTAATACTCTAGATGCATGCTAGATAGCGGTCGATGTGTGGAGTAATAGTAGTAGATGCAGAATCGTTTCGGTCTACTTGTCGCGGACGTGATGCCTATATACATGATCATGCCTAGATATTCTCATAATTATGCACTTTTCTATCAATTGCTCGACAGTAATTTGTTCACCCACCGTAATACTTATGCTATCTTGAGAGAAGCCACTAGTGAAACCTATGGCCCCCGGGTCTTTTTTCCATCATATAAGTTTCCGATCTATTTTACTTTGCAATCTTTACTTTCCAATCTATAAAACAAAAATACCAAAAATATTTATCTTATTATCTCTATCAGATCTCACTCTTGCAAGTGGTCGTGAAGGGATTGACAACCCCTTTATCGCGTTGGTTGCAAGGTTCTTATTTGTTTGTGTAGGTACGAGGGACTTGCGTGTGGCCTCCTACTGTATTGATACTTTGGTTCTCAAAAACCGAGGGAAATACTTATGCTACTTTGCTGCATCACCCTTTCCTCTTCAAGGGAAAACCAACGCTGTGCTCAAGAGGTAGCAAGGTGGTGGTGCTGGGGGGGGGGGGGGGGGGCGACACTGACTGTGGTGGCGGGTCCCCCTCAGATGCCTTTGGCCGTGGGGAATGTTACTGGCCAGCCCACGGCTCCGGCCTCTGTTCCTATGAAGGGTGGTCATTATGTAAAACCTGCATCGCGCCCTGCAGGTCTAGTCTTCGCTTTAAAAACCTATCGTTTAAATGAAAGCCCTCTTCTAGAATGTGCACGGTTTTGGAGCTAGGCGGCGACGAAACCAAATGCACGACTATATTTGTAACATTGGTGCTGATCTGGTCTGTTCCAAGAGACCATGAAATCTTTCTTTTCTAACAATGAGCTTTCATGGATTGCTAGGGCTGATAGTTCTCTGTGGAAATTCTTGCCCTTCTCGGGCCACTCTGGAGGCATTCTTATTTGGGCAAAGTTCAATTCTTTCGATTTCATCTCGTTCTAGGTTTTCTTGCTAGTATGCTTGTTCTACACAAAGCTCTGAATGTTCTTCGGGAGGTAATTGTAGTCTATGGCCCTACTGACCACTCGCTTTCTCGCTTATTCTTAGATGAGTTGCATATTAAATTGTCGACTTGCACCCTTACCTTTGTGTTTGGAGGGGATTTTAACCACCTACACTTTCCCTTGGACAAAAACAACGATAGTTTTTGCTGGTCGAGCGCCAATGCGTTTATTGAGTTCAGTAGTATTGGGCCTTGCATGAGCTTCATCGTCATGGGGCACACTTCACTTGGTCTAACCACCAGGAGAACCCAGTCCGTTTGGTGCTGGATTGTGTGTTTGTGAACCATGGGTGTGATGTGTTGTTTCCTCGTGCCTCTCTCTGCCATGCCCTATATTAGGTTTGACCAGACTCCTCTAAGACTTGACTCAGGTGATCTCACTGTCTCCCGCTCTAACCCTTTCCAATTTGATAGCTCCTGGCTTCTTATAGAAGGCTTCTCCTACATGATCTCTATTAAGATCTCTCCTCTCCTCTCTTATGTGCAGCATTCCTTTGGTCCTCTGGACGATTGGTACTTTTGCTTGTATAATTTAAGGAAGTCTCTTAGAGGTTGGAATAAGAACCGGGCAGCGGAGGCCTGTAGAGATAAGGTGGCTGATAACCCCCAAGTGTAAGGAACCATCGTAGCACTTTTCAAAGATGGAAGTGTAAGTATGGAGTGTCGAACCCACAAGGAGCTAAAGGTAAGATCAATATTCTCTCAAGTTCTATCTACAACTGATACGACTCTACGTACACCGAGTGTTTGCTTTTATCTAGAACGAGAAATAAAACTACGTTGTGAGTATAAAGAGGATGGCTTTGCATGATATCAGAGAACTAAAACATAAAAATAGGTGCTACCTAAATAAAGTTATAATATATCACAATATATTACAAATAGCGAGTGAGAAATAATTATGGTATGCTGTATGTAATTGTCCTAGGCAATTGATAACAAGATCGATAATCATTATTGCAACTTTATATGAGGGAGAGGCATGATCTAACATACTTTTCGTACTTCATATGAACTTATGCTTGGACCTCTAGCAAGCATCCACAACTACTTGAAATCATTAAGGTAAACCCAACAATAGCATTAAGTAACAAGTCCCCTTTACACCCATACGCAACAATCCCCTTACTCGGGTTTAAACTTCTGTCACTCTCGCAACCCACTATAAGAGAATAACGAACGTATTGCAACGCCCTATAGAGAGAATCCCCCGCGTGCGCGTGGCATGGAAGGCACCATAGGACAACACCAAAATAAAATACACAACTCACCCAATCAAGATCATCAATCAACCCATAGGACAAAAAGAATCTACTCAAACATCATAGGATGGCTACACATCATTGGGTAATAATATATAGCATGAAGCACCATGTTCAAGCAGGGGGTACAATGGGTTACGGGATAGTGGACCGCTGAAAAGAGGTGAGGAAGGTGATGAAGATGGCGACATTGTTTAAAGACGATCACCGTGGCGATGGTTCCCCCGGCGGCACTCCGACGCCACCGAGAGAGAGGGGAAGAGAGGATCCCCCTCGGACTTGCTCCTGCATGGCCTTCCCCCTAGGTGGGGAGAGGTTCTCCCTTTGGTCCTTGGCCTCCCTGGCGCTTGGAGGGGAGAAAGTCCCTCCGAGATTGGATCTCTCTCTCTCTCTCTCTCTCTCTCTCTTAGTTTTCTTCTTTGGTTTGCGTATGTTTTTTGGCCTTTTACCGTTTTCTTTATTCCCGGAGATCCTTAACTCCGATTGGGCTGAAATTCTGAGGGGATTGTTATCCGAAAATTATCTTTCTTGCGGCGAATGAAGGGCATCAACCAACATTCGGGGTCGCCACAAGCTCAAGGGGCGCGCAACCCGAGCTTGTGGGCACCTCGAGCATCTTCTTGCGTTGAATCTTGTTCCCAAAAATTGCCTATATTCCATAAAAAATCATCATAACTTTTTATCGCGTTTGGAATTCGTTTGATACATATTTTTGTGAAATAAAAAAAGGCAAAAAAGAAACTAGCATTGGCAGTAGCACTAGGTTAATACGTTAGTCCTCGAAAATATTATAAAAGTGCACCAAAACCATATAAAAGTCATGTAAATATAGCATGAATACTTCATAAATTATAGATACGTTGGAGACATATCAGCATGCCCAAGCTTAATTCTTGCTCATCCTCGAGTAGGTAAATGATAAAATAAATAATTTATGAAGTGTGAATGCTAGCATAGTGTGTAATTTGATCAATGGTAGTTCTAAATAACTTTTTCTAGCATCATTATATATCATAAACAACAACTCATTCCTCATAAAACTTCTCATGATCAAGTCGCAAGTTATTCACATGTTAAAGTATAGACCATAAACTCTCTTGAAACATAACAAACTATGTTTTTAGTCATCAAACAATTACAATTCATTTTGTTTTCAGGAAGGGTCTATGTAAGAGCTTTAGTTTTAGCAAACGCCACATACTCAACTATCTTATAGTCTTCCATGATTGCTGACACTCAAAGCACATTTTTAGAACAAACCGTTTCAATGAGACACATAGAAAGATATGGGTTTAATGTTTTACCTCCCAACTTATTTATCTCAGGGATAATGTCAACAATGATAACTCATGATTACCTATATATATATTCAACTGGATATATGTGCCTGGATCTTTCCCCACCACATGATGCTTGCCAAGTGGAGAATAACTGAGGTCGAACAAGGATGATTACTATTGACTCTTGCATAAAAGTAAAAACTAAAAACTAAAAAATAGGCCCTTCGCAGAGGGAAGCAGAGGTTGTCATGCGCTTTCAATTTTTGGATGTGGAAACCCTCAATGTAAAGGAACATCACTTTATATTTCCCCTTATGATAGCAACCTTTATTATGCAGTCCATTGCTTTTATTGTGTTACCATCACAAGTTCGTATAATGCTTATTTCCCTTGACAATAAAAGATCATACATATTTAGGAGAACTTTTTATTGCTTTGCACCGATAAAAACTTACTTGAAGGATATTATTCAATCCATAGGTAGATATGGCGGACTCTCTTGACAAGAAACTGGGTTTAAGGATTTTTTTGGATGCACAAGTAGTATCTCTACTTAGTACGGAGTTTTGGCTAGCAAAAGATTATGAGCAAGCACCACATGTTAGAGGATCCATGACAATATAACTGCTATGTGAATATAAATAAACATAACCCATTAACTATTTGATCAAGCTTGAAAATAATTAATGGGGGCTCACAATCATAGAAGATGTCCAAGATAGTATATTTATATGTGAAATCTCTGTTCCTTCAATATTCATTCATGAATTGTTCAAGCGACCGATGATATGCCTGTTAAAATCTGAATATATTTTATTCCCTATACTCTTATGTGAAGTCACTACTTCCCATGAGATAAGCATATGAAGCACATACAATTTCAACTTTACGATATTCAACTCATTCAACAATTTACACTTAGGATATAAGTGAAGAACAATAGTGAATGATAAATTACTCCATAAGATATAAGTGAAGAACAGAGAGTAATCAAGTGAATAGGTAGCTATGTAAAAACTCTCACCGAATTGAAATTTTCAGATCTAAGGATTGTATCAAAAAGCAAGCAAAACAAAAATAAAAGGACTCCAAGAATAACACATATCACGTGAACAATAATTAAAAACTTAGGCTTAACCAAGACTAACCAATAATTGTTGATGAAGGTGGCATCCCCAAGCTTACATGGTTGAGACTTCTTGTAATATTAACTTGGGGAGCCTTGTGTATTCCTAAGATTGAGCTCTCGTGTCTTGTTAATTTATCTTATATCACAGTTTCCCTAAGTCTTAAAAACTTCATCCACACAAAATTGAACGGAACTTCGTGAGATGCATTAGTATAGTAAAGCAAATCATTCACTTGGGTACTGTCAATACATGATTCATAATTGCCCTTGCACAATACCTACTGTATTATAACTTCTCCGTGACTTATACCCCCCGATATAATCCATAGCATCATGAAAATAAGCAAACTATGCAAGGAAAACAAAATCTGTCTAAAACATAACAGTCTGTAATAATCTCAACTTAAACCGTACTTATGCAACTCTAACAATTCTGAAAATTTAGGACAACGTAGGCAATTTGTATCTCAATATTTTGAAAAAAATTCAGCAAATTATCATGTTACACTAAAAATTTGAAGTTCAAATACTGGGCGGAAAACTTTCTGTTTTTGCACAGAATCAATTCAACTATCATCCAAATCATCCTAAAGGCTTTACTTGGCACTTTATTGAAATGGAAGGTACAAAACATGATGTATAATTTCGCTTAATCATGCTTACACTCAAAAACATTAAGGATACATATTGAGTTGCCACCTAGCAAGCATTTTTCTTTAATGCCCTTTAGCTAGGCCCTGATATTTTAATGATGCTCACTTAAAGAAAAGAATTGAAACATAAAGAGAGCAAGAATTAACTAGCATAGGGAGGCATAACGAGTATAACTTCAAAAATTTCAACACCTAGAGAGGGAACTTGGTATTATTGAGTGGATATTCATAATTGTGACAAGTTTTACAAGAATAATTATCACTACTTTTTATAGCATAAGTACCATCACAATAATTATCATAAGTAGCAACTTTGTGCTCATTATAATCAATTGAAACTTCTTCCAAAATAGTGGAATCATCACTAGATAAAGTAATGAACTCTCAAAATCCACTTTTATCATTATTCCAATAAAATTCAACACCCTCCAAATAGTGGGATCATTTCTACATGAAGTTGACACTCTTTCAAACCCACTTTCGATAATAATAAATTCATACTCTAAAAGATATAAGTGAAGTTCATAGAGAATTCTACAAATAATATGAATATAGAGAGACCAATATCCAAGCTCAAAATATATAAATGAAGCGCATGACACATTCTATGAATCCATTCTCATAAGATTTAAGTGAAGCGCACATAGCATTCTATAAATCCATATTCAAAAGATTTAAGTGAAGCACATGAAGCATTCTATCAACCAAGAACCGTAAGAAATCACCCCAATCAGCATGGTGTATATTTATTCGCAAGGGAAATAAAATTAATGCTCCAAGACCTTTGCACATATCATGTGAAGAATAAAAATATAGCTCCAAGTAAGATATACCGATAGTTTCGAAGATGAAGGAGGGGATGCTATCCGGAGCATCCTCAAGCTAGTTGCTTGAGTCTTCCTTAGATATTGCCTTGGGTATCCCCAAGCTTAGGCTATTGCTGCTCTTTAATCTTCTCATATCGCCATCTCACCCAAAACTTGAAAACTTCATTCACACAAAACTTAACAGAACTCATGAGATAGGTTAGTACACATAAAAATAAATCACCCAAATATGTACTATCAAGACAAGTTGCATAATAACTTTCAAACATTACCTATTGTATACTATCATTTCCACAATTTATATCCACCAATATAAGGCAAGAAAAATCTAGAACAAACAGATAACAAAACTATAACAACATTCTGTCCAAATAGAACAGTCAGTAGTAATCAATTCTAAATGTATACTTCTGTAACTCAAAAAATTCTGAAAATTTAGGACATAATAAAAATTTGTATGAAAGTACTTTGTAAAAATTTCAGAAACTTTCCACGTTCCAGTAAAATATAAAATTCAAACACTACAACAAAAGTTTCTACTTTTGCACAACACATCAAACATGCAATTCAAACATCCTAAAGACAAACCTTGGCACATTATTTTTATGGTACAGTGGTATATACAAGAGGATAATTATTTTTATGAGAAACTTACATGAATTTTTCTACGTTGTTTCCATGAGCATGAACACAAGCCTTCAAGGTCGACCCTCACTTCTTCAATGTAGAACTTTCTATTCACTTCTCTTTTGAAATTTTTTTAGGTTCCCCTCTTCATATTTTTGTTTTTGAAAATTTTAATGGCACACATAAATAAAATTTACATCACACAAAAAAATAAAAAATACTCCCTAAAACTTCCGGGTTGTCTCCCAAGCAACGCTTTCTTTAAAGCCATTAAGCTAGGCATATGAGGCAAGTAATATTTTTCTTGTATTTTGCATATTTAATTTTTTTGTTTGTTTCACCCACAACTAAAGAAAGATAATAGGAAAATGAAAACAAGAAATAAATAAAAACAAAATCTACATAGTGATAAAAGCAAACAAGTATACACGGTAATATTAACCAAACTCTATTGCTCCCCGGCAACGGCGCCATAAAAGAGCTTGATAATCGCCAAGTGCAAGGAATCATCGTAGCACTCTACAAAGATGGAAATGTAAGTACGGAGTTTCGAACCCACGAGGTGCTAAAGGTAAGATCAATATTCTCTCAAGTCCTATCAGCCACTGATACGACTCTATGTACACCGAGTGTTTGCTTTTATCTACAAATGAGAAATAAAACTACGTTGTGGGTATAAAGAGGATAGCTTTGCACGATATCAGAGAACTAAAGCATACAAATAGGTGCTGCCTAAATAAAGTTAGAATATATTACAATATATTACAAATAGCGAGTGTGGAATAATGATGGTATGGTGGCGGAATTGTCCTAGGTAATTGTATATGAGGGAGATGCATGAGCTAACATATGAGGGAGAGGCATGAGCTAACATACTTTCCGTAGTTTGGATCATATGAACTTATGATTGGACCTAGCATCCCCAAGCTTAATTCCTGCTCGTCCTCGAGTAGGTAAATGATAAACAGAATTTTTGATGCGGAGTGCTACTTGGCATAATTTCAATGTAATTCTTCCTAATTGTGATATGAATATTCAGATCCGAAAGATTCAAGACAAAAGTTTAATATTGACATAAAATAATAATACTTCAAGCATACTAACAAAGCAATTATGTCTTCTCAAAATAACATGGCCAAAGAAAGTTATCCCTACAAAATCATATAGTCTGGCTATGCTCTATCTTCACCACACAAAGTATTTGAATCATGCACAACCCCGATGACAAGCCAAGCAATTGTTTCATACTTTTGAAATTTTCAAAACTTTTTCAATCTTCACGCAATACATGAGCGTGAACCATGGACATAGCACTATTTGTGGAATAGAATGGTGGTTGTGGAGAAGACAAAAAGGGAGAAGATAGTCTCACATCAACTAGGCGTATCAACGGGCTATGGAGATGCCCATCAATAGATATCAATGCGAGTGAGTAGGGATTGCCATGCAACGGATGCACTAGAGCTATAAGTATATGAAAGCTCAACAAAGGAAACTAAGTGGGTGTGCATCCAACTCGCTTGCTCACGAAGACCTAGGGCATTCTGAGGAAGCCCATCATTGGAATATGCAAGCCAAGTTCTATAATGAAAAATTCCCACTAGTATATGAAAGTGACAAAATGAGAGACTCTCTATCATGAAGATCATGGTGCTACTTTGAAGCACAAGTGTGGTAAAAGGATAGTAACATTGTCCCTTCTCTCTTTTTCTCTCATTTTTTTATTTGGGCCTTTTCTCTTTTTTTATGGCCTCTTTTTTTTTTCGTCCGGAGTCTCATCCCGACTTGTGGGGGAATCATAGTCTCCATCATCCTTTCCTCACTTGGGACAATGCTCTAAAAATGATGGTCATCACACTTTTATTTTCTTACAACTCGATACTTAAAACAAAATATGACTCTATATGAATGCCTCCGGCGGTGTACCGGGATATGCAATGAATCAAGAGTGACATGTATGAAGGAATTATGAATGGTGGCTTTGCCACAAATACGATGTCAACTACATGACCATGCAAAGCAATATGACAATGATGGAGCGTGTCATAATAAACGGAACGGTGGAGAGTTGCATGGCAATATATCTCGGAATGGCTATGGAAATGCCATGATAGGTAGGTATGGTGGCTGTTTTGAGGAAGGTTTATGGTGGGTGTATGATACCGGCGAAAAGTGCGCGGTATTAGAGAGGCTAGCAATGGTGGAAGGAGGAAAAGTGCGTATAATCCATGGACTCAACATTAGTCATAAAGAACTCATATACTTATTGCAAAAATCTACAAGTTATCAAAGCAAAGTATTACGCGCATGCTCCTAGGGGGATAGATTGGTAGGAAAAGACCATCGCTCGTCCCCGACCGCCACTCATAAGGAAGACAATCAATAAATAAATCATGCTCCGACTTCATCACATAACGGTTCACCATACGTGCATGCTACGGGAATCACAAACTTTAACACAAGTATTTCTCAAATTCACAACTACTCAACTAGCATGACTCTAATATCACCATCTTCATGTCTCAAAACAATTATCAAGCATCAAACTTCTCATAGTATTCAACACACTCATAAGAATTCTTACAAATCTTGTACGCTTAGCATATTAGGATTATTTAAGCAAATTACCATGGTATTTAAGACTCTCAAAATAATCTAAGTGAAGCATGAGAGATCAATAGTTTCTATAAAACAAATCCACCACCGTGCTCTAAAAGATATAAGTGAAGCACTAGAGCAAAACTATATAACTCAAAAGATATAAGTGAAGCACATAGAGTATTCTAACAAATTCCAAATCATGTATGGCTCTCTCAAAAGGTGTGTACAGCACGGATGATTGTGGTACACTAAAAAGCAAAGACTCAAATCATACAAGACGCTCCAAGCAAAACACATATCATGTGGTGAATAAAAATATAGCTCCAAGTAAAGTTACCGATGGAAGTAGACGAAAGAGGGGATGCCTTCCGGGGCATCCCCAAGCTTTGGCTTTTTGGTGTCCTTATATTATCCTGGGGGTGCCATGGGAATCCCCAAGCTTAGGCTCTTGCCACTCCTTGTTCCATAATCCATCAAAATCTTTCACCCAAAACTTGAAAACTTCACAACACAAAACTTAACAGAAAATCTCGTGAGCTCCGTTAGCGAAAGAAAACAAAAAAACACTTCAAGGTACTGTAATGAACTCATTATTTATTTATATTGGTGTTAAACCTACTGTATTCCAACTTCTATATGCTTTATAAACTATTTTACTAGCCATAGATTCATCAAAATAAGCAAACAACACACGAAAAACAGAATCTGTCAAAAAACAGAACAGTCTGTAGTAATCTGTAACTAACGCAACTTCTGGAACTCCAACAAATCAGCCAAAATAGGAAGACCTAGGAAATTTGCTTCTTGATCAGAAGCAATTGGAATCACTATTTTATCACGTTCCGGTGATTTTTAACAATTGTTTTCGTGAACAGAAAGTTTCTGGAAATTTCTGCAAGATCAAATAACTATCATCCAAGAAGATCCTATAGGTTTAACTTGGCACAAACACTAATTAAAACATAAAACACATCTAACCAGAGGCTAGATAAAAGATTTATTCCTAAACAGAAGCAAAAGCAAAAAAACTAAAAATAAAATTAGGTTGCCTCCCAACAAGCGCTATCGTTTAACGCCCCTAGATAGGCATAAAAGCAAGGATAGATCTAGGTATTGCCATCTTTGGTAGGCAATCCATAAGTGGCTCTCATGATAGATTCATATGGTAATTTTATTTTCTTCCTAGGGAAGTGTTCCATGCCTTTCTTTAATGGAAATTGGAATCTAATACTCCCTTCCTTCATATCAATAATTGCACCAATCGTTCTAAGGAAAGTTCTACCAAGAATAATACGACATGAAGGATTGCAATCTATATCAAGAAAAATAAAATCTACGGGCACATAATTCCTATTTGCAACAATAAGAAAATCATTAATTCTTCCCATAGGTTTCTTAATAGTGGAATCCGCAAGGTGCAAGTTTAGAGAGCAATCATCAAAATCACGGAAATCTAGTAAATCACACAAGGTTTTGGGAATAGTGGAAACACTAGCACCCAAATCACATAAAGCATAGAACTCATGATCCTTAATCTTAATTTTAATAGTTGGTTCCCACTCATCATAAAGTTTTCTAGGGATAGAAACTTCCAACTCAAGCTTTTCTTCATAAGATTGCATCAAGGCATCAACGATATGTTTAGTAAACGCTTTATTTTGACTATAAGCATGAGGAGAATTTAGCACGGATTGCAACAAAGAAATACAATCTATCAAAGAGCAATTTTCATAATTAAATTCCTTGAAATCCATAATAGTGGGTTTAGCAACATCTAGGGTATTGATCTCTTCAATCCCACTTTTGTCAATTTTAGCATCAAGATCTAAAAACTCCGAATTTTTGGAACGCCTTCTAGGTAAAGGTGGATCGTATTAAGTCCCATCATTATCAAGATTCATATTTCAAAACAAAGATTTAATAGGGGACACATCAATAACTTTTAGATCTTCATCTTTATTTTCATAGAAATTTGAAGAACACGCTTTCATAAAGCAATCTTTCTTAGCACGCATCCTAGTGGTTCTTTCTTTGCACTCATCAATGGAAATTCTCATGGCTTTGAGAGACTCATTGATATCATGCTTAGGAGGAATAGATCTAAGCTTTAAGGAATCAACATCAGAGAAATTCTATCAACGTTCCTAGCCAATTCATCAACTTTAAGCAATTTTTCCTCAAGTAAAGCATTGAAATTCTTTTGGGAATTCATAAACTCCTTAACACTAGTCTCAAATTCAGAGGGCATCTTATTAAAACTTCCATAAGAATTGTTGTAGGAATTACCATAATTATTAGAGGAATTGCTAGGATAAGGCCTAGGATTAAAGTTTCCTCTATACGCGTTGTTGCCAAAATTATTCCTACCAACAAAATTCACATCCATAGATTCATTATTATTCTCAATCAAAGTAGACAAAGGCATATCATTAGGATCAGAAGAAACACTCTTACTAGCAAATAATTTCATAAGTTCATCCATCTTTCCACTCAAAACATTAATTTCTTCTATCGCATGCACTTTTTTATTAGTAGATCTTTCAGTGTGCCATTGAGAATAATTGACCATAATACTATATAGGAGTTTAGTAGCTTCTCCTAAAGTGATTTCCATAAAAGTGCCTCCCGCGGCCGAATCTAAAAGATTTCTAGAAGCAAAATTCAATCCGGCATAAAATTTTTGTATAATCATCCACAAATTCAAACCATGAGTAGGGCAATTACGTATCATTAATTTCATCCTCTCCCAAGCTTGTGCAACATGTTCATGATCAAGTTGCTTAAAATTCATAATATCATTTCTAAGAGAGATGATCTTAGCGGGAGGAAAATACTTAGAGATAAAAGCATCTTTGCACTTGTTCCAAGAATCAATACTATTTTTAGGCAAAGACGAAAACCAAGCTTTAGCACGATCTCTAAGCGAAAAAGGAAATAGCTTCAATTTAACAATATCATTATCAAAATCTTTCTTCTTTTGCATATCACACAAATCAACGAAGCTATTTAGATGAGTAGCGGCATCTTCACTAGGAAGGCCGGCGAATTGATCTTTCATGACAAGATTCAACAAAGCAGCATTGATTTCACAAGATTCAGTATCGGTAAGAGGAGCAATCGGAGTGCTAAGGAAATCATTATTGTTGGTATTGGTAAAGTCACATAATTTGGTATTATCTTGAGCCATCGGGACAAGCAAGCAATCCAACACACGAGGAAACAAAAAGCAAGCGAGAAAAAGGGCAAACGGAAAAGAGAGAGCGAATAAAATGGCAAGGGCGAAGTGGGGGAGAGGAAAACGAGAGGCAAATGGCAAATAATGTAATGCGGGAGATAAGGGATTGTGATGGGTACTTGGTATGTTGACTTTTGCATAGACCTCCCTGGCAACGGCGCCAGAAATCCTTCTTGCTACCTCTTGAGCACTGCGTTGGTTTTCCCTTGAAGAGGAAAGGGTGATGCAGCAAAGTAGCGTAAGTATTTCCCTCAGTTTTTGAGAACCAAGGTATCAATCCAGTAGGAGGCTACGCGCGAGTCCCTCGTACCTACACAAACAAATAAATCCTCGCAACCAACGCGATAAGGGGTTGTCAATCCCTTCACAACCACTTGCGGGAGTGAGATCTGATAGATATGATAGGATAATATTTTTGGTATTTTTATGATAAAGATGCAAAGTAAAATAAAAGCAAAGTAAAAAGCAAAGGAAATAACTAAGTGTTGGAAGATTAATATGATGAAGATAGACCCGGGGGCCATAGGTTTCACTAGTGGCTTCTCTCAAGAGCATAAGTATTTTACGGTGGGTGAACGAATTACTGTTGAGCAATTGACAGAATTGAGCATAGTTATGAGAATATCTAGGTATGATCATGTATATAGGCATCACGTTCGAGACAAGTAGACCGACTCCTGCCTGCATCTACTACTATTACTCCACTCATCGACCGCTATCCAGCATGCATCTAGAGTATTAAGTTCATGAAAACAGAGTAACGCCTTAAGCAAGATGACATGATGTAGAGGGATAAATTCATGTAATATGATAAAAAACCCATCTTGTTATCATCGATGGCAACAATACAATACGTGCCTTGCTGCCCCTACTGTGACTGGGAAAGGACACCACAAGATTGAAGCCAAAGCTAAGCACTTCTCCCATTGCAAGAAAGATCAATCTAGTAGGCCAAACCAAACTGATAATTCGAAGAGACTTGCAAAGATAACCAATCATACATAAAAGAATTCAGAGAAGATTCAAATATTGTTCATAGATAATCTTGATCATAAACCCACAATTCATCGGTCTCAACAAACACACCGCAAAAACAAGATTACATCGAATAGATCTCCACGAGAGAGGGGGAGAACATTGTATTGAGATCCAAAAAGAGAGAAGAAGCCATCTAGCTACTAACTATGGACCCGAAGGTCTAAGGTAAACTACTCACACTTCATCAGAGAGGCTATGGTGTTGATGTAGAAGCCCTCTGTGATGGATGCCCCTCCGGCGGAGCTCCGGAACAGGCCCCAAGATGGGATCTCGTGGGTACAGAAGGTTGCGGCGGTGGAATTAGGTTTTTGGCTCCGTATCTGATCGTTTGGGGGTACGTAGGTATATATAGGAGGAAGGAGTACGTCGGTGGAGCAACAGGGGGCCCACGAGGGTGGAGGGCGCGCCCTGGGGGGGTGGGCGCGTCCCCTACCTCGTGGCCTCCTCCTTTGTTTCTTGACGTAGGGTCCAAGTCTCCCGGATCATAATCTTCCTAAAAATCACGTTCCCGAAGGTTTCATTCCGTTTGGACTCCGTTTGATATCCTTTTTCTGCGAAACTCTGAAATAGGCAAAAAACAGCAATTCTGGGCTGGGCCTCCGGTTAATAGGTTAGTCCCAAAAATAATATAAAAGTGAATAATAAAGCCCAATAATGTCCAAAACAGTAGATAATATAGCATGGAGCAATCAAAAATTATAGATACATTGGAGATGTATCAGACCTCTACCAAGCAGCCGCAACTACTAGAAATCATTAAGGTAAACCCAACCATAGTGTTAAGTAACAAGTCCCCTTTACTCCCATACGCAACAATACCCTTACTCGGGTTTAAGCTTCTGTCACTCTCACAACCCACTACAAGAGAATCATGAACGTATTGCAACACCCTATAGTGGGAACCCCCCACGTGTGCGCGGCACGAAAGGCACCATAGGACAACACCATAATAAAATACGCAACTCACCCAATCAAGATCATTAATCAACCAATAAAACAAAAAGTATCTACTCAAACATCATATGATGGCTATACATAACTGCAGAATAATATATAGCATGAACCATGATACGTCTCCAACATATTTACAAATTTTTATTGTTCCATGTTGTTATATTATCAATCATGGATGTTTTATACACATTTACAAGCAACTTATATCATTTTTTGGAACTAACCTATTAACTTCATGCCTAGTGCCAGTTCCTATATTTTTGCTTGTTTTTTTACTTTGCAGAATATCAGTACCAGATGAAGTCCAAATGCCACGAAACTTTTTGGAGAATTTTTTCTGGTGATAAGAGACCCTTGGAAGCTTCGGGAGGAAGCCAGAAGGTGGAAGGGGGGCCCACAAGGCACGAGGGCGTGCCAAAGGCCCCAGGCGCGCCCTGGTGGGTAGTGGGGCCCACATGCACCGTCTTGACCTACCTCCAACTCTATAAATACTGTAAAAAATCCCCAAAACCCTAGGGGAGCAGGCGAAATACTTTTTTCGCAGCCGCAAGTTCCAGAACCACGAGATCCAATCTAGAGGCCTTTTCTGGCACTCTGCCGGAGGGGGTAATGATCACGAAGGGATTCTTCATCATCCTTGCTGCTCCTCCGATGATGTGTGAGTAGTTTACCATAGACCAACGGGTCTGTAGTTAGTAGCTAGATGGCTTCTTCTCTCTTTTTGATCTTCAATACAATGTTCTCCTTGATGTTCTTGGAGATCTATTTGATCTAATGGATTTTTGCGGTCCGTTTGTTGGGATCCGATGAATTGTGAGTTTATGATCAGATCTACCCATTAATGTTATTTGAGTTTTCTCTGAACTCTTTTATGCATGATTTGTGTAGCCTCGTATTTCTTCTCCGATTTATTGGTATAGTTTGGCTGACTAGATTGATTTTTCTTGCCATAGGAAGATGTGCTTTGTGATGGGCTCGATCTTGCGGTGCTCAATCTCACTAACAGAAGGAGACATGACACACATGTGTCATTGCTATTAAGGGTAACAAGATGGACTTTATTCATAGTGAGTTTATCTTGTCTACATCATGTCATCTTGCTTAAGGCATTACTCAGTTCTTTTATGAACTTAATACACCAGATGCATGCTAGATAGCGGTCGATGTGTGGAGTAATAGTAGTAGATGCAGGCAGGACTCGGTCTACTAATCTTGGATGTGATGCCTATATGCATAATCATTGCCTTGGAGATCGTCATAATTATTTGATTTTCTATCAATTGCCCAACAGTAATTGTTTACCCACCGTATGCTATTTTCTTGAGAGAAGCCTCTAGTGAAATCTACGACCAACGGGTCTATTTTCTATCATATTAAAACCAAAAACCTTGTTGCAATCTTATTTTATTTATTTTATTTTGTATTTTATTTAGATATATTTATCAAAACCCATACAATTTAATCTTGCTCATCACCGTTGAGGGATTAACAACCCCTCTACGCGTTGGGTTGCAAGTATTTGTTGTTTGTGTGCAGGTGATGTTTACATAGTGTTGCTTGGTTCTCCTACTGGATTGATAACCTTCATGTCATAATTGAGGGAAATACTTATCTCTACTATACTGCATCATCCCCTCCTCTTTGGGGAAAACCCAACGATGATCACAAGTAGCAAGAAGAATTTCTGGCGCCGTTGCCGGGGAGAAGCCCATAAACTCTCATCTCCTTGAAATAATTTTATTTGCTATTTGCCTCTCGTTTTCATCTCCCCCACTTCTGAATTTTTTCTAGAAAAATACAAAAGCATTTGCCTTTTTATTTGCCTTCTTTCTGTTTGCCTTTCCGTCCGCTTTTTATTTGCTTGTGTGCTAGATCACTTGTTTAGCCATCATGGCTAGCTCTTCTCCCATCGCGTGTACCCCGGAAAGTGAGGTTCTTAATTTTAAACAAAGAGGGGGAGAGAATCTAAAATATGCTTGGTATAGAATTTGTGATGCTCAAAATAGATCTACTCGAAAGCAATCTACTACTGTTCTTCTTCGTAATTTTTATGTGGGAATTACTACTTGGTATAGATTTGTGCTTGACACTATTACTAGAGGGAATTTCTTGATGTGTCCCTCTACGGATGCATTGAATGCTACGGGAGACTTAGTCGGATCACCACCAATTATCGTTAATGAAGCAGTTTTAACTTTGAAGCATGTTATGCCTACCATAGATCATATTGATAATTTGGATAAAAATATTCATAATCATGTCACTCAGTTTGGATCACATGTAGGAATTACTTTAGAAGAGAAGGAGCCTATAATTAGTGAGAGGATAGAGCAAAGCCCCGCTAGAATCGATACATTGGAGGAGATTATCACCAACTTGGGTTCCGCTTTTGCTTCTGTCAAAACCACTCCAAAATTTTCTCCTAATAAAACTACCAAGTTTATTTATGTTCCTAGAAACAAGGGTGAATCTCTAGTAAAGGAAACAAAGATCTTACGACGATAAGTATTTGCCCTAGATTTATCGATATGATTAAGGAACCTACTATCACAAAGGAAGTTCTTGATTTTATACCTAGGAGTGTGATAATTGGTAACACTAATAAAATCCCTAGGAAGCATGGGTGTGTCATTGAAGAGATAAAAACCAAAGATGACAACACTTAGATCTATGCAATATGCCTAGCTAGGGGCGTAAAACAATAGCGCTAGTTGGGAGGCAACCCAATAGTTATCTTTTATTTTTTTTGCTTTTCTTTCTATTTTTCAATAAACACACAATTATTCTACCGTTGTGAGGGGCACCACAAGGGGATGGAAAGTCCCTCCCCTTTGGCCGGCGAAGGGAGGAGGAGTTGGACTCCTCCCCCACTCCAATTCGCCCCCTTCCTTAGGGAAGGGAGGCACTTTCCCACTTGGGCCTTTTTGGCCCAAGTTGCCTTCCACCTCTTGGCCTTTTTAGGCTCGTTGATATTTAAATTAAATATAAAATGTTTAAATACTTATAGACCATTATATATATATATATATTTCCACATCTTCGAAAACTTTTTCCACCTATATATAATTTATCGGTAATACCCGGTATTAGCCGATACTCACCGAACCCTTCAGGTGACCCCGAAACGCTTCCCGATTCTCTCAGAACTATTCCAAATATTTGATGAAACAATTCCACAAATATATTATCATGAATCCCACCCTACTAAAACTTAGTAGAGCATGATTGCCTTAAGCTTGTGACCCCGTAGGTTCGGTAACTCACATACATGGACGAAACCGTTCATTCAATGACCGTCAGCGGGACCGTGGACGTCCATATTGGTCCCTGTGAGTACATGAATGATATTCGAGTGAACCTTTGGTATCATGTGATGTTCCCTTTGCTTCACGATACTTCACAAAACCAGGGATGCATCAGTATCCTCCCGAGTCATCACCATGCTCACTATACCGAAATCCTCGTTACCGGTTGTGTTCTTCTTTCTCATTATTGTGTTTTGGCATCGCCGTGACAAAGTCACGTGTGTCTGGCCAGATGATGCTTGATACTGTCACACCGAGAGGGCCCTAAGAATTCTCTCCATCGTCGGAGGAGCAAATCCCACTCTCAAGCTATCTAATCCCTTGTCAAACTTTCCGATGAACCTGTAAGTTGTCGTTATGATCACCGTGTTACAGGTGATGTTTGAGCAACCCCAAAGAGCATCGTACGGTAAGAAGTGACTACGATACTCTCATTGTCTAAGGAGCAAACACTGGTGCAGAGACGTGCTATAGAAACGGTTTTTAACCCCTTTCCGTGACAACATTTTAAACCGTCGCCTAGTGAGTGTGGGCAATAGGGGGGGGGGGTCCTTCCCACGTGACCCAAAAACCGTCGGGGATAGGCCCTCCGGTCACACACACTGTGCAAAATGAGCTCGTGTGCGATCAGGCTAGCCATAGCATACAACTATACATGCCTAATCGCTTTTGTTCGTAAGTACATCCCACACAGTGAGTCCCAGAGAAACGTTTCCGTTCGTATGTATATCACACACAATTTTTTATGTGGAATCGTTTGTGCAAGGTGGCCTAACGCAAACAGTTCTCTGGCCGAAGCCGTGTGTGATTGTTAATTGATCTAACACGCGTACTTTCAAGAAATCGTGTGGGTTGTTTGAGTTCATCGCCCACGGTGTCGTTAGAGAAACCATTTGCAATAAAAAACCCTAATAAGCAGGCTAATTGGCCCGTTATTGATAATCCATGTAGTAATTAATTTGATATTTCTTATAAAACACACCATATATTTCATATCCGTATAACGACAACCAGGATTTCATAATCGAATTGCATCAGATAGCTTCAGCACTCAGTTACACCATATAGGCATATAGCTAGCTACGCCATTAAACAACAGCACCAAGTTTCACATGCAGCATGAAAAACCTTTGAAAAGTAGCATCATACACGGTAAATAGACAGATGATCTCCTTTGAGAAACTGCAGAAGAGGAAGGCGAATATTGAGCCTTCAGTGATGCTGAATGTCTTTGCAAGTTCAGGCCAGTGGCTATGGATAATTTCCCGCCCAACCTTCTTCCTCTTGAGGAAGACTTCAATATTGTACCATGGTTGTTGAATGAATACCTTCGTCGCCTCTTGACCATGTAGGTGGTTTAAGAGGTAATCATCGATGAACTGCTTTGGAAAGTACTGAAAACAAAGATATGCATAAATAGCTGTTATAAATTTTGAAATGGCACAAGGGGAAAAAACAAGGTAAAAGAGGTAGTACCACCCTATACTTGAGTGATGTCTTCTTCATTGTGCAAACAAAGATCTTGCTATTATTCATCGCAAGTTTCTTTATCCTAATTATCTTTCTGAGTTTCTTGACTTGACTGATATTCATGGACATCTCATTTCTCCATATGTAAAATGGGTCGAACAGTGGGTCTAAGCCTCTGACAGCAGGACCTACATGTGCAAGACCAAATTGTGAAAAACCTAAATATTAGAATGATTCCGACAACTGCACAATAATGTGCTACTCCCTCCGTTCCTAAATATTTGTCTTTCCAGACATTTCAAATGGATTACAACATACGTATGTATGTAGACATATTTTAGAGTGTAGATTAACTCATTTTGCTTCGTATGTAGTCACTTGTTGAAATCTATAGAAAGAAAAATATTTGGTAACGGAGGGAGTATTAGCGAAAGGACCATGCATGAGCAATCCTCGATGGTAAACCTCAGTGCCTCCCATTGTTTCCCTGCAACGCATAGAAGGAAGATCTTGATAAGGTTAACTGAGAGTTGGCATACTATCAGTAGAATATGTTAATGAAAAATAAAGAAATTGCAGATCCAACAGATTAACTCGAGGCGCATGGAAAAGCCAGTTAACCTAACCAAGCATGCTAAACAACTTGGAAATAGAGCAATTATATATGTTTCTCGTGTATTGAGTACAACCAAATTTGATTTATTTCTCACATGCATAACAATACAAAATTGTACAACAAACGAACATCAAATTGCAGAACTGAACCAAATAGTTAGCTTGAGAGCAGAACAAATGAACCAAAATAGTTAACTGAGCACGAATTGCAAAATAGAAAATATACTAGAAGATAAGACAGTTCACGAAAACAACAATGCTTGAGAACTGCTTGGAAATGTAGCAGTTATTAGACCAAACTGTTAACTGAACATTACATTTCAGAATATCAGATTGCATATTAACATTACAGAGGACAAATTACTAGAAGGCATGGACGATGGCCTCGAGAAAAGACCAAGTACTGTATTTTAAAGTAGACAACCGCGTGACGGCGTCGACGGTGGCCTTGAAGACGAGGTACTCCCCCAAGATCTGGTGGTCAGCACGCATCGCAACCATCGTGACCTCATCCGCGCGTGCGGCCGTGATTTACATCTCCGCTGCCAGATGCTGCTGAGCTCCTCGCTATACTGCATGCAAAATGGTTGTGGGCGGCGCTTAATTGGAGGACGGGACAGTGATTTGGGCGGAAGGTCTCGCGCCGTCGGTCGGGGCATGTGGGATGGAGAAGGAGGAGGATGCTGGGGGTGGGGTGTGTATTACCTAACCATATCGATGAGGCCGTGCGGCAAGGAGAAGGGTTGCCGGCGAGGAGGCGACGCTGCAAGAAGAAGGGTCGCCGGCAAGGAGGCGGCGCTGCCAGTAAGCAGAAGTGGAGGTTTTAACTTGGATAGAAAGGAGGAATAGTGGACATGTGGATTTTGGTCGAGGGAAGGGGGCAGGGAGCTAGATATTGCGGCAATGGCAGAAAAATTTCGCTCGGTGCCGCGAGAAACTGGCGCGCAAGTGTGGTTCAAGCGCGAGTGATGCACTGTAGACGACAAAGCTTCATGCGTAAGCCATACAAGAGGGTGCGCCAAGATATTTTATATCGCATCCCACACGATTCTTGCTAGTAAACTATTTGTGGTGTACCTGATTTTTTCATTCTTATTTGAAACACAAAATGGTGTTACGGAGGGAGAGGACGGTGCTTGAATTGCGAGAGCATTATTAGGCAGTGACATGCAACTATATGAGTGTCGTGTTAAAATTTAGAATTATTCCGGGTTCGTTTCTCCTTTTTTATACATTAATGGAGTTCCTAGGCTTTTAATGTGCATAATTCAAATTTGAACTACAAGCACATGCTCTAGTGCACCAAAGTTTGTTGAAAAAGCACATGTGTGTCTTTGGGTGAATTTATAAGTCCCATGCAAGAAATGGGAATAAAATTCAAACATCTGGGCGTCCTGGCTCGGCTGGAAACTTTGAGAAGCTTGGTTTTTAAATTCCTCTAAATCCAAAACTCGCCTGAAAATCATGAAACTTGGCATGGTGCCATGACATGGCACCAACATGCTGTGGTAAAAAAATTGGCTGAATTGGGACAAGTTTTGGTATAAGCTTCTTGCAAACCGTAGCTTCTCTCGAGAAGGCTCGTGGTTCCGAGAGGGAACATGTCACCTTTGTGTGCGAAACAACATACGCTGTCCTACCCCCTTTGATTTTTTACAGAGGCAAAATAGAACTATATGAGTGTCATGTTAAAATTTGGAATTATTTCGGGTTCATTTTGCCTTTTTTATACATTAATTGAGTTTTTGGGCATTAATGTGCATAATTCAAATTTGAACTACAAGCACATGCTCCAGTGCACCAAAGTTGGTTAAAAAAATCACAAGTGTGTCTTTGGGTGAATTTATAGGTCCCATCCAAGGAATGAGAGTTAAATTCAAACATCTGGGCGTCATGGCTCGATCGGAAACATTGAGAAGCTTGCTTTTTAAATTCCTGTAAATCCTAAACTCGTCTGAAAGTCATGAAACTTGACATGGTGTCATGATATGGCGTCAACATGTTGTGGTATTTTTTTGGGCCGAATTGGGACAAGTGTTGGTATAAGCTTCTTGCAAACCGGAGCTTCTCTCAAGAAGGCTCATGGTTCCGAGGGGGAACGTGTCACCTTTGTGCGTGAAACGACATACACTGCCTCCCCCCTGATTTTTTTACAAAGGCAACACAAAACTATATGAGTGTCGTGTTAAAATTTGGAATTATTTCCGTTTCATTTGGCCTTTATTATACATTAATTGAGTTTCTGGGCATTTAATGTGCATAATTCAAATTTTAACTACAACCACATGCTCTAGTGTATCAAAGTTGGTTGAGAAATCACATGTGTGTCTTTGGGTGAATTTATAGGTCCCATGCAAGAAATGAGAATTAAATTCAAACATCTCGCCGTCGTGGCTCGGCTGGAAACATTGAGAAGCTTGGTTTTTAAATTCCTGTAAATCCAAAACTCGTCTGAAAATCATGAAACTTGGCATGATGTCATGACATGGCACCAACATGCCGTGGTAAAAAAATTGGCCGAATTGATAAGGGCACACATTAACAACCAACAAAGTCATTTTGTAACAAGAGCTGCCACGTTACAATCGGAGACACAAGTATTATTGAAACCATGGGCGTTGTACTAACCATTTACATACCGCCACACGTCCCCTTTTTATTGGCTACGAGGCGCCGCTCAGGGTAGCTATTTCAGTATGGGAGGCGTGCGAACAGACCGCTGCGCATGCTTATCTGGAGGCGAGCACTTTGACCTCCATCCACTGCGTACCTCTCTCCCAACTTCTCGATTAATGGCGCCCGAGCCCATGATTATTTTATAGCCGCTTAATGGTGTGGCTATGTCTCACTTGACTGAGATTTAAGAGAAAAAAAGAAATCTGATAAGAAAATTTTGCACGGATCTTGATATAAGATCTGACGGACATATATAGCATCGACTGAGACTTAGCAAGACTGATATAAATATAATGACGATGATAATGGAGGCAATATAATGACGATGGCAATGAATAATTATTTTATAATTGAGTTACATATTTAGGTATAAAAATAAAAATGCCACATGCGGCAACGCCCGAAAGACACAAGGGCATAAGAATAAGGAAGACACTCCTGCAAAGAAGAAGAAGAATAAGGACGACGCAAACTAGTTCTGGTGACGAGCGGCGATGATCTCTTTCATGTCCTAACCACGTTGCTCGGCAGCAGCCACGGATTCCTCCACCATCCTTTCACGCTCGATGCGGAGCATGGCATTCTCGTCCATAAGTTTCTGGACGATGTCGCCCGTCCTCTTCATCAAGGCTGTGGTCTCCTCCTGCTGCTCCGCACTTCATGCGATCTTCGCCCTCAGCAGGTCACGCTCGGTGCGGAGCTTCGCATTGTCCTCCCTTAGTCCCCGGATGATGTCGGTAGCATTTTCAAAGGAGGCATTCATCTCATCCTGCAACCTCGACCCGCCGGAGATCCGACCCATTAGGTTATCGAGCATCGCATGCATGCGCCTATGAGAGTCCTCGCCTGCCCGCGAGTAATCTTCACAGGCCACCGCGACGCGGGAGGACCTCTGCTACTTGTTGAGCTTGCGTTGGTTTTTCCCTTGAAGATGAAATGGTGATGCAGCAAAGTAGAGATAAGTATTTCCCTCAGTTAAGAACCAAGGTATCAATCCAGTAGGAGAAGAACACGCAAATCACCAATACCTGCACAAACAATCAAACACTTGCACCTAACGCGATAAAGGGGTTGGCAAACCCTTCACGTTCACTTGCAAAGGTGAGATCTGATAGAGATAGATAAATAAAACTAAACAAAAGATAAAATACTTTTGTTTTTTTGTTTATAGATCTGAAAATAAAAGTTTGCAAACTAGTAGATCGGAAACTAATATGATGGAAAATAGACCTGGGGGCCATAGGTTTCACTAGAGGCTTCTCTCAAAGGCAAATAATACGGTGGGTGAACAAATTACAGTCGAGCTATTGATAGAAAGCACAAAGTTATGATGATATACAAGGCATGGTTATGTAATATAGGCATCATGTCCGTGTCAAGTAGACCGACTCCTGCCTGCATCTACTACTATTACTCCACACATCGATCGACTCCTGCCTGCATCTAGAGTATTAAGCTCATAAAGAATAGAGTAACGATTTAAGTAAGATGACATGATGTAGAGGAATAAACTCAAGCGATATGATGTAAACCCCATCTTTTTATTCTCGATGGCAACAATACAATACGTGCCTCGCTACCCCTACTGTCACTGGGTGAGGACATCACAAGATTGAACCCAAAGCTAAGCACCTCTCCCATTGCAAGAAAAACCAATCTAGTTGGCCAAACCAAACCGATAATTCGAAGAGAAATACAAAGATATCAAATCATGAATATAATAATTCGGAGAAGATTCAAATAATATTCTTAGATTAACTGATCATAAATCCACAATTCATCGGATCTCGACAAACACACCTCAAAAGAGTATTACATCGGATAGATCTTCAAGAACATCGAGGAGACATGGTATTGAGAATCAAAGAGAGAGAAGAAGCCATCTAGCTACTAGCTATGGACCCGTAGGGCTATGGTGGACTACTCACGCTTCATCGGAAGGGCAATAGAGTTGATGTAGATGCCCTCCGTGATCGAATCCCCCTCCGGCAGAGTACCCGAAAAGGCCTCCAGATGGGAGCTAACGAGGTCAGAGACCTGCGGTGGTGGAGAAGTGTTTTCATGGATACTTCTAGTGGTTTGGGAATATATGTGAATATATAGGAGGAAGAACTAGGTCAGGGGGGTCACGAGGGGCCCACAAGGTAGGGGGCGTGCCCTCCACCCTTGTCGCCGCCTCGTGGCTCTTCTGACTTGAACTCCAAGTCTCCTGGGTGTGTTCTGGTCCAAGAAAAATCGTCGCGAAAGTTTTATTCCGTTTGGACTGCGTTTGGTATTCCTTTTCTGCGAAGCTCAAAAACAAGGAAAAAATAGAAACTGGCACTGGGCTCTATATTAATAAGTTAGTCCAAAAAATAATATAAAATAGCATATTAATGCATATAAAACATCCAAAATAGATAATATAATAGCATGGAATAATAAAAAATTATTGATATGTTGGAGACGTATCAAGCATCCCCAAGCTTAATTCCTGCTCGTCTGAGTAGGTAAATGATAAAAACAGAATTTTTGATGTGGAATGCTACCTAACATATTTATCCATGTAATTTTCCTCATTGTGGCATGAATGTTCATATCCATAAGATTCAAAACAAAAGTTTAATATTGACATAAAAACAATAATACTTCAAGCATACTAATAAAGCAATCATGTCTTCTCAAAATACTATGGCTAAAGGAAGCTATCCCTACAAAATCATATAGTCTGGCTATGCTCCATCTTCATCACACAAAATATTCAAATCATGCACAACCCCGGTTTTAGCCAAGCAATCGTTTCATACTTTAGTATTCTCAAACCTTTTCAACTTTCACGCAATACATGAGCATGAGCCATGGACATAGCACTATAGGTGGAAGAGAATATTGTGGTTGTGGAGAAGACAAAAAGAAGGAGATAGTCTCACATCAACTAGGCGTATCAACGGGCTTTGGAGATGCCCGTCAATAGATATCAATGTGAGTGAGTAGGGATTGCCATGCAACGGATGCACTAGAGCTATAAGTTTATGAAAGATCAAAAGAAACCAAGTGGGTGTGCATCCAACTTGCTTGCTCACGAAGACCTAGGGCAATTTGAGGAAGCCCATCATTGGAATATACAAGCCAAGTTCTATAATGAAAATTTTCCACTAGTATATGAAAGTGACAAAATAGGAGACTCTCTATCATGAAGATCATGGTGCTACTTTGAAGCACACGTGTGGAAAAAGGATAGTAACACTGCCCCTTCTCTCTTTTCTCTTTTTTTGATTGGCTTCTTTGGCCTCTTTTTTTTTTTAATTTGGGCTTTTTTGGCCTCTTTTATTTTGATTTCCTCAGATGGGACAATGCTCTAATAATGAAGATCATCACACTTTTATTTACTTACAACTCAAAAATTACAACTCGATACTAGAACAAAATATGACTCTATATGAATGCCTCCGGCGGTGTACCGGGAGTGCAATGACTCAAGAGTGACATGTATGAAAATTATGAACGGTGGCTTTGCCACAAATACTATGTCAACTACATGATCAAGCAAAGCAATATGACAATGATGAAGCGTGTCGTAATAAACAGAACGATCGAAAGTTGCATGGCAATATATCTCGGAATGGCTATGGAAATGCCATAATAGGTAGGTATGGTGGCTGTTTTGAGGAAGGTATATGGTGGGTGTATGGCACCGGCGAAAGTTGCTAGGTACTAGAGAGGCTAACAATGGTAGAAGGGTGAGAGTGCGTATAATCCATGGACTCAACATTAGTCATAAAGAACTCACATACTTTTTGCAAAAATCTATTAGTCATCGAAACAAAGTAATACACGCATGCTCCTAGGGGAAGGGTTGGTAGGAGTTAACCATCATGCGATCCCAACCTCCACACAAAGGATGACAATCAATAAATAAATCATGCTCCGACTTCGTTACATAACGGTTCACCATACATGCATGCTACGGGAATCACAAACTTTAACACAAGTATTCTTACCAATCCACAATTACTCACTAGCATGACTCTAATATCACCATCTTTATATCTCAAAACAATCATAAAGAATAAAACTTCTCATAGTATTCAATGCACTTTATATGAAAGTTTTTATAATATCCCTCTTGGATGCCTATCATATTAGGACTAAATTCATAACCAAAGCAAATTACCACGCTGTTTAGAGAGACTCTCAGAATAATATAAGTGAAACATGAGATTTCAATAATTTCTACAAAATAAAGCCACCGCCGTGCTCTAAAAAGATATAAGTGAAGCACTAGAGCAAAATTGCCTAGCTCAAAAGATATAAGTGAAGCACATAGAGTATTCTAATAAATCACGATTCATGCGTGTCCCTCTCAAAAGGTGTGTACAACAAGGATGATTGTGGCAAACTAAAAAGCAAAGACTCATATCATACAAGACGCTCCAAGCAAAACACATATCATGTGGTGAATAAAAATATAGCCTCAAGTAAAGTTAACGCTTGCCGAAGACGAAAGAGGGGATGCCTTCCGGGGCATCCCCAATCTTAGGCTCTTGGTTGTCCTTGAATATTACCATGGGGTGCCTTGGGCATCCCCAAGCTTAGGCTCTTGCCATTCCTTATTCCATAGTCCATCAAATCTTTCACCAAAACTTGAAAACTTCACAACACAAAACTCAACTGAAAATCTTATGAGATCCGTTATTATAAGAAAATAAATCACCACTTATGGTACTATTGTGAACTCATTATTTATTTATATTGGTGTAATATCTATTGTATTCCAACTTCTCCATTGTTCATACCCCCCGATACTACCCATAGATTCATCAAAATATGCAAACAACACATAGAAAACAGAATCTGTCAAAAACAGAACAGTCTGTAGTAATCAGAGAACTTCGTATACTTCTATAACTCCGAAAATTCTGAAAAATTAGAACATCCTGGGAAATTTGTATATCAATCTTGTCTGAAAAATTCAGATCAAAAGCATGCTTCTGCGAATTATGAAAATTATTTTTCTGGTCGCAAATTTTTTTGTTTTTCAGCAAGATCAAATCAACTATCACCGTAAGCCATCCCAAAGGTCTTATTTTGCACAAATACTAATGAAAACAAAAAAACATCTAACCAGAGTCTAGACGAATTATTTATTGCAAAACAAAACCAAAAAAAATCAAGAATAATAATAAAGATTGGGTTGCCTCCCAACAAGCGCTATTGTTTAACGCCCTTAGCTAGGCATAAAACATATATAGATCTAGGTATTGTCATCTTTGGTATGCAATCCACTCTCATAATGGATTCATATGGCAACTTAATTTTCTTTCTAGGAAAGTGTTCCATACCCTTCCTTAGCGGAAATTGAAATCTAATGTTTCCTTCTTTGATATCAATAATTGCACCAATCGTTCTAAGGAAAGGTCTACCAAGAATAATAGGACATGTAGGATTGCAATCTATATCAAGAACAATAAAATCTACGGGCTCATAATTCCTATTTGCAACAATAAGAACATCATTAATTCTTCCAGTAGGTTTCTTAATAGTGGAATCCGCAAGATGTGCAAATTTAAAGAACAATCATCAAATTCGCGAAAACTTAACACATCACATAAATTTTTTGAAATCCCGGAAACGCTAGCACCCAAATCATAGAAAGCATGGCACTCATAATCTCTAATCTTAATCTTAATAGTAGGTTCCCACTCATCATAAAGTTTTCTAGGGATAGAACTTCCAATTCAAGCTTTTCTTCAAAAGATTTCATCATAGCGTCGACAATATTTTTAGTAAAAGCTTTATTTTGATTATAAGCATGAGGAGAATTCAACATGGATTGCAACAAGGAAATACTATATATTAAAAAAAAATCATCATAATTAAATTCCTTGAAATCCAAAAGAGTGGGTTCATTGCTACTTAAAGCCTTGACCTCTCCAATCCCACTTCTATCAATTTTTGTATCAAGATCTAAAAACTCCGAATCATTGGGATGCCTTTTAACTAAAGTTGACTCATCTCCAGTCCCATCTTTATCAAGATTTATATTGGAAAACAAAGATTCAATAGGAGTCACATCAATCACTTTAAGATCTTCATCATTATTTTCACAAAAACTAGAAAAACACGCTTTGACAAACCAATCTCGCTTAGCAGGCATCTTAGCGGTTCTTTCTTTGCACTCATCGATGGAGATTCTCATAGCTTTTATAGACTCATTAATATCATGCTTGGGTGGAATAGATCTAATTTTCAAAGAATCAATCTCAATAGAAATTCTATCCATGTTCCTAGCCAAATCATTAATCTTTAGCAATTTTTCTTCAATCAAAGCATTGAAACTCTTTTGCGAAATCATAAATTCTTTAACACTATTCTCAAAATCAGAGGACATTTTGTTATAATTTCCAGAAGAATTGTTGTAAGAATTACCATAATTATTAGAGGAATTACTAGGGAATGGCCTAGGATTAAAATTGCCTCTATACGCGTTATTACCAAAACTGTTCCTACCAACAAAATTCACATCCATAGATTCATTATTATTCTCAATCAAAGTAGAAAAAGGCATATCATTAGGATCAATAGAAGCACTCTTGCTAGAAAATAATTTCATAAGCTCATCCATCTTTCCACTCAAAACATTAATCTCTTCAATCACATGCACTTTTTTACTAGTGGAAGATCTTTCGGTATGCCATTGAGAATAATTAACCATAATATTATCTAGGAGTTTAGTAGCTTCTCCTAAAGTAATTTCCATAAAAGTACCTCCCGCGGCCGAATCTAAAAGATTTCTAGAAGCAAAATTCAATCCAACATAATTTTTTGTATGATCATCCACAAATTCAAACCATGAGTAGGGCAATTTCGTATCATCAATTTCATCCTCTCCCAAGATTGTGCAACATGTTCATGATAAAGTTACTTAAAATTCATAATATCGTTCCTAAGGGAGATGATCTTAGCGGGAGGAAAATACTTGGAAATAAAAGCATCTTTACACTTCTTCCATGAATCAATACTATATTTAGGCAAAGATGAAAACCAAGTTTTAGCACGAGCTCGAAGTGAGAACGGAAATAGCTTCAATTTAACAATATCATTATCCACATCTTTCTTTTTTGCATATCACACAACTCAACAAAATTATTCAGATGGGATGCGGCATCTTCAGTAGGAAGGCCGGAAAATTGATCTTTCATAACAAGATTCAGCAAAGCGGCATTAATTTCATAAGATTCCGCACTAGTGGCGGGAGCAACCGGAGTACTAATAAAATCATTATTATTAGTATTGTAAAAGTCACACAATTTGGTATTCTCTTGAGCCATAGTGACAAAGCAAGCAATCTAACACACGAGCAAACGAAAAGCAAACGAAAAGACGAATGGAACAAGGGCGAATAAAAAGGCAAATCTTTCAAAAATAGTTTTAGAAGTGGGGGAGAGGAAAATGAGAGGCGAATGGCGAATAATGTAATGCAAGAGACGAGAGTTTTATGATGGGTACTTGGTATGTCTTGACTTGGCGTAGATCTCCCCGGCAACGGCGCCAGAAATTCTTCCTGCTACTTCTTGAGCTTGCGTTGGTTTTTCCCTCGAAGAGGAAACGGTGATGCAGCAAAGTAGAGATAAGTATTTCCCTCAGTTAATAACCAAGGATCAATCCAGTAGGAGAAGAACGCGCAAACCACCAATACCCGCACAAACAATCAAACACTTGCACCCAACACGATAAAGGGGTTGTCAATCCCTTCAAGGTCACTTGCAAAGGTGAGATCTGATAGAGATAGATAAATAAAACTAAGCAAAACATATTTTTTTTTGTTTTTTTGTTTATAGATCTAAAAATAAAAGATTGCAAAATAGTAGATCGGAAACTAATATGATGGAAAGTAGACCCGGGGGCCATAGGTTTCAGTAGAGGCTTCTCTCATGAAGGCAAATAATATGGTGGGTGAACAAATTACTGTCGAACAATTGATAGAAAAGCGCAAAGTAATGACGATATCCAAGGAAATGATTATGTAATATAGGCATCACGTCCGTGTCAAGTAGACCGACTCCTGCATGCATCTACTACTATTACTCCACACATCGACCGACTCCTGCCTGCATCTAGAGTATTAAGTTCATAAAGAACAGAGTAACACTTTAAGTAAGATGACATGATGTAGAGGAATAAACTCAAGCAATATGATGTAAACCCCATCTTTTTATCCTCGATGGCAACAATACAATACGTGCCTCGCTACCCCTACTGTCACTGGGTGAGGACACCGCAATATTGAACCCGAAGCTAAGCACCTCTCGCATTGCAAGAAAAACCAATCTAGTTGGCCAAACCAAATCGATAATTCGAAGACAAATACAAAGATATCAAATCATGCATATAAGAATTCAGAGAATATTCAAATAATATTCATAAATAAGCTGATCATAAATCCGTAATTCATTGGATCTCGAGAAACACACAGCAAAAAGGGTATTACATCGGATAGATCTCCAAGAACATCGAGGAGAACATGGTATTGGGAATTAAAGAGAGAGAAAAGGCCATCTAGCTACTAGATATGGACCTGTAGGTCTGTGGTGGACTACTCATGCTTCATCGGAAGGGCAATAGAGTTGATGTAGATGCCCTCCGTGATCGAATCCCCCTCCGGCAGAGTACCAGAAAAGGCCTCCAGATGGGATCTAACGAGGTCAGGGACTTGCGGCGGTGGAAAAGTGTTTACGTGGATGCTTCCGGTGGTTTGGGAATATATGTGAATATATAGGAGGAAGAACTAGGTCAGGGGGGTTCACGAGGGGCCCACAAGATAGGGGGCGCGCCCTCCACCCTTGTCGCCGCCTCGTGGCTCTTCTGACTTGAACTTCAAGTCTCCTGGGTGTCTTCCGGTCCAAGAAAAATCATCGCAAAAGTTTTATTCCGTTTGGTATTCCTTTTCTGCGAAGCTCAAAAACAAGGAAAAAACAGAAACTGGCACTGGGCTCTAGATTAATAAGTTAGTCCTAAAAAGAATATAAAATAGCATATTAATTCATATAAAACATCCAAAACAGATAATATAATAGGATGGAACAATAAAAAATTATAGATAAATTGGAGACGTATCAACCTCTCTGCAGTTGCCGCGGCGTGGCGGGACATATCTGCCGCTTCCACGGTGCGGCCGAGCCAGTCCGCTACTTCGACGACGCGGCGGGACCTCTGTGCTGCTTCGGCGGCGTGGCGGGACCTCTGTGCTGCTATGGCGGCGCGGCGGGACATGTCAGCGGCTTTCGCCATGAGGCGGGACATCTCTCTTGCTTCGGCTTCCATGCTCGCCTCTCTCCCTGGTAATTTGTCGACCCATAACTCACACGTGCGACGACAGAGGCAAGAAAGGACGAAGATAGACTTGTTGTGTAGTGAAGACGAGGGCGATCGAGGAGGAATGTGCAGTCATCATGGAGTACGTAGGTACTATTTATAACCCCGGTAATACACTGTTAAGTGGGAAACCGTTTAGGTTTTGATCGGTGTGAACTATGAACAGGTTTTGATCGGCATGAATAGTAATTGGGAATGTGAAGGGAAGCAAGTTCAAAATTTATTGACGGTTCATATTTCGAAGTGCGGTATGATTCTCGGAAGGCGTAAAGTGGGCACGCATTCTCGGACGGGTACGTGGCATTTGCACCATACGATGCTACGCAATCGGCGATGTTAGCACACAACTTGTTCCATCAACCATGCGCGCTTGTTATTACTATTGCGCTCGCTTCTTTTAATTAGAATGTGTGCCCGTCTAGAGCACACACCTTGATCTGTCTGACCGTTTCTGTTAGGTGTGGCTAATCGTAAACAGTTCATCCATGTGAAGTATATGCCATATATCGCACACAACTTGACCTGCCTGACCGTTTCTGTTGTTGTGGTCATCGCACACAGCTTCATTGGAGTGAACCGTATATCACGCATCATACACGCAACTGTAATATGAACCGTGTTTGATGTATCCATCATCGCAAACGTTTTGCATATTTTTTGACGGTTTTTGTACATCACCGTTTGCGATTAATGCATCGCACACAGTTTTGTCGAAGGGTCTCTAATTGTAGTGTCGCATTAGCAGTATCCTGCAGTAGTGAAAGTTACACGTTAACACTCCGTGTTATTACAATTGAATACATATGATATTAACTCAATTCATAACAAACAAGTTTGGGTCGATGCACTATGATCGTTCTTCCAACGTCATAATCTCAATGTTGTTTTAGGACTTATCATTGAAGGAAATATGCCCTAGAGGCAATAATAAAGTTATTATTTATTTCCTTATTTCATGATAAATGTTTATTATTCATGCTAGAATTGTATTAACCGGAAACTTAGTACATGTGTGAATACATAGACATACAGAATGTCACTAGTATGCCTCTACTTGACTAGCTCGTTAATCAAAGATGGTTAAGTTTCCTAGCCATAGACATGAGTTGTCATTTGATGAACGGGATCACATCATTAGAGAATGATGTGATTGACTTGACCCATCAATTAGCTTAGCACGATGATCGTTTAGTATGTTGCTATTGCTTTCTTCATGACTTATACATGTTCCTATGACTATGAGATTATGCAACTCCCGAATACCGGAGGAACACTTTGCGTGCTACCAAATGTCACAACGTAACTAGGTGATTATAAAGGTGCTCTACATGTGTCTCCGATGGTACTTGTTGAGTTGGCATAGATCGAGATTAGGATTTGTCACTCCGATTGTCGGAGAGGTATCTCTGGGCCCTCTCGGTAATGCACATCACTATAAGCCTTGCAAGCAATGTGACTAATGAGTTAGTCACGGGATGATGCATTACGGAACGAGTAAAGAGACTTGCCGGTAACGAGATTGAACTAGGTATTGAGATACCGACGATCGAATCTCCGGCAAGTAACATACCGATGACAAAGGGAACAACGTATGTTGTTATGCAGTTTGACCGATAAAGATCTTCGTAGAATATGTAGGAGCCAATATGAGCATCCAGGTTCCGCTATTGGTTATTGACCGGAGACGTGTCTCGGTCATGTCTACATAGTTCTCGAACCCGTAGGGTCCGCACGCTTAACGTTCGGTGACGATCGGTATTATGAGTTTATGTGTTTTGATGTACCGAAGGTAGTTCGCAGTCCCGGATATGATCACGGACATGACGAGGAGTCTCGAAATGGTCGATACATAAAGATCGATATATTGGATGACTATGTTTGGACTTCGGAAAGGTTCCGAGTAAGTTCGGACAAATACCGGAGTACCGGGGGGTTACCGGAAACCCCCGGGGAGTGTAATGGGCCTCATGGGCCTTGGTGGAGAGAGGAAGGGGTGGCGAGGGCAGGCCGCGCGGCCCCTCCCCCTCTAGTCCGAATTGGACAAGGAAGGGGGGGGCGCCCCCCTTTTTCCTTCCCCCTCTCTCCTCCTTCCTTCCCTCCTACTCCTATTCTTGGAAGGGGTGGAATCCTACTCCCGGTGGGAGTAGGACTCACCTTGGGGCGCGCCTAGGAGGCCGGCCCTCCCCCCTCCACTCCTTTATATATGGAGGAGGGGGGCACCCCATAGACACACAAGTTGATCATTGATATCTTAGCCATGTGTGGTGCCCCCTCCACCATAATCCACCTCGGTCATATCGTAGCGGTGCTTAGGCGAAGCCCTGTGTCGGTAACTTCATCATCACCGCCATCACGCCGTCGTGCTGACGGAACTCTCCCTCGAAGCTCTACTGGATCGTGAGTTCATGGGACGTCACCGAGCTGAACGTGTGCTGATCGCGGAGGTGCCGTACGTTCGGTACTAGGATCGGTCGATCGTGAAGATGTACGACTACATCAACCGCGTTGTCATAACGCTTCCGCTTACGGTCTACGAGGGTACGTGGACGACACTCTCCCCTCTCGTTGCTATGCATCACCATGATCTTGCGTGTGCGTAGGAATTTTTTTGAAATTACTACGTTCCCCAACAGTGGTATGAGAGCCAGGTTTATGCGTAGATGTTATATGCACGAGTAGAACACAAGTGAGTTGTGGGTGATACTAGTCATACTGCTTACCAGCATGTCATACTTTGATTCGGCGGTATTGTTGGATGAAGAGGCCCGGACCGACATTACGCGTACGCTTACGCGAGACTGGTTCTACCGACGTGCTTCGCACACAGGTGGCTGGCGGGTGTCAGTTCCTCCAACTTTAGTTGAATCGAGTGTGGCTACGCCCGGTCCTTGTGAAGGTTAAAACAACACATACTTGACGAAATATCGTTGTGGTTTTGATACGTAGGTAAGAACGGTTCTTGCTCAGCCCATAGCAGCCACGTAAAACTTGCAACAACAAAGTAGAGGACGTCTAACTTGTTTTTGCAGGGCATGTTGTGATGTGATATGGTCAAGACATGATGCTAAATTTTATTGTATTAGATGATCATGTTTTGTAACAGAGTTATCGGCAACTGGCTGGAGCCATATAGTTGTCGCTTTATTGTATGAAATGCAATCGCCATGTAATTGCTTTACTTTATCACTAAGCGGTAGCGATAGTCATAGAAGAAATAGTTGGTGAGACAACAACGATGCTACGATGGAGATCAAGGTGTCGCGCCGGTGACGATGGTGATCATGACGGTGCTTTGGAGATGGAGATCAAAGGCACAAGATGATGATGGCCATATCATATCACTTATATTGATTGCATGTGATGTTTATCTTTTATGCATCTTATTTTTCTTAGATCGATGGTAGCATTATAAGATGGTCTCTCACTAAATTTCAAGGTATAAATGTTCTCCCTGAGTATGCACCGTTGTGAAAGTTCGTCGTGCCGAGACACCACGTGATGATCGGGTGTGATAAGCTCTACGTTCACATATAACGGGTGCAAGCCAGTTTTGCACAAGCAGAATACTCGGGTTAAACTTCACGAGCCTAGCATATGCAGATATGGCCTCGGAACACTGAGACTGAAAGGTCGAGCGTGAATCATATAGTAGATATGATCAACATAGTGATGTTCACCATTGAAAAATACTCCATCTCACGTGATGATCGGACAAGGTTTAGTTGATATGGATCACGTGATCACTTAGATGATTAGAGGGATGTCTATCTAAGTGGGAGTTCTTAAGTAATATGATTAATTGAACTTTAATTTATCATGAACTTAGTCCTGATAGTATTTGCATATCTATGTTGTAGATCAATAGCTCGCGATGTAGTTCCCCGTTTATTTTTTGATATGTTCCTAGAGAAATATATGTTGAAAGATGATAGTAGCAATGATGCGGACTTGGTCCGTGATCTGAGGATTATCCTCATTGCTGCACAGAAGTATTATGTCCTTGATGCACCGCTAGGTGACAGAACTATTGCAGGAGCAGATACAGACGTTATGAACGTTTTGACAAAAGCTCGGTATGATGACTACTTGATAGTTTAGTGCACCATGCTTTACGTCTTAGAACCGGGACTTCAAAAATGTTTTGAACGCCACGGAGCATATAAGATGTTCCAAGAGTTGAAATTGGTATTTCATACTCATGCCCGTGTCGAGAGGTATGAGACCTCTGACAGTATTTTGCCTAAAAGATGGAGGAGAATAGCTCAACCAGTGAGCATGTGCTCAGATTGTCTGGGTACTACAATTGCTTGAATCAAGTGGGAGTTAATCTTCCAGATAAGATAGTAATTGACAAAGTTCTCTAGTCACTATCACCAAGTTACTAGAACTTCGTGATGAACTATAATATGCAAGGGATGACGAAAACAATTCCCAAGCTCTTCGCGATGGTAAAATCGGCGAAGGTAGAAATCAAGAAAAACATCAAGTGTTGATGGTTGACAAGACCACTAGTTTCAAGAAAAAGGGCAAAGGGAAGAAGGGGAACTTCAAGAAGAACGGCAAGCAAGTTGCTGCTCAAGTGAAGAAGCCCAAGTCTAGACCTAAGCCTGAGAATAAGTGCTTCTACTGCAAAGGGACTGGTCACTGGAAGCGGAACTGCCCCAAGTATTTGGCGGATAAGAAGGATGGCAAAGTGAACAAAGGTATATTTGATATACATGTTATTGATGTGTACTTTACTAGTGTTTATAGAAACGCCTCAGTATTTGATACTAGTTCAGTTGCTAAGAGTAGTAACTCGAAATAGGAGTTGCAAAATAAACAAAGACTAGTTAAGGGCGAGGTGATGATGTGTGTTGGAAGTGATTCCAAGGTTGATAAGATCACCATCGCACACTCCCTTCACCTTTGGGATTAGTGTTGAACCTAAAATAAATGTTATTTGGTGTTTGCGTTGAGCATGAATATGATTGGATCATGTTTATTGCAATACGGTTATTCATTTAAGTCAAAGAATAATTGTTGTTCTATTTACATGAATAAAACCTTCTATGGTCATACACTCAAAATAAATGGTTTATTGAATCTCGATCGTGTTGATACACATATTCATAATATTGATGCCAAAAGATGCGAAGTTGATAATGATAGTGCAACATATTTGTGGCACTACCGTTTAGGTCATATTGGTGTAAAGCGCATGAAGAAACTCCATGCTGATGGGCTTTTGGAATCACTTGATTATGAATCACTTGATGCTTGCAAACCATGCCTCGTGGGCAAGATGACTAAGACTCTGTTCTTCGGAACAATGGAGCGAGCCACTGACTTATTGGAAATAATACATACCGATGTATGCGGTTCAATGAGTGTTGAGGCTCACGGCGGGTATCATTGTTTTCTGACCTTCACAGATGATTTGAACAGATATGTGTATATCTACTTGATGAAACACAAGTCTGAAACACTTGAAAAGTTCAAAGATTTTCAGAGTGAAGTAAAGAATCATCGTAACAAGAAAATAAAGTTTCTACGATCTGATCGCAGAGGCAAATATTTGAGTTACGAGTTTGGCCTTCAATTAAAACAATGTGGAATAGTTTCACAAACTCATGCCACCTGGAACACCACAGCATAATGGTGTGTCCGAATGTCATAACCGTACTTTATTGGATATAGTGCAATCTAGGATGTCTCTTACCAATTTACCACTATCATTTTGGGGTTATGCATTAGAGACAGCTACATTCACATTAAATAGGGCACCGTCTAAATCCGTTGAGACGACACCGTATGAACTATGGTTTGGCAAGAAACCTAAGCTGTGGTTTCTTAAAGTTTGAGGTTGCAATGCTTATGTGAAAAAGTTTCAACCTGATAAGCCCAAACCCAAATCGAAAAAGTGCATCTTCATAGGATACCCAAAAGAAAATGTTGGGTACACCTTCTATCACAGATCCGAAGGCAAGATCTTTGTTGCTAAGAATGGATCCTTTCTAGAGAAGGAGTTTCTCTTGAAAGAAGTGAGTGGGAGGAAAGTAGAACTTGATGAGGTAATTGTAACTTCTCCCGAATTGGAAAGTAGTTCATCACAGAAATCAGTTCCAGTGATGCCTACACCAATTAGTGAGGAAGTTAATGATGATGATCATGAAACTTCAATCAATTTACTACCGAACCTCGTCGGACAACCAGAGTACGTTCCGCACCAGAGTGGTACGGTAATCCGGTTCTGGAAGTCATGTTACTAGACCATGATGAACCTACGAAATATGAGGAAGCGATGATGAGCCCAGATTCCGCAAAATGGTTTAAGGCCATGAAATCTGAGATGGGATCCATGTATGAGAACAAAGTATGGACTTTGGTTGACTTGCCCGATGATCGGCAAGCCATTGAGAATAAATGGATCTTCAAGAGGAAGACGAACGCTGATAGTAGTGTTACTATCTACAAAGCTCGAATTGTCACAAAAAGGTTTTCGACAAGTTAAAGATGTTGACTACAATGAGATTTTCTCAATCGTAGCGATGCTTAAGTCTGTCGGGGAAACGACACCTATGGGATCACAGGAATCCCTACTACGGTTGCGGGGCGCGGGGTTGTGAGAAGAGCAGGTTTAGAAGTCAGAACACAGTTTGTTTACCCAGGTTTGGGCCACGGGGATGCGTAATACCCTAGTCCTGCTTTGGTGTGTATTTGAGAGAGTTCTTGAGCTCTCGAACTAGCTATGGAGGCTGCGTAGTTCCAAAGAGCCGAATCCCCCTCCAGTATGCCATGGGCCTCCTTTTATAGTCGAAAGGGGCTGCCACAGTGGCACACAGGAGGTGGAAAGGCCTACAGTACTGCGAGCTTATCGCCCGTATTACAGGACAAGACGCATTTAATGCATCGCTTAGGTGTCCCTTAGCTTTATTGGGGACGGGAATGAGGCACGTCCCGTCCGTCGTCGCTTCGCCTTGCTTTGACACGCGCCCAGGCCAGCGATCCATGTGGCGCCATGTAGGCAGGCAGACAGCTGAGGTGGCGCGGTGGTAGGCTCTTCACGAAGATCTGCATGCCACCACGCAGGTGCTTGCTGAGTTAGCTCGAAAGCCGCTCGTCGCCACGCAGGTGCTTGCCCAGCTGGCTAGGCTGGCAGCTGCATGGAAACGGTGGTGGAGTCTTGGCAGGTGCGGGCCTGGCTGCGGCCCCATCCATGTCCTTGGCAAGGGTCTTGCCGGGGCCCCGGCAAGGGCCTTGCCGTGGCGTCGTAGTTGTCCCCGGCAAGTATCTTGCGGGGGGTCTTGTGGCTTTCCTCGGCAAGGATCTCACCGAGGGTCATCGTCTTCTGGTCCTCATCTGATCTTGTGTATTTATGATGTTGACAAAGATCTGCATGCCACCAAGGAGGTGCCTCCCGAGCCCTTGTCCCAACATGGTTGACTACGTTGGAAGCCGTGGGCTCCAGGGTGGCGCGCTCCGCTGGTGTTGGGCGAGCTGCCCCGGCAAGGCTCTTGCCGGGGCCGCTGAGGCCGCCCTGGCAAGGGCCTTGCCGGGGGAACCTGCTTCGCGCATCTTCTCTTTGTGTTCTTGATCTTGCCGTTGCCTTGTTGGTTTTGTGCTTCGGCCCCCGCCCTGCTAAGTGTGGTCGTGGTCGTAGCTCTGACTGTCCGTGCACAAGTAAGGGGTCAAAAGGAGAGCCCGTACTTTTGTACACCGACAGGAGCCCCCGGGCCTGGGCCACACAAGAGCGCAACGCGTTGTTGGGCTAGGCCCAGAACGGTGCACGGGCAGGCGGGGCGGATTTCTTCTTGTTGCAGTAACTTCCTCGCTTGTTGCGCCTCCCCACAGCTCACGTTGAATGCGTGACATCGGGGTCGTGCGTAGGGCGACCGTGGCCTGCTTGCGTCATCTCACGGGTCTAATAGTAAAGATGCGGTCTGCGTTTCCCTCTTTAAAAATGAGGGAGTTGCAGAGGCGCGGCTCATTTACTAAGTGGACCGGGAACGTGGCCATTACGATTTCCACGTCCTCCCCTAATCACAGGGTGTGGGATGGCCGTTCCACTTGCCATCCAGGCCTTGACTCGCTTGCCACGTTTTCCCCATGCATCGGGGAAGGCAGGCGGCAGACGCAGAAGGCGCGGGTTTCTGCGCTGGGGTGGGGGGGGGGGCACCGCTGAATGGGGCCGCGGGTCGGTCCTGATTTCTTGCGCCCCTCCCCATGGCTGGATTGGTTGAGCGGGGCGCCCGAGCTCTGACCCCGTCCCTTTATAAGGAGGGGAGGGGGAGGGCAGCGTTCCTCAATCTCTCATTGCCCATCTCTCTTCATCTTGGCTCCTTTCCTTCTTCTGTCATGGCGGGAGGGCGCGACGGCATTCCGACGGTGCCGTCGAGGGTTTCTGCTCGACAGCGCGCCTCTCCTCCTCAAGAGCTTGTGGCAGTGGAGCCGGCCATGAGAGGAAGGGGGAGGGGGCGAGGGCGAGGCCGTCGTGGCGCTCGGGGAAGAGGAGGACAGGGCGGCGCATCATCCTCGCCTCCACCAGTAGTCCTTCCCTCGATGGAGGGCCACATCGAGGACTAGCCTCGCGAATTCTTCATCAGGATGCACCGGCCGGTGCGCCGCCGTCTTCGTCTTCCCACTCCATTTGCTCGGGAGATGGAGCTCGACCTGCCAAAGACCCTGAAGCTGCACATGAGGGGCTGCGGGAACGGTAGCACGCGGGTCGTCGTCGACTTCCCCGCTCCTCACGTCATGTATCTTCGTCGCGGATGGAAGACCTTCGCTCGTGTCCACAGCCTGACGGAGGGGCTCGTTCTCTACTTCAAATTGATGGAGAACGGCCTGCTCTCCGTCAAGGTTTTTGGGGACATGGGAACTCGCCTAAAGTGCTGCGTGGAGAGCTCCTCCGACGATGAAGATTCCTCCTTGAGCGAGAGTGATGAGGAGGACAGCGACGGCGAGGGTAGTAGGCGGGAGGATGACGGGTCCGACTAGGTGTCGGACGTGTCATCCAAGGAGACGCCGACTAGGTGTCGGACGTGTCGTCCAAGGCGACGCCGGCAGCACCTCCATCTGCATCGCCAGCTCCTTGAACTTCTCGGGGTTGCCTCCTTGGGCGGCTGGCTTGGGAGGCCGGAGAAGATGAAGAAGGCGGGTGGCGGGCCGTCAAGTCGGAGTACGCGGGCACCAACGCCTTCGTCGCGTATAGCCGGTCCTGGCACCTCGTCTTCCAGCTCTTCTCCCGTTATCATCATCACCAGCCTCTCTTCGGGGTGGCCACCGGGATGTTCTCCTGGTGTCTTCTGCTGCTCATGCCTCGCCTAGGCGCTCTTTTCGCCCTCCCGTCATCTTTTCTGTTTCCTGAGGAGAGGGACAAGAAAGGGAGTACGGGCACCTTATCGTTTTTCAATCTTTAAGCCTACGGGCCTTTGTAAACTTTAAATTTGTAATCCCCTTGCTCATGTTTGCATTCCGTACGAACTGTACCTGTTTGGAACGTATTAATGAAAAAAGGGTGCTTGCCGGGTTTTTTGTGCGTGAGCGAGGCGCATGCCAAGGAACAAATCCTTGCTATTTGTAAGATAGACATTATCGCCCGGCAACAGGCCTTGCCGTCCTTTTCTTCATCCACAGCCACACTCGCGCTCTTGGTGGAGGCTGTGGTGAAGTAGGTTCAGGCCACTCGTTTACTTCCTCGTCACCGCGACTACAACCAAGTTCCGGCCCAGGGAATAGTTCTAGGGCACGGGAAAAGGGGAGCACGGTGGTCTAGGAATAAAACAAGGTTTCATACGTCCCAATTTCGTACGGGAATGCATATCAGGGGATAAAGGACTTATCTGGGTCAGCAGCCCCCGTGACCTTGGCTTGTTGTGGTCAGATCTCCGGGCCTGCAGCCCCCGACAACCTTGGCTTGCCGGGGTCGGGACGTCGGCCTGTCCTCTTCCCTTCAGATAGCCCAGCAAAAATGTTTACGCATCCTGTGAACCTAAAAATGACAGGAGAGAACAGAATGACGCACACTCGACCTCTAAGCTAGGGGTTAGTCGCCACTAGGCACTATCAACCCTAACCGAGGAAGAGACTCAATCTAGCATGCATGCTAAAACTTAGGGCGCAACGCTTCATTTATTTATGCTCAGGGTCAGCGCCTGGCTTTGTACAAAGGGTCACATGCCTTACGGGTAAAACTTGCGAAGATGTTCGATGTTCCAGGAGTTGCTCACTGGAATACCATCTTCGGTCTCCAGGCGGACTGCGCCGGGCCTGGTGACTCGTATTACCCGATAAGGGACTTCCCACTTCGGCGTCAACTTGTTGGAATTCTTGGCCGATTGAACGCACCGAAGAACAAGGTCGCCTTCCTCAAAGCTTCGGGCATGAACCTTGCGGCTATGATAGCGGCGCAAGGCTTGCTGGTAGCACGCTGCTCGCACAGCCGCCTGAAGACGATCTTCCTCGAGGAGTGTTGCGTCATCTTGCCGCAGTTGCTCTTGCTCAAGCTCATCATAAGCGAGCACTCGGGGTGACCCATATGTGAGTTCCATGGGGAGAACTGCTCCTGCCCCGTAAACGAGGGAGAAGGGTGTCTTGCCGGTGGCTCGATTTGGTGTCGTCCTGATTGACCAAAGAACCGCCGGCAATTCATCGATCCAGCGCCTTCCGCACTTGTGCAGCATGTCAAAAGTCTTCGTTCGGAGGCCTCACAACAATTCTGCATTGGTCCTCTCAACTTGGCCGTTGCTCCGTGGATGTGCAACAGAAGCAAAACAGACCTTGCTGCCGAGGTCCTGGATGTATTGCATCAAGGTGCGGCTTGTGAACTACGTGCCATTGTCGGTGATGACTCTGTTTGGCACGCCAAAACGGCAGACTAGCCCCTTGAAGAACTTGAAAGCTGATTGTGCTGTCACCTTTCTCACTGCTTCCACTTCTGGCCACTTTGTGAACTTGTCGATTGCGACGTACAAGTACTCAAAGCCCCCGACGGCATGGGGAGAGGGGCCCAGTATGTCGAGCCCCCAGACCGAGAATGGCCAGGAAAGAGGGATTGTTTGGAGGGCTTGGGCTGGTTGACGAAGCTTCTTTGAATGGAACTGACACGCTTCACACTTGGTTACTAGTGTTGTTGCATCCTGGAGGGCTGTGGGCCAGAAGAAACCTTGCCGGAATTATCGGGGAAACGACACCTATGGGATCACAGTAATCCCTACTACGGTTGGCAGAGCGCGGGGTTGTGAGAAGAGCAGGTCTAACAGAAAGCACACAGATCATTTACCCAGGTTCGGGCCGCGAGGATGCGTAATACCCTAGTCTTGCTTTGGTGGATGTATTGAGTGTTCTTGTGTTCTTGAGCTAGCTATGGGGTGCAAGTTTCCCAAAAGAGCCGAATCCCTCTCCTGGTCGCCTTGGGCCTCCTTTTATAGGCAAAAGGGGCTGCCACAGTGGCACACAGGAGGTGGAAAGGTAAACAGTGCTGCGAGCTTATTGCCCGTATTACAGGACAAGACGCATTTAATGCGTCGCTTAGGTGTCCCTTAGCTTTATCGGGGATGGGGGCGAGGCCCGTCCAGTCCGTCGTCGCCTCGCCTTGCTTCGACATGCGCCTAGGCCAGCGATGCATGCGGTGCCATGTAGGCAAGCAGGAAGCTGAGGTGGCGTAGTGGTGGAGCCTTCACGAAGATCTGCATACCAGCACGTAGGAGCTTGCTGAGTTGGCCTGGAAGCGGCATGTTGCCACGCAGGTGCCTGCCCAGCTGGTTGGGTTGGCAGCTGTATGCGAACGGCGGCGGAATCTTGGTCGATGCGGTCCTGGCTGTGGCCCCGCTGATGTCCTCGGCAAGGGCCTTGCCGGGGGCCCGGCAAGGGTCTTGCCGTGGCGTTGCAGTCGTCCCCGGCAAGGATCTTGCCGGGGGCCTTGTGGCTTTCCTCGGCAAGGATCTTGCCGAGGGTCGTCGTCTTCTAGTCCTCATTTGATCTTGTGTGTTTATGATCTTGACAAAGATCTGCATGCCACCGCAGAGGTGCCTCCCGAGCCCTAGTTCCTGTACAGTTGTTGACGACACTTGGAACCTTTGGGCTCAAGGGTGGCTCGCTCTGCTGGCGTTGGGCAAGTTGCCCCGGCAAGGCTCTTGCCGGGGCCGCGGAGGCCGCCCCGGCAAGGGCCTTGCCGGGGGAGTCCGCCTTGCCCTCTCGCTCCTTGGTGGTTCTTGGTCTTGGCGTTGCCTTGACCGTCTTGTGCTTTGGCTTTTCTCCGGCTTCCCTCCTCTGCCCTGCTAGGTGTGGCCGCGGCGCGTGGCTCTGACTGCCCGTGCACAAGTAAAGGGGTCAAAAGGAGAGCCCCTACTTTTGTACACCGACAGGAGCCCCCGGGCCTGGGCCACACATAAGCGCGACACGTTGTTGGGCCAGGCCCAGAACGGTGCGCAGGCAGGTGGGGCGGATTTTACCGCAGTAACTGTTCCGTCCGCTGCGCTTCCCTACGACTCGCGTTGAACGCGCGACGTGGAGGGTCGTGTGTGACGTGGGGGTCATGCATGGGGCGGTTCCCGCATGCATGCGTCATGTCGTAGTAAAGAGGCGGCTCGCGCCTTTGCCAAAAAAAGAGGGAGGCGTGGAGGCGCGGCTCATTTACTGAGTGGACTCGGGTCGCGGCCTTCAAGGCTCCCACGCCCCACGATCACGGGGCAGAGAATGGTCGCTCCACCCGTCCCCTTGGCTCTGCTTGCTCGCCATGTGTACTTCATGCAGGTGGCTGGCGGTGGAGGCGGGAAACCGGGCCGTCGCTGATTGGGGCAGCGGGTCGGTCCTGATTCCCTGCGCCCCTGGTGACTGGATTGGTCAAACGGGGCGGCCGAGTCCCGACTCCGCCCCTTTATAAGAAGGGGAGGGGGACGACATCCCACATTCTACCATCATCCATTTCTTTCTTCCTCTGCACCTTTCTTCCATCTGCCATGGCGAGAGGAGGCGCCGGTCCTTCGTTGGTGGCAGCGAGGGTTGCTGCTCGACAGCGCATCCCTCCTTCTCAAGAGCTCGCGGCGGTGGAGCCGGCTGTGAGAGGAAGGGGGAGGGGGCGAGGCCGAGGTCGCCGTGGCGCTCAGGGGAGAGGTGGATGGGGCGGCGCAACGGCCCTGCCTCCGCCAGCGATGCCTCTCCCGATGGAGGGCCATGTCGGGGACCAGCCCTGCGAGTTCTTCATCAGGCTGTGCCGGCCGCCGCGTCGTCGTCTTCGTCTTCCTACCCGTTCGCTCGGGAGATGGAGCGTGACCCGCCCCAGGCCCTCAGATTGCACATGAGGGGCTGCGGGAACATTGGCACGTGGGTCGACGTCGACTTCCCCGCTCCTCAGGTCATGTACCTCCGGCGCGGGTGGAAGACATTCGCTCGTATCCATAGCCTAACGGCGGGGCTCGTCCTCTACTTCAAGTTAATGGAGGACGACCTCCTCTCCGTCAAGGCCTTTGGAGATCTTGGAATTCTCCTGAAGTGCTGCATGGAGAGCTCCTCCGACGATGAAGATTCCTCCTCGAGCGAGAGTGACAAGGAGGACAGCGACAGTGACGATGAGGGTAGTAGGCGGGAGGATGACGGGTCTGACTAGGTGTCAGATGCGTCATCCAAGGCAACGCCGGCAGCACCTCCATCTACATCGCCAGCTCCTTGAACTTCTCGGGGTTGCCTCCTTGGGGGGCTGGCTTGGGAGGCCGGAGAAGAAGAAAAAGGCGGGTGGCGGGCCATCAAGTCGGAGTACGTGGGCACCGACGCCTTCATCGCGTATTGCCGGTCCTGCCGCCTCGTCTTCCAGCTCTTCTCCCATCATCATCATCACCAGCCTCTCTTCGGGGTGGCCACCGGGATGTTCTTCTGGTGCCTTCTGCTGCTCGTACCTTGCCCAGGCGCCCCTTTTGCCCTTCCTCCATCTTGCTCTGTCTCATGAGGAGAGGGAAAAGAAAGGGATTACGGGCACCGTATCTCTTTTTAGTTTGTAAGCCTTCGGGCCTTGGTGGAATTTATAGCTTGTAGTCCCCTTGCTCATGTTTTTTATTCCGTATGAACTGTACCTGTACGGAACGTTTTTAATAAAAAAGGGTGCTTGCCGGGTTCTTTGTGCGTGAGCGAGGCTCATGCCAAGGAACGAGTCCTTGTTATTTCTAAGATAAACATTGTCGCCCGGCAATAGGCCTTGTCGTCCCTCCACTTTGGTCGACCATTCTCGCGCTCGTGGCGAAGGCAGGGGCGAAGTGGAGTTAGGCCCCTCGTTTACCTCCTTGCCACCGCGACTAGACCAAGTTCCGACCCAGGGGGATAGCCCTTAGGTACAGGAAAAGGGGAGCACGGTGGTTTAAGAATATAAACGCGGTTTCACACGTCGCAGTTCTATACGGAAAGGCATAACAGGGGATGAAAGGCTTATCTGAATACACATACCCTGGCAAACTTGGCTTGCCGTGGTTAGATCCTTGTGTCTTCAACCCCCGGTAGTTTTGGCTCGCCGAGGCCGGAGCGCCGGTCTGTTCTCTTTTTCCCAAGTGGCTCAGCAGAAGTGTCCACGTGCCCTGCGGACCAAAGAGGACAGAAAGACGCACACTCGACCTCTAGGCTAGGGGTTAGTCGCCGCTAAGCACTATCAACCCTAACCGACGGGGAGACTCAACCTAGCATGCATGCTATAACTTAGGGCGCCAGCGCTTCATTTATTTATGCTCAGGGTCTGCGCCTGGCTTTATACAAAGGGTTACATGCCTTGTCGGCAAGGCTTGTACAAAAGGGGGGGCTTGCCGGGAGGCCCGGCAAGCCGCGCCTTACGGGTAAAATTTGCGAAGATGCTCAATGTTCCAGGAGTTTCTCACTGGGACAGCATCTTCGGTCACCAGGCGGACTGCGCCGGGCCTGGTGACTCGTATTACCCGATAAGGGCCTTCCCACTTCGGCGTCAACTTGTTGGAATTCTTGGCCAATTGAACGCGCCGAAGAACAAGGTCGCCTTCCTCAAAGCTTCGGGCATGAACCTTGCGGCTATGGTAGCGGCGCAAGGCTTGCTGGTAGCATGCTGTTCTCATAGCCGCCCGAAGACAATCTTCCTCAAGGAGCGTTTCGTCATCTTGGCGCAGTCGCTCTTGCTCAAGCTCATCGTAAGCGAGCACTCGAGGTGACCATATATGAGTTCCATGGGGAGATCTGCTTCTACCCCATAGACTAGGGCAAAGGGTGTCTGGCCGGTGGCTTGATTTGGCGTCGTTCTGACCGACCAAAGAACTGCCGGGAACTCATCAATCTAGCGCCTTCCGCTCTTGTGCAGCCTATCAAAAGTCTTTGTCCTCAGGCCTCGCAACACTTCAGCATTTGCCCTCTCCGCCTAGCCGTTGCTCCGTGGGTGTGCCATAGAGGCGAAACAGACCTTGCTGCTGAGGTCTTGGGTGTATTGCATGAAGGTGTGGCTTGTGAACTGCGTGCCATTATCGGTGATGACTCTGTTTGGCACACCGAAACGGCAGACTAGTCCCTTGAAGAACCTGATGGCTGACTGTGCTGTCACCTTCCTCACTGCTTCCACCTCCGGCCACTTTGTGAACTTGTCGATTGCAACGTACAAGTACTCAAAGCCCCCGACAGCGCGGGGGAAGGGGCCTAGTAGGTCGAGCCCCCAGACCAAAAATGGCCAGGAGAGAGGGATTGTTTGAAGGGCTTGAGCTGGTTGATGAAGCTTCTTTGAATGGAACTGACACGCTTCACACTTGGTTACTAGTGCCGTTGCATCCTGGAGGGCAGTGGGCCAGAAGAAACCCTGCCGGAACGCCTTGCTGGCAAGGGCCCTCGACCCTATGTGGGAGCCACATATGCCTCCGTGTATCTCCGCCAACAGCTCCAGTCCTTCCTCCCGGGGAACGCACTTCAATTTCACACCAATCGGTCTCCTCCTGTACAGGACGTCATCGACGAACTGATACATAGCAGACCGACGGGCTACTTTCTCCGCTTCCTCCTGCTCCTCAGGAAGCTCCCCTATTTGGAGGAATCGGATGGTGTGCTGTGCCCATGCCGGAGCCTGGGGCTCGACGGCAAGGAGTAAAGGCATTTCCTCTTCCATGGGAGCGGTCGTCTCTACGGCCAGGGCTTGACGGCCTGCCGGAGTCGGTCGCTCCTCAGCAGGCTCAGGCTCCACGGCAACACCCTTGCCGTCGGCCCCTGGGGGCTCAGTGGGAAAGTACTTGCCGGGGCCTGATTTCCTTCGCTTGTTCTGCTCCGTTGATGGTTCGACGGATGGTTGAGTTAACTGAAGCAAAAAGGTACCTGGTTCCACAGGTAGCTTGAAAGCAGCGCGCTTTGACAGGTAATCGGCGATGTCGTTCTCCGCTCAGGGAACGTGCTCCGCTTGTATACCGTCAAAGCGCTCCTCCAACTTTCTCACCTCATCTACGTAGGCCTCCATCAACGGGCTCTCATAATCTTTGTTGACTTGTCTGACGACAAGCTGTGAATCACCCCTGACAATGAGCTTTTTAACTCTGAGGTCCGCCGCGATCCAGAGACCGGCAAGCAACCCCTCGTACTCGGCAATGTTGTTGGTGGACATCTCCCTGGGAAAGTGCATCTGAATCACATACTTGAGGTGCTCTCCGGTGGGTGCGACGAGCAGCACACCAGCACCAGCGCCTTGCAGCGAGAAAGCTCCGTCAAAGTACATAATCCAGCCGCGAGCTGTCTCCTTGGTGGTGTGCGGCTTGTCGTTCTGTGCGCCAACGACACCGCTCGCCAGGCTCCGACTGCCAGAGTGATGTTGGTGCTCGCGGGCCGCGCCCCGGGTTCTGTCCGTGACCGGTCCGCTACTCGCCCGCACTGGTACGGGCCGTCCGGCTCCGGATGAACCGATCACCATCGTCGACTTCTTCTTGGGAGGCATGGCGATGAGGAACTGCTAAGTTGGCTGCTAAACCAGATTCTCACAATTGCGCCCCCTACCTGGCGCACCAAAGATGTCGGGGAAATGACACCTATGGGATCACAGGAATCCCTACTACGATTGGCGGCGCGCGGGGTTGTGAGAAGAGCAGGTCTAACAGAAAGCACACCGATCGTTTACCCAGGTTCGGGCCGCGAGGATGCGTAATACCCTAGTCCTGCTTTGGTGGATGTATTGAGTGTTCTTGTGTTCTTGAGCTAGCTACGGGGTGCAACTTGCCCAAAAGAGCCGAATCCCTCTCTTGGTCGCCTTGGGCCTCCTTCTATAGGCAAAAGGGGCTGCCATAGTGGCACACATGAGGTGGAAAGGTAAACAGTGCTGCGAGCTTATCCCCCGTATTACAGGACAAGACGCATTTAATGCGTCGCTTAGGTGTCCCTTAGCTTTATCGGGGATGGGGGCGAGGCCCGTCCCGTCCGTCGCCGCCTCGCCTTGCTTCGATACGCGCCTAGGCCAGCGATGCATGCGGTGCCATGTAGGCAGGCAGGCAGCTGAAGTGGCGCGGTGGTGGAGCCTTCACGAAGATCTGCATACCACCACGTAGGAGCTTGCTGAGTTGGCCTGGAAGCCGCATGTTGCCACGCAGGTGCCTGTCTAGCTGGTTGGGCTGGCAGCTGTATGCGAACGGCGGCGGAATCTTGGTCGATGCGGTCCTGGCTGTGGCCCCGCTGATGTCCTCGGCAAGGGTCTTGCCGTGGCGTTGCAGTCGTCCCCAGCAAGGATCTTGCCGGGGGCCTTGTGGCTTTCCTCGGCAAGGATCTTGCCGAGGGTCGTCGTCTTCTGGTCCTCATTTGATCTTGTGTGTTTATGATCTTGACAAAGATCGGCATGCCACCGCAGAGGTGCGTCCCGAGCCCTAGTTCCTGTATAGTTGTTGACGGCACTTGGAACCTTTGGGCTCGAGGGTGGCTCGCTCTACTGGCGTTGGGCAAGTTGCCCCGGCAAGGCTCTTGCCGGGGCTGTGGAAGCCGCCCCGGCAAGGGCCTTGCCGGGGGAGTCCGCCTTGCCCTCTCGCTCCTTGGTGGTTCCTGGTTTTGGTGTTGCCTTGACCGTCTTGTGCTTTGGCTTTTCTCCGGCTTCCCTCCTCTGCCCTGCTAGGTGTGGCCGCGGCGTGTGGCTCTGACTGCCCGTGCACAAGTAAATGGGTCAAAAGGAGAGCCCCTACTTTTGTACACCGATAGGAATGCTTTGCCGGCAAGGGCCCTCGACCCTATGTGGGAGCCACATATGCCTCCGTGTATCTCTGCCAACAGCTCCAGTCCTTCCTCCCGGGGGATGCACTTCAATTTCACACCGTTTGGTCTTTTCCTGTACAGAACGTCATCGACAAACTGATACATGGCAGACTGACGGGCTACTTTCTCTGCTTCTTCCTGCTCTTCAGGATGCTCCCCTGTTTGGAGGAATCGAACAGTATGCTGTCCCCATGCCGGAGCCTTAGGCTCGACGGTAAGGACTAAAGGCATCTCCCCCGCCATGGGAGCGGCTGTCTCTACGGCCAGGGCTTGACACCCTGCCGGAGCCAGTCGCTCCACGGCAGGCTCAGTGTCTCCGGCAACATCCTTGCCGGCGGCTCTGGGGAGTTTGGCGGGAAAGTGCTTGTCGGGCCCTGATTTCCTCCGCTTGTTCTGCTCTGTTGATGGTTCAATGGATGGCTGAGTTAATCGAAGCACAAAGGTACCTGGTTCCACAGGCAGCTTGAGGGCAGCGCGTTTTGACAAGTAGTCGGTGATGTCGTTCTCCGCTCGGGAACGTGTTCCGCCTGTATACCATCAAAACGCTCTTCCAGCTTCCTCACTTCATCTACGTAGGCCTCCATCAACGGGCTCTGATAATCTTTGTTGACTTTCTTGACGACAAGCTGTGAATCACCCCTGACGATGAGTTTCTCGATTCCGAGGTCTGCTGATATGTCTCCGTCGTTTCTCTAATTTTTGATTGTTCCATGCCAATATTCTACAACTTTCATATATTTTTGGCAACTTTTTATACTATTTTTGGGGACTAACATATTGATCTAGTGCCCAGTGCCAGTTCCTGTTTGTTGCATGTTTTTGTTTCGCAGAATATCCATATCAAACAGAGTCCAAACGGGATAAAAACGGACGGAGATTATTTTTGGAATATTCGGATAATATGGGAAGGAAAATCCACGCGAGACTGTCCCCGAGGGAGGCACGAGGCAGGGGGGCGCGCCCCACCCCCCTGGGCGCGCCCCTGACCCTCGTGGGCCCCCCGTAATAAGGTTGATGCCCTTCTTCGGCCGCAAGAAAGCTATTTTTTAGGAAAAAATCACGGCGAAGGTTTCAATCCAATCGGAGTTACGGATCTCCATATATTTACGAAATGGTGAAAGGGCAGCAGAACAGAACGCAGAAACAGAGAGAGACAGAGAGACAGATCCAATCACAGAGGGACTCTCGCCCCTCCCATGCCATGGAGGCCAAGGACCAGAGGGGAAACCCTTCTCCAATCTAGGGAGGAGGTCAGGGAAGAAGAGGAAGAAGGGGGCCCCTCTCCCCCTCTCCTCCGGTGGCGCCGGAACGCTGCCGTGGCCATCATCATCATCACCGCAATCTTCACCAACACCTCCGCCATCTTCACCAACATCTCCATCACCTTCCCCCCTCTATCTACAGCGGTCCACTCTCCCGCAACCCGCTGTACCCTCTACTTGAACATGGTGCTTTATGCTTCATATTATTATCCATTGATGTGTTGCCATCCTATGATGTCTGAGTAGATTTTCGTTGTCCTGTCGGTGGTTGATGAATTGCTATGATTGATTTAATTTTCTTGTGGTTATGTTGCTGTCCTTTGGTGCCCATCATATGAGCGCGCGCGTGGATCACACCATAGGGTTAGTTGTATGTTGATAGGACTATGTATTGGAGGGCAAGAGTGACAGAAGCTTCAACCTAGCATAGAAATTGATGCATACGGGATTGAAGGGGGACCAATATATATTAATGCTGTGGTTGGGTTTTTACCTTAATGAACGTTAGTAGTTGCGGATGCTTGCTAATAGTTCCAATCATAAGTGTATAGAATTCCAAGTCAGGGATGACATGCTAGCAGTGGCCTCTCCCACATGAAACTTGCTATCGGTCTAGTAACGTAGTCAATTGCTTAGGGACAATTTCGCAACTCCTACCACCACTTTTCCACACTCGCTATATTTACTTTATTGTGTCTTTATCTAAACAGCCCCTACTTTTTATTTACGCTCTCTTTATATTCTTGCAAACCTATCCAAAAACACCTACAAATTACTTCTAGTTTCATACTTGTTCTAGGTAAAGTAAACGTTAAACGTGCGTAGAGTTGTATCGATGGTCGATAGAACTTGAGGGAATATTTATTCTACCTTTAGCTCCCCCTTGGGTTCGACACTCTTACTTATCGAAAACTGTTGCGACCCCCTATACTTGTGGGTTATCATCTGCCGCGATCCTGAGACCGGCAAGCAATCCCTTGTACTCGGCAGTGTTGTTTGTCGACATCTCCCTGGGAAAGTTCATTTGGACCACGTACTTGAGGTGCTCTCCGGTGGGTGCAACAAGCAGTACACCAGCACCGACGCCTTGCAGCGAGAAAGCCCCATCAAAGTACATGATCCAGTCGCAACTTGCCTTGCAGTCTCTTGAACTTCTTCGTCGGGTGTCGCGGTCCATTCTGCAATGAACTCCGCCAAGACTCTGCTTTCGATCGTCGAAGTGCTCTCAAACTTAAGACCAAAACTAGACAGCTCCAGCGCCCATTCCACAATCCTCCCGGTCGCATCTGGGTTATGCAGTATCCGTTGCAACGGGAGGCGGGTGACGACGGTGATCTCGTGTGCTTGGAAGTAATGACGCAGCTTCCTCGAGGTCATAAGGAGGCCGAAGAGCAGTTTTTGCACACCGGAGTACCTTGATCTAGCCCCCTGCAGGAGGGAGCTAACAAAGTAGACCGGGTGCTGCATCATCTTCTTCTTCGGCACCACTTCAATTGGCTGTGTCACCTCTGCACCAGTGGCGTCAGGCTCCGTTGTCGCTATTACTTCTGCATCGACCACTCTCTGCGCCACTAGCGCAACACTGACCACTTGATTCGTTGCCGCTAAGTATAGCAGCAACGGCTCTTGTGGTTTAGGCGCAACTAGTATCGGCGTGTAGCAGAGGTATTTCTTTAAATCTTGCAGCGCTACTTCGGCCTCTGGGGTCCACTCCATTGGGCCCGCCTTTTTCAAAATCTTGAAAAAGGGAAGGGCGCGCTCGGCGGACTTGGAGATGAATCTGCTCATGGCGGCAACGCAGCCAGCAAGTCGACGCACATCCTTAATCCGCCTGGGCGCCTCAATTTGCTCAATGGCCTTGATCTTGTCTGGATTCGCCTTGATCCCATGCTGCGACACAAAGAACCCGAGAAGCTTCCCGGACGGGACGCCGAAGACACACTTCTCAGGGTTCAGCTTCAGGTTGATCTTGCGCAGGTTCGCAAATGTCTCTTCCAAATCTGGTATGAGTGTTGCCTTGTCCTTGGTTTTGACCACTATGTCATCCATATAAGCTTCCATATTTCTATGGAGCTGGGGCTCAAAACCTATTTGGACTGCTCTCGCAAACGTTGAGCCAGCACTCTTCAACCCGAAAGGCATCCGTATAAAACAGTACGTACCACATGGGGTGATGAATGCCGTCTTCTCTTGTCATGAAGATCTGGTGGTATCCTGAGTAAGCGTCAAGGAATGACAACAGGTCACACCCAGCTGTGGAATCTACTATCTGGTCGATGGGCGGCAACGGGAAAGGATCTTTTGGGCAAGCCTTATTGATGTCCGTGTAATCAAGACACAGCCTCCACTTCCCATTTGCCTTGCGCACTACCACCAGATTGGCCAGCCATGTTGCGTGGAGCGCTCCTCTCACCAAGCCTGCCCCTTCTAGTTTCCTGATCTCCTCTGTGATGAACTCTTGCCGTTCCAAAGCCTGCTTTCTGACCTTCTGCTTGACGGGTCGCGCATGAGGGCAGACAACAAGGTGGTGCTCAATCACCTCCCTGGGAACGCCGGGGATGTCAGATGCTTGCCATGCAAACACAACAACATTCGCCCGCAGGAAGGTGACGAGCGCGTCTTCCTATTTGCTGTCGAGGGTGGAGCTTATGGTGAAAGCCCCTCCCATGCCATCCTCCTTAACAGACACCTTCTTGGTCTCTGGCGGCGTAGCTCTGGATTTCTTGCTCTTGCCGGTGGAGCTCTCTGGCACGTCCTCGACGGGACCACTACACTCCGAAGAGGTGCGCTTGCCGGAGTGGGTGCGAGAAGCCTTACCGGTCTTCTTCTTCCCTCCCGGAGCTTCAGCGGAAGGAGCAAATGCCCTGGCGGCGGCGGCTGCTGCAACTGCTTCCCGGTAGAGTTGGTCAGCGCAAATCAGCGCATCCTTCTTGTCAGAGGGGACGGTGATGATCGTCATAGGCCCAGGCATCTTCAGCGTGTTGTAGGCGTAGTGTGATGCCGCCATGAACTTGGCTAGCGCTGGGCGGCCGAGGATCCCGTTGTAGGGCAAAGGGATCTCGGCGACATCAAAGACAATCCTCTCCGTCCTGTAGTTCAAATCACTTCCAAACATCACGGGCAACGTGACCTTTCCCTTTGGCTGACTTCTTCCCAGGTTGACCCCTTGAAACGTGCCCGTCTCCTTGAGGTCTCCATCAGGAATCTGCAGTCTTTCGATCACAACGGGCGAGATTAAGTTCAGACCAGCCCCGCCGTCAACCAGCATCTTTGTCACTTTGAGGTTGCGTATTGTTGGTGAAACCAACAACGGCAACCACCCGACTGCAGTTGTGCGATCAGGGTGATCCTCAGTGTCAAAGATGATAGGCGTGCTGGACCACTTCAATGGTTTCTGGGCATCGAACGACGATTCTGCCGTTGTGATATCACGCGCCCACTGCTCGAGTTGGCGGTGAGAAGTATGCAGCGAGGCACCGCCGTCGATGCACATAGCCTCTGTAGCTTTCTGGAACTCATGGTCGCCGGACTCGTCGTCCTCTTCGTGATCATCGTCTTCCTGCTTCTTGTCGCGGCCCCGAGCGGGCCTCTCTTGCTGGTTGTCGTTGCTGCGGCGTGCTTGGCCACTACGCTTCTTGCCGGACCCCTCGGCACCATCCTGGCCCTTCTCCTTGTCCCGCCTCTCATATTCAGCTTTTTGCTTCTCGGCAAGCAGCTCAACTTGTCGGCAGTTCTGGAGGTCGTGGCCCTTGGTGCGATGGATCTTGCAGTATTGCTTGTCGGAGTTTCCAGGCTTCTTGGCAGCCGCCAAGGCTCGGTAGGCGACGCACCCGGCAATCTCCTTGCCGGGGTCGTCTGCCTTGGTCTTCTTGGCGGCGCCGGTGTCGTCAGATCCCTCGACGGCAAGCACGGCTTTACCCTTACGCTTCCTGTTGCGGCGCCGACTCTTCTTTGCCGGGGCGGCAGTATCTTCGTCTGAAGAGTCGGTTTCCACGCCAGCATCTTCGCCGGGGTACTTCCTTCCCTCTTCAGCCCGAGCACACCTGTCGGCCAGAACGTAGAGTTCTGCCACGTCTTTCACCTTGTTCACCGCCAGCTCTTCACACATCTTGCGGTTGCATACATTCTGGTGGAATGCACTGATGATGGCAGCAGATGAACATCTGGGATGTTGTATTGCACTCGGCTGAACCTCTGTATGTACTTGCGCAGACTTTCGCCTTCTTTCTGGGGGATGACATGCAAGTCGCTTGCCTGGCCATGAGATTGGTGGCCGCCCGTAAAGGCGCCAACAAACTCATGGCACAAATCCAACTAGGAAAAAATAGAATCTACTGGCAAGTGCATCAACCATGACATGGCGTTGGGTTTAAGTGCCAACGGGAAGTAATTGGCAAGCACCTTATCGTCACGAGCTCGGGCGGCTTGCATCGCAATGGTGTAGATGCTGAGGAACTCCGACGGGTGGGTCTTGCCGTTGTACTTCTCGCCGATGTCAGGCTTGAACGTGCGGTGAGTGGGCCACTGGAACTGCGGCAGCTCACGGGTAAAGGCTGGGCAACCTACCTCGTAAGGTAGGCCACCGAGGCCGCCCGGATCTGGGTGGTCCATAGTGGGCCCTGCTCGTCTGTCTGACTGATGGCGTTCTTCGCGCCGGCGCTCGATGGTGGTTCTAGCGTCTTCGTGAGCTCTCTCTCGAAGAACTTGGCGCTGGTCGCGGTGGGTCCGTGGGTCGGACGACGCTATGGAAATGTCATCATAAGCATCGTCACGAAGGACCGGCGTCCGCGGTAACTGACGAGGAGGAGGAGAATGCACTGTGGCCGTAGCGCCTCCGGTCTTCCCACCGCTGGCTCGTGGTGCCTCGACGGATCGCCGGCCCGAGGGCCCCGCTGGTGGCGGCTCATCCTTGTTGGCGATGCCGACGAGGCTCCGGATGGTGGCCCTCCACTCGTCAAGCTTCTCCGCAGCAGAAGGGAAGTCGAGGAGCAACTGCGCGCGCTAAGGCTTCTGTCGGCGACAGCGAAACCTGCGTGGATCGTGACGCGCTCTGACTTCTAACTACGTTAGAAGGAGCTCTATCACGGCCTTGCGGTTGCACGCCGTCTTCGCCAGCGCCTCGGCTAGCATGCTGGCCTTCAGCGTCCCGTGAATGATGCACGGGACTCTTCCCGCGACGGCGCCCGGGGTCTTCACCGTGGTGACGCCGTTCGTCGCACGCAGCCTGGGAGGAGCGCGCTGTGGGTGCCGGCGTAGGTGTCTTCGAAGCCGCCGCGCCGCCCACAGGTGGCGCGACGACGCTCTTGGAGGGCCCCGCGCCGCCTGCAGGGGGCCCGGCTCTGTCTTTGGATTTGGTGGCGTGCGGCTCGTTGCCTGGCACACGAGCGACGCCGCTCACCAAGCTCTGGCTGCCAGAGCGATGTTGGTGCTCGCGGGCCGTGCATCGGGTTCTGTACGCGACCGGCCCGCTGCTCGCCCGCATCGGTACGGGCCGTTTGGCTCCCGATGAGCCAATCGCCGTGATCGTCTTCTTCTCGGGAGCCATGGCGATGAAGAACCGCTAAACTAGCTACTAAACAAGATTCTCTCAACTGCCCCCCTACGTGGCGCGCCAAAGATGTCGGGGAAACGACACCTATGGGATCACAGGAATCCCTACTACGGTTGCGGGGCGCGGGGTTGTGAGAAGAGCAGGTTTAGAAGTCAGAACACAGTTCGTTTACCCAGGTTCGGGCCGCGGGGATGCGTAATACCCTAGTCCTGCTTTGGTGTGTATTTGAGAGAGTTCTTGAGCTCTCGAACTAGCAATGGAGGCTGCGTAGTTCCAAAGAGCCGAATCCCCCTCCAGTACGCCACGGGCCTCCTTTTATAGTCGAAAGGGGCTGCCACAGTGGCACACAGGAGGTGGAAAGGCCTACAGTACTGCGAGCTTATCGCCCGTATTATAGGACAAGACGCATTTAATGCATCGCTTAGGTGTCCCTTCGCTTTATTGGGGACGAGAACGAGGCTCGTCCCGTCCATCGCCGCTTCGCCTTGCTTCGACACGCGCCCAGGCCAGCGATGCATGTGGCGCCATGTAGGCAGGCAGGCAACTGAGGTGGCGCGGTGGTAGGGTCTTCACAAAGATCTGCATGCCACCACGCAGGTGCTTGCTGAGTTAGCTCAGAAGCCGCTCGTCGCCACGCAGGTGCTTGCCCAGCTGGCTAGGCTGGCAGCAGCATGGAAACAGTGGTGGAGTCTTGGCAGGTGCGGGCCTGGCTGCGGCCCCATCCATGTCCTCGACAAGGGTCTTGTCGGGGCCCCGGCAAGGGCCTTGCCGTGGCGTCGTAGTTGTCCCCGGCAAGGATCTTGCCGGGGGTCTTGTGGCTTTCCTCAGCAAGGATCTCGCCGAGGGTCGTCGTCTTCTGGTCCTCATCTGATCTTGTGTATTTATGATCTTGACAAAGATCTGCATGCCACCAAGGAGGTGCCTCCCGAGCCCTTGTCCCAACGTGGTTGACTACGTTGGAAGCCGTGGGCTCAAGGGTGGCGCGCTCTGCTGGTGTTGGGCGAGCTGCCCCGGCAAGGCTCTTGCCGGGGCCGCTGAGGCCGCCCTGGCAAGGGCCTTGCCGGGGGAACCTGCTTCGCCCGTCTGCTCTTTGTGTTCTTGATCTTGGCATTGCCTTGTTGGTTTTGTGCTCCGGCCCCCCTCCTCTGCCCTGCTAAGTGTGGTCGTGGTCGTGGCTCTGACTGTCCGTGCACAAGTAAGGGGTCAAAAGGAGAGCCCCTACTTTTGTACACCGACAAAGTCTGTCCGAATCATGTTAGAAATTGCCACATTTGATGAAATCTGGCAAATGGATGTCAAAACTGCATTCCTTAATGGATTTCTTAAAGAAGAGTTGTATATGATACAACAAGAAGGTTTTGTCAATCCTAAAGGTGCTAACAAAGTGTGCAAGCTCCAGCGATCCATCAATGGACTGGTGCAAGCATCTCGGAGTTGGAATATATGCTTTGATGAGTTAATCAAAGCATATAGTTCTATACAGACTTGCGGTGAAGCCTGTATTTACAAGAAAGTGAGTGGGAGCACTACAACCTTTCTGATAAGTATATGTGAGTGACATATTGTTGATCGGAAATGATGTAGAATTTTCTGGAAAGCATAAAGGAGTGTTTGAAAGGAGTTTTTCAAAGAAAGACCTCGGTGCAGCTACTTACATATAGAGCATCAAGATCCATAGAGATAGATCAAGATGCTTGATAAGTTTTTTCAATGAGTACATACCTTGATAAGATTTTGAAGTAGTTCAAAATAGAACAGTCAAAGAAGGAGTTCTTTCCTATGTTGCTAGGTGTGAAGTTGAGTGAGACTCAAAACCCGACCACGGCAGAAGATAGAGAGAGAATGAAAGTTATTCCCTATGCCTCAGCCATAGGTTCTATAAAGTATGCCATGATATGTACCAGACCTATTGTATACCCTGCCCTATGTTTGTCAAGGGAGTACAATAGTGATCTAGGAGTAGATCACTTGACATTGGTCAAAATTATCCTTAGAGGACTAAGGAAATATTTGTCGGTTATGGAGGTGATAAAGAGTTCGTCGTAAAGAGTTATGTCAATGCAAGCATTTACACCGATCCGGATGACTCTGAGTCTCAATCTGGATACATATTGAAAGTGGGAGCAATTAGCTAGAGTAACTCCGTGCAGAGCATTGTAGACATAGAAATTTGCAAAATACATACGGATCTGAATGTGGCAGACCCGTTGACTAAACTTCTCTCACAAGCAAAACATGATCACACTTTAGTACTCTTTGGGTGTTAATCACATAGCGTTGTGAACTAGATTATTGACTCTAGTAAACCCTTTGGGTGTTGGTCACATGACGATGTGAACTATGGGTGTTAATCACATGGTGATGTGAACTATTGTTGTTAAATCACATGGCGATGTGAACTAGATTATTGATTCTAGTGCAAGTGGGAGACTGAAGGAAATATGCCCTAGAGGCAATAATAAAGTTATTATTTATTTCCTTATTTCATGATAAATGTTTATTATTCATGCTAGAATTGTATTAACCGGAAACTTAGTACATGTGTGAATACATAGACATACAGAATGTCACTAGTATGCCTCTACTTGACTAGCTCGTTAATCAAAGATGGTTAAGTTTCCTAGCCATAGACATGAGTTGTCATTTGATGAACGGGATCACATCATTAGAGAATGATGTGATTGACTTGACCCATCCATTAGCTTAGCACGATGATCGTTTAGTATGTTGCTATTGCTTTCTTCATGACTTATACATGTTCCTATGACTATAAGATTATGCAACTCCCGAATACCGGAGGAACACTTTGTGTGCTACCAAACGTCACAACGTAACTGGGTGATTATAAAGGTGCTCTACAGGTGTCTCCGATGGTACTTGTTGAGTTGGCATAGATCGAGATTAGGATTTGTCACTCCGATTGTCGGAGAGGTGTCTCTGGGCCCTATCGGTAATGCACATCACTATAAGCCTTGCAAGCAATGTGACTAATGAGTTAGTCACGGGATGATGCATTACGGAACGAGTAAAGAGACTTGCCGGTAACGAGATTGAACTAGGTATTGTGATACCGACGATCGAATCTCAGGCAAGTAACATACCGATGACAAAGGGAACAACGTATGTTGTTATGCGGTTTGACCGATAAAGATCTTCGTAGAATATGTAGGAGCCAATATGAGCATCTAGGTTCCGCTATTGGTTATTGAACGGAGACGTGCCTCGGTCATGTCTACATAGTTCTCGAACCCGTAGGGTCCGCACGCTTAACGTTCGGTGACGATCGGTATTATGAGTTTATGTGTTTTGATGTACCGAAGGTAGTTAGGAGTCCCAGATATGATCACGGATATGACGAGGAGTCTCTAAATGGTCGAGACATAAAGATTGATATATTGGATGACTATGTTTGGACTTCAGAAAGGTTCCGAGTAAGTTCGGACAAATACCGGAGTACCGAGGGGTTACCGGAACCCCCCCGGGGAGTGTAATGGGCATCATGGGCCTTGGTGGAGAGAGGAAGGGGCGGCCAGGGCAGGCCGCGCGCCCCCTCCCCCTCTAGTCCGAATTGGACAAGGAAGGGGGGGGGGCGCCCCCCTTTTCCTCCCCCCTCTCTCCTCCTTCTTTCCCTCCTACTTCTACTCTTGGAAGGGGTGGAATCCTACTCCCGGTGGGAGTAGGACTCCCCTTGGGGCGCGCCTAGGAGGCCGGCCCTCTCCTCCTCCTCCATGAAGGAAATATGCCCTAGAGGCAATAATAAAGTTACTATATATTTCCTTATTTCATGATAAATGTTTATTATTCATGCTAGAATTGTATTAACCGGAAACATAATACTTGTGTGAACACATAGACAAACAGAGTGTCACTAGTATGCCTCTACTTGACTAGCTCGTTGATCAAAGACGGTTATGTTTCCTAGCCATAGACATGAGTTGTCATTTGATTAACGGGATAACATCATTAGGAGAATGATGTGATTGACTTGACCCATTCTGTTAGCTTAGCACTTGATCGTTTAGTATGTTACTATTGCTTTCTTCATGACTTATACATGTTCCTATGACTATGAGATTATGCAACTCCCGTTTACCGGAGGAACACTTTGTGTGCTACCAAACGTCATAACGTAACTGGGTGATTATAAAGTTGCTCTACAGGTGTCTCCGAAGGTACGTGTTGGGTTGGCGTATTTCGAGATTAGAATTTGTCACTCCGATTGTCGGAGAGGTATCTCTGGGCCCACTCAGTAATGCACATCACTATAAGCCTTGCAAGCATTGTAACTAATGAGTTAGTTGCGGGATGATGTATTACGGAACGAGTAAAGAGACTTGCCGGTAACGAGATTGAACTAGGTATTGAGATACCGACGATCGAATGTCGGGCAAGTAACATACCGATGACAAAGGAAACAACGTATGTTGTTATGCGGTCTGACCGATAAAGATCTTCGTAGAATATGTAGGAGCCAATATGGGCATCCAGGTCCCGCTATTGGTTATTGACCAGAGAGGTGTCTCGGTCATGTCTACATAGTTCTCGAACCCGTAGGGTCCGCATGCTTAACGTTCGTTGACGATATAGTACTATGAGTTATGTATGTTGGTGACCGAATGTTGTTCGGAGTTTGGATGAGATCACGGATATGACGAGGAACTCCGGAATGGTCCGGAAGTAAAGATTGATATGTGGATAGTAGTGTTTGATATCCGGAAAGGTTCCGGAATCCATCGGAAGGGGTTCCGGATGTTTCCTGAAATGTTTGGGCACGAGAACACTTTATCTGGGCCAAAGGGGAAAGCCCACGAGGTTTTTGGAAAGCACAAAAGGAAGTTTTGCGGAGTCCAGGGGCCAGACGCCGGGAACCCTGGCGTCTGGCCCTGGAGTCCGAGAAGGACTCTTGCCTTTCGGGTGAAACCGACTTTGTGGAGGCTTTTACTCCAAGTTTCGACCCCAAGGCTCAACATATAAATAGAGGGGTAGGGCTAGCACCCAAGACACATCAAGAAACACCAAGCCGTGTGCCGGCAACCCCGTCTCCTCTAGTTTATCCTCCGTCATAGTTTTCGTAGTGCTTAGGCGAAGCCCTGCGAAGATTGTTCTTCACCAACACCGTCACCACGCCGTCGTGCTGCCGGAACTCATCTACTACTTCGCCCCTCTTGCTGGATCGAGAAGGCGAGGACGTCACCGAGCCGAACGTGTGCAGAACTCGGAGGTGCCGTGCTTTCGGTACTTGGATCGGTCGGATCGTGAAGACGTACGACTACATCAACCGCATTGATATAACGCTTCCGCTTTCGGTCTACGAGGGTACGTGGACACACTCTCCCCTCTCGTTGCTATGCATCACCATGATCCTGTGTGTGCGTAGGATTTTTTTTGAAATTACTACGTTCCCCAACACTCCACTCCTTTATATACGGAGGAGGAGGGCACCCCATAGACACACAAGTTGATCATTGATCTCTTAGCCGTGTGCGGTGCCCCCCTCCACCATAATCCACCTCGGTCATACCGTAGCGGTGCTTAGGCGGAGCCCTGCGTTGCTAACTTCATCATCACCGTCATCACGCCGTTGTGCTGACGGAACTCTCCCTCGAAGCTCTGCTGGATCGTGAGTTCATCGGACGTCACCGAGCTGAACGTGTGCTGATCGCGGAGGTGCCGTACGTTTGGTACTAGGATCGGTCGATCGTGAAGACGTACGACTACATCAACCGCGTTGTCATAACGCTTCTGCTTACGGTCTACGAGGGTACGTGGATGACACTCTCCCCTCTCGTTGCTATGCATCACCATGATCTTGCGTGTGCGTCGGAATTTTTTTGAAATTACTACGTTCCCCAACAATCATTACACTTAACAATATCCTAAGATCCGGAAAACATGATCACCATCAACACTTGAGCTAGTCTCAGAGGCAATACTGGGAACCCTTAGCCATTTATCATTCCACACGTTCATATGAGTTTTCCATTGAATCGCATATTCGAGGATCATAGCAGTTATAACATGAAATATAAACTCTTAATCATGAACACAAAAATATAATAAGACAAATGTTATTGCCTCTAGGGCATATTCCAACATATCAGCGGCCCTAGAAAAGGAGATTGCAGACTTGGTGGCTTGCGGATTCGACTAGTATCTTAGCTGCTGGCTGGACCGTAGATATCACCTTGAGTCGCTTCTGTTGAACCTCCATCTCCAGGAGGAGGCATACTGGCAACAAAGGGGTAGGCGGAATTGGGTGTTGATGGGTGATGTGCTTACTACATATTTTTTTATGATCGCGAATGGCAGAAGGAGGAGATGCACTATATTTATCGTTTCTATCTATGGGGTCTTAGCGTCTGACCCCACGGCTATCCAACTTCATGTGTGTGACTTTTTCAAAGACCTCTTGGCCGCTCGGTCACCGTCGGGCTTTTCCATCCCCCTTCCCTTTGGCCACCTGAGTCGCAGATCTCGGTTGAGAATGCTGAGTTTATGCTGCCCCTTTCTTGTGATGAGATTGACGCGACAATTGACTCTTCTAAGTCAAATTCTGCTCTGGGCAAGATGGCTTTTCCATAACTTTCTTTAAGAAACTCTGGCTGCTTCTGAAACACTTAGTCTATGCCGGTATCCAAGGGTTCTGTCTTGGGACTATCGACATCTGTAGGCGCAACTGCACGGTTTCTACCCTGATTCCCAAGGTGAAGGGAGAAAACTCTATCCGGCAGTTCATGCCTATTGTCCTAATCAATAGTTTTGCTAAGTTTCCCGTCAAAGCTTTTGCTATTAAGTTCTCTTCGGTTACCCATCGTGTTGTGTCTCACTCTCAATCAGGTTTATTCTAGATGACATCCTTTCCCTCCACGAGAATGTTCATGACCTTAAGGCTAGAGGCACTAGAGCTGTTATTCTCAAACTAGATTTTGAGAAGGCACACGACTCTGTGAGTTGGCAATTTCTGCGATCGGTATTGCTGGCTAAAGGTTTTGACGGTGCCTATGTCCATCGTTTTATGAGTTTGGTTACTGCTGGCCACACTAAGGTGTCGCTTAATGGGACGGTGGGCCCTTACTTTGCCAACGGTCGTGGCCTTAGGCAGGGAGACCCTATATCTCCTCTTCTATTTAGTTTTATGGCTGATGCTTTGTCATGTATCCTCCCGAGGGTCGCTGATGCTGGTAACATTAAGGCAGTTGCCTCTCATCTAATTCCTTTAGGTATCTCTCCATGCTGATGACACTATTATAATTGTGGAACTGACACTATTATAATTGTGGAACTGGACGATCTTTGCCTGGCCAATTTGAAATTCATTGTCCTTTGCTTTGAGACTCTTTCCAGGCTAAAGATTAACTTCCTTAAAGGTGAAGTCATCGTAACGGGTGCCTCCGAGGCCGAGGGGGTGCGGGTGGCGCATCTTCTCAACTGTTCTTTGGGTTCTTTCCCCTTCAAATATCTTGGCATGCCCATCTCCCTATTTAAGCTTCTTGCAAACGATTTCAACCCCCTTGTTACCAAGGTTGGTAATCGGGTTATGCCTTGGAGAGGCAGATATAACACCTCGGCGAGCAAGGTGTGTCCTATCAATGCATGCTTCTCTTCTCTGCCTATGTTTCTGATGGGTTTCTACCGATGGAACTCACACTAGTAATGCTTTTTATTGGAACTCGGTGGAGGCGCTTATTTCGAAGCACGGCCACCTCCTTCTATCAGCATGATCATGCTCCTTCCTCTTAGTTATGCTCTTTCTGCTGCATGCTTCACTCCTTCACTTGTTGCCTTGGCTTCGCTTTAGGTAGTTGGCTTGTGTGCTGTGATCTCTTGTAATGCGTGCTAGTACTTGTGTTGGATTGTGCCCCTGTGTGGGCTTTTGAACTGCTCTCCGTTGATCTGTGATGTACTCTGTCGGTTGGCTTTGTTTATAATGTCGGGCTATCGCCTTTCGTCTGAAATAAAAGGAAGCTACTTACCAAGCTGCTTATGTAGGGCTTCACCTCCTCTAGACTGGTCGGTTTTCCTGGCAGAAGGTGATCCAAAGAAGCCTCTGATCTCAACGTCTATAAGGCGGAGTTGTAACCCAGAGCTCTATAACACATTGATTTGCTGGGGCGAAAACAAAACAGAATTACCACAAACACATGAACAATTTTGTCTGTAAATTCTTGTCATAGCTGTAGACCAAAAATGTAGTCATGGTAACGTTTCAGGTTTTTGTCTAGCAAGTCTACCGCCATCGCTAACCTCTTTCCGCCGCCCCTCTCTCTTTACACGGTCCATAAAACGAATGAGAAATATGCAGGTATGTATGAATATATATCCTAGCTAGGCCGACTGGTGGACGACGAGCATGAGCAGACCACGGGGACGGAGGGGCTAGCAGCAAAAGGGACCTGGATGCCAGGCTAGCTAGGTGCTGCAATGGCATGGGATGGAGGCTGTTTTCTTCGTGCAGCAGAGGGACTTGGACGCCAAGCACCGCCGGTAGCCCAGCTCCATCACGAACTCATTCGCTGGAGCACCCACCGGCCTCTGGACCCTGCGCTTCGGCTTGCGGCTCAGCCACTGCTTGAGTAGGCCGTGCAGCGTCGTCGAAGGGCAGACCGGCTTGCCATGGCATAAGATCTCCACCTGCATTTCGCACAAGTATACATACAGGTGGTCAGGCCAAATAGCACATTCAACATTGTCCATGTGCAAACATACTTTCTCGGCTTACATGTGCGATAACAAGAAAAATGATATTAATTGGTGCAAATGAATCATACTATATATGCCACCATCCAAATCTACAAATGCAGCAAGGTGGTGGTTCCTTTCACGGGAAATCGGTGGGGGTGGTGGCCCGTTCATTATTTCTGAATAATAAAATCTACAATGCAGCAAACTGGAGATTTATTGATGATCTAATTCTAATGCTTGGAAGCTAGCACCTTGACAGGAGGCCCCAGACAACAATCAAAATCAAAGCACAAAGACATCTAAAATGCTCACCTTAACGTCACTTGCTAGCTCAAGTTTTTTCATAATGAGCTTCAGGATAGAGGAGACCTGCATAGTTCCATCTCTGAAACAAGAAGAAAAATCCATATTAAACAGAATGTATTAAATTCTTGGAATTGAGTTGCGTGTTAGCTGAATTCCTGGAAGGGATGAACGAAAAAAAGCATGCAGGATTTTCGAATGAAACATCCTCTCCAATGCTGATAAAAATTGTTAATCTAGACACTTCACCTTCATATTTTGAAATGAAGGAAATAACTCTTGCTGATACCATAGCACAGTTGCTACTAGTAGAAAACATAACATGAAAAGGGGCATCAGCGCACAGCGCCATCTAAAATTCTCAAGCTGGGAAAAAACCTTGAGCAATCTATGCTACAAATAAGAGGATACTAAGTGAAGTATGAGAGGCCTCTATCATTGTTGACAAAGAAACTTGAAGATTAATGGGGAACTCACTTAATTCTGTAGAAATTATTTTTTATCTGAGGCAGCCGTTTAGCTTCTGCCCTGCAAAACAGTTTTCATTTTGATGTGAGGACGCAAAAAACACGGTCCATCAGAATTAATACGAATATTGAATATGTTGCAATCTTACTGGTTCAGTGAAGTCACTAGTGAAAACCAGACTGGGGTAGTTATTCCATCATCCGAGTCTGCTTCTGGGCTTTCCCTCAGACTATCCTCTGTGGTTGTTTTGTTTTTCCGACTTTCCCCCAGATAACTTAATGTTTGTGACTTCTTCGCGCTTGCCACGACTAAGCTCCGTAAGGGCTTATGAAGCTCTTCATTGTCAATCGTCTCGTGATTCTTTCCATCTTCAGAAATATCTGCACTATTCTGTTTTGGATGGAAGTGTACTCAGAATAAGCAAATGTTACAAGACAATTGGCATCAAACTTGCATATGAAATTATGTGCTGGTAATACTTTAGTAGTACCTTCTTTTTGTTTGCAGATGTTGGCACCTTGGTTGATTTTGGTGCTGAGGCCATCTCAGTCTTCTGATTATAGCCTTCCGATTTATTTGGCAATTTACCGACAGAAAACAAATGGGACATGAATTTCCTTCTTGCAGCTCTCTGTCCTGTCAGAGTAGGTTGTGTTGCCATCTTCTGGGTTTCAACCAAGGAAGAAATGGACCTCTCTTTTATCTTTGCTGGCAGTGTAGTACTTGGAGCCTCAGAAGCATCAACTTCTGCTTTAGGTGGAAACGCATGGTCCCTGATAGCCTGAATTTTTGGATCATCCCTTCAAACAAGGAAACAATCAATCATGTTAGGTAGCAGCATATAGTAGAGTACCTGAGTCGAGATCACAGGAAAAATAAGAATAAGTGGCTGGAATTCTAAGTTTTTGTTTCACAAAACAAGAATGTATGTATACATAGATAGTTTCTTCTATAGATACATTCTAAGCTTCTGCTTCACAAAAAAAAAACAAGTTTGGTCTGGCTATTAGTGAGAGTTTGCACTTGTAATTACACTTGTATTGCATAACTCCGCTGGTGTACTTATACATAGACTTAAAGAAATTGAGAACTGACAAGTTGAAAAAACAATGTTGTAGATAACTATATAGACAACCTTGTTATTTTAACAATTACTTACCTGAGTTTCTCTTCAGGAGCAATCCCAAGAGCAGCGTTGCATACGGGGCAGGATTCGATCCCCTCCTCACCTATTTTCTTCAGGATACAATCCCGGCAAACTGCTTACAAAAAGGCGGTCACAAGAGGAACTCCACAGGCAGGCATGCAAGTTTCATGCAGAGATTTGAAAGAATCGAATTTTACATGCTTGGCAAATGAAAACAATATTAGGAGTAAATTAGCTAGCTAGTAGCAACAATGCAACAAGACTAGATACTTGGCTTGCAACCAACCAGTCCAACAAGGAGTACCAACAACCGACACAGATTCCCGGCCGAGTCTTGGTGATCTTTGGAGCTTGGTTCCTTCTCTTGTAGAGTGTAGTGTTGTTGTGGTGCTGGTGTGATGTTTTTGTGTGCTGTTGTGGGTTTGTGTGCTCTCAGTCTGGGCTTTGTAATGTGTCTTCTTCTTCATACATGAAATGAAATGCAATGCCGTTGATTTTCGCCAAAAAAATGACCACGGCCGGCCAGCGCAGTGCAGAATGCCTGTTCAAACGGACACAACATTTCATGCCACCATCTACAAGCTCCCCCACCATCGTCTACAACCTCCCCAACCATTACCTAACACACACGAAGCTACTAGATAGAGTGCATCGACACCATACAGTTCCATTCACCCTGCGACAGGTGCCAAGGCTTTACAACTTTTGCTCCTAGCACCAAAAGGAAACTGGGACCGAATGTCCTTCCAAGAGGATGGCCCCGGCGGCCACCACGGGGAAGTCCAAAGTGCCGTGTCGTCGGGACATGGAAGACACCTGGAAACGCCAAAGGTTGGCTGCATTGTGGACTCTAAACTTCCAAAGAAGAGAGGTGGCGACATTAGACCGAGAGCACGAGAGCACGGCGTCGGCTCCGGATGGATTTCTGCGTGAGAGCACGGGCGAAGAAACTACCGCAGACCGAGAGCACGGCTAACAGGCCAGGTTAGACTGATGTTTGCTCGCGTATTTGTTTCCCCTCTCCTGTAACTCTAAACCCCATCTCCGCTGCCATGACTCCGCAGACGGCGACGTGCGTGTCCAATTCCGAGCGCCGTGTTGTATGTGGCCAACTGCGCGCGAGCTGGCAGTGGAGCTGGTCTACGTACGTACGATGACATCGGCGACAGCGGTGCGTCGTGCATCATCGTGTGCTTGCGCGAGCCCATCGCCAAGGACATTCGCTTGGTGGAGGCGGAGGAGGATGGCCGCGTCCCGTCTGTCTACTTGGTTTAGACGTTGTCCTATTGGAGAAAGATCGGCTGATTTCAACGATCGCGATTTCGCCTCGGACGCCTGCCCCTGCCTGTTAGCGTCGCGTCGCGCTCGGTGGCTGCGGCACGGGGTTTCTCCGGAGTAGCGCGCTCTGGCGCGCGCTACCGGAGAGGAAACGTCTCGGCCGCAAGGTGGCCGCAACGGCCAAACCGCGGCGCACGCAATCAAAAGACTCGACCGGGACGGCCAGATCGCAGCCCAGGCAATCAATCAAAAGGCTCGGCAATGACAGCGTCGCCTCCGGCTCTCTTCTGGATCAGATCACGAGGTCGCATCAAACGCCAACCAGGCAAGGACCGACCGAGAGACAGACAGACAGGACAGGGAGAGAAAGCAGACACAGCGCGACGCGACGGCGACGGCAGACGGGACGGCAGCGCGACGGGAGGTCGCGAAGAAGACGGGGCGGCGGCGCAGGAAGGCCGCGGGGCGACAGAGCGTGCAGTGCAGACACGAAAGGGGGGAGGACGAAACGAAACCGTAGAGGCGGCGGGAGTGGGATAGAAGAGAGAACTCACATGTGTGGCCGCACTCGGCGAAGGCGCTGGCCTCCCGGAAGTATCCCTTGCAGAGCGGGCACGTCACGAACGCGGCGAGCGCCGCCCGCGGCACGCGAGATACGCCCGGCGCGCCCCCCATCTCTCCGCCGCCCGCAACCATGTCTGCCACCTTCTCCTCTCTCTAGGTCAATCCTCGATCGACGACCTCCTCGTCAGAACTCTGCGACCGGGAGGCGGAGAATCAGCAATAAACGGCGCGGGGCGGTGGAATCGAGGGCGTTGGTCGGTCGGGAGAAGGGAGAAGCGGCGGCTGAGCTCCGGCGAGTCGCGAAGTTTAGTGTTTTCCTATTCTGCTGTATTTTTTTGGGTGGATATATAGAAATATATAGAAGGCTAGCTGTGGGAGGGACGCGATAGAAATAGAAGGCTGTGGGGTGGGAGGGACCCAGCAGAATTTATAGGTCTAGGGTACTTTTCCTACAACGGTCTTGGTGCGATTTGTATTTTTGGAACCGTCTTCCTGTTTTGTCAAAAAATAAATTTTTTCCTGCTCAAAACCAGGCCATTAATTCCAGCTTTCATTGCTTCCATATCGTAGGTAAAGATTCATCTTTTGTGCGGATAAATATCAAATTCTTATTACAAAGCAAGATACGATAAAAAGAGAATCGGGTTCAGATGGGTCCGAGACCGTTGTGTAGGTGAAGTGCGCCGGAAACCGAGAAGTGAGTTTGGAAGAAAACCCTTGTGTACGTGAAGTACATGGGAAATGGGGGAGCAAGCCGGATGATACCGTTATGAATGAGAATTACGCGAGAAAGAGAGAAGTGAGTTCTGCAAGACCCTTGCACGTGTGAAATGCACCGGAAAAGAGAGGGACCTACTCGGATGAAACCGTTTTGTATGTGAATACTTTGGTTTATTTTTTGACAGGCGCGAGAAGTGCAAAACCAAGGAGACGGTAAAAAGAGAAGCGAGTTCAGATGGGACCGAGACCGTTGTGTTGGTGAAGTGCGCCCGAAAGTGGGAAGTGAGTTTGGAAGAAAACCTTTGTGTACGTGAAGTACGTGTGAAACAGGGGAGCAAGCCGGATGATATGCATGAGAATTACGCGGGAAAGAGAGAAGTGAGTTCCACGAGGCCGTTGCACGTGTGAAATACGCGGGAAAAGGGAGGAACCGACTTGGGTGAAACTGTTTTGTATGTGAATACTTTGGTTTATTTTCTAACAGGCGAGAGAAGCGCAAAACCCTGGAGACACCATGCTATTTATTGCACTTTAATCAGTTACCAAAAGTAGTTCCAAAATTTTAAAAAATTACATTATGTGACAGCTCATGACAACCCATTTCACTAATAATTACTTTATGATAATGATGATGAATATTTAATTGTGCGGGCAAATAATGATTTTTGAATACCATATTATGCACGAGTAAGTAGCGAATTAGGCAAAAAAAAGAAGTAAGTTCGGGCAAGACGATTGTGCATATGAAGCGTGTGCACGTGAAGTATGCCGGGAAAATGAGGGGATAGGCCAGGCAAGACCATTGTGTAGCTATGAGACACTACCAGTCAATTGTAATTAATGAATGGCAAATATAGATCCAAACATGCTTAAATCAGTACATCAGTGTGACTTTATACTAGTATATCTCTTCCCGACAAAGGCAGTACTCCCGGGGCGCCGCCCATCTCGCCGCCGATCTAAGAAAGAACCCAATGCACTGAAATTCCACTAATAACTAATATACAAAAAAGAAGAATAGATATAGGGTATCAAACCTATAGAGTTTTTGCTTCAAAGAAATAGAAATATCATCATATAGAGTCAGGGCGCCCGCCCACAACCACCTCCGCCACCTTCTCCTCGACGACCTCCTCGTCAGACCGCGGGGACTAGGAGGCGAAGAAACAGCGATAAACGGCGCCGGGCGATGGAACCGAGGGCGTTGGTCGGCCGGGAGATGGGAGAAGCGGCGGCGGAGCTCCGGCGAGTCACGAAGTTTAGTGTTTTCCTATTCTGCTGTATTTTTTTGGTGGATATATAGAAATATATAGAAGGCTAGCTAGCTGTGGGAAGGACGCGATAGAAATAGAAGGCTGTGGCGTGGGAGGGACCCAGGAGAAATTGCTACGTCTAGGATACTTTTCCTACAAAGATCTTTGGGCAATTTGTACTACTTGGAACCGTCTTGCTGTTTTTTCTAAAGATAATATTTTTCCTGCTCAAAACCAGGCCATTCCAGTTTTCATTGCTTCCATACCGTAGATAAAGATTCATCTTTTATGCGGATAAATATCAAATTCTTATTACAAAGCAAGACACGGTAAAAAGAGAATCGAGTTCAGATGGGACCAAGACTGTTGTGTAGTTGAAGTGCGTCGGAAAGTGGGAAGTGAGTTTCGAAGAAAACCTTTGTGTATGTGAAGTACGTGTGCAACGGAGGAGCAAGCCGACGACACCGTTATGCATGAGAATTACACTGGAAAGAGAGAAGTGAGTTCTGCGAGACAGTTGCACGTGTGAAATACGCGGGAAAAGAGAGGAACCGACTAGGATGAGAAGTGCAAAACCATGGAGACACCATGCTATTTATTGCACTTAATGAGTTACCAAAAATAGTTCCAACCTTTTAAAGCAATTACATTATGTGACAGCTCATGACAACCCATTTCACTAATAATTACATTATGATAATGATGATGAATAATTGCTTGTGGGGTAAATAATGACTTCTGAATACCATATTATGCACATTTAAGTACCTAATTAGGCAGAAAAGAGAGAAGTAAGTTCGTGCAAGACCATTGTGCATATGAAGCGTGTGTACGTGAAGTATGTCGGGAAAATGAGCGGATAGGTCAGGCAAGACCATTGTGTAGCTCCTAGTTAAAAACATCTATGTCACGTTGGTCGGCATAATTTTCATACACACTAAATGAAACAAATAATTAGAAAAGATAATATTCCACATCCGAATCATAGACAGGACGAGGACCGACGGGGGCGGATACCAAAACCATGGCACTATATAATAAAAAATAATAATAAAAGTAAGAAAATTATACAAGTATCTATCTAAATCATACAAGTAAGAATTTTTTTCTTTGAGAAAGAAGATAAGAACAAGAGGCTCACCACGGTGGTGCCGGCGACGAGATCGGCGCGGGCGATCGACGGCGGTGAGGACGGGGTCGGGACAGGACGGACCGCCAAACCTAGACAAATCTTGAGGAAAATGGAGTTTGGAAGTCGAGCTTGGAGAGGAGAAAGCTTAAGTGTGGCTCGGGCATTTCATCGAACACCTCATGTGCATGCATAGAAAGGAGAACAGAGCAGCGCATGCACACCTCCCACACGGCCAAAAAACAGAGGAGAGGGTGGGCAGGGGCGAGGGTATATATAGGCATCTCTTTAGTCCCGGTTGGTGGCTCGAACTGGGACAGAATAGTGACCTTTAGTCCCGGTTCCAGCCACCAACCGGAACTAAAGGTGTTGTGCCAGGAGCGAGGCCCATTGGTCCCGGTTCGTGTCTGGAACCGGGACCAATGGCCCCCGAGGCCCGGCCGGCGCCCTGGCCTCACGAACCGGGACTGATGCACCCTTTGGTCCTGGTTCGTAAGAGAATCGGGATTAATGCCCTTACCTGGCCTGGACCAAAACCCTGTTTTCTACCACGGGAGAGACATGGCCGAAACCTGCAGCTTTAGACAATGACCATCTCCTCCAAGTTGGCTGATCACACCAATACCTGCCGGAGAAGGTTTCATATTTTCCTCATTTGTCCAAGCCGCATCACAGAAGATTCGTTGACCTGCAATTAAAGATGTAGCTTGTGTGGCTATTGGCTGCCGTACTACAACAGTTGTTGAGCTTTGATCATGTCCCACCATCACATCCTCAATTTTTGGGCCCGGTAAGATCGCGTTCGCCACCGGGTATACCTGCGATGGTTGACAAAAATTTCTACCAAACACGGCATCATTTCGTGCTTTACAAAGGCACCACAAGAAAGTGAATACACTAGTTACGTTAATATATGGATGAGTAGAATCTAGTAAAACCTTAATCATTTGAAAGAAACTGAAGGATAGGGCATGGAGGAAAACGAAGGTGGGCCCACTCGCTAGAGAGATACTAGCAGGGGGGAGACATATTATTGACTGTGGCATCAGCCAAAGAGTTCTCCGGTGATATATGAAATCTATGTACTTTGTAAACCATCATGGCGGCTGACAACTGAACGATCACTTCCTCTCTACGAACTTGACAACCGCATCAGGGAAATCCAGATTAGTACGGTGACCTGGCTATTCACTACAACCTTAACCAGGTAACTCAAGATCCGGGACTGGGTCTAATGATGCCTATGTTGGATGGAAATAATGAGTGGATATTAGAGCAACTTTAACCGGTTAGAGGAGTGAAAATTCTGGTGATCGCATAGGCTCCAACCTAGTTTCGCATGTCGGCATGACCTACTGTGACACAGAACAAGAGGAATATCCTCAGTCAAATCCCTATTGTTTTCGGTCAATGTCGTAGACCGCCCGGAGAGGCCTAACCATGGCCCATTTGACCCGGAGATCATCCCCTTTGACTTTGTCCATTATAGGTTAGCATCAGATTAATAATTAAATGTTTCATAACGAAAACATATTTAAAATTGCTATCTAGTAATATAAGCATTAAACAAATAGACACGAGCATCCAATGCAAATAGTTAGATGATCAGAGAAAGGAACAATCTGTAAAGAGTAATTAGTTAAGATACTTCTACCTCTCTAAAAATGATTAAAAATTACCACATAGCTTATAGCTAGTGTATATCTACTGTGTAAATTTTCAGGATTTTATCACGCTCTAACTGTTCAGGACAATCCATACAACAATAGAAGTGCTGCTCGTCCCCGCACATCGAGCAGGCGGGCGGGAGTCCTGTGACTGCATGCGCTCCAACCTGGTCTGGAATGTCGACATAACCTGCCGTGACACTGAACAAGAGGAATATCCCCTGGTCAAACCCCTCTAGCATCTGGTCAATGTCGTAGAACACTCTGGCCCACGGATTGCCACGTCGTCCAAAACCACTCCAGGGAAGGCCCGGACACCACACCAGCCTATGTGGGGCCCGGATATATCAATGAGAGGGTGTTGTGATGTTTAAATACCTAGTGCGCAACCTAATGTGGCACCTGCCTCGCAAACCGGATAATCACGCAGGAAGGTTCATGACGTAGGGTACTAGTCCCCCCACATCAAGCAGGCGGGAGGGAGTCCTTTGATCGCATGTGCTGCCGTCTGGGCTGACATGTCGGCATGACCTGTTGTGACATAAAACAAGAGAAATATCCCTCGGCCAAAACCCTCTAGCATCCGGTCAACACCGTAGATTGCCAGGAGAGGCAATAGCCTGGCTCGTTTGACCCGGAGAACTACCCCTTTGAGTTTCTCCATTGCAGCTTAGCATCAGAGTAATAATTAAACATTTCATACTGAATAAATATTTAAAATTCATATCCAATAATATAAGCATTAAACAAACAGACATGAGCATCCAATGCAACTATAACAACAATTGGAGTAAAGAACAATCTTTTAGGTACATCTACATCTCTAAAAACTCTGAAAAATTACCACGTAGGTTATAGGCAGTATGTATCTACTGTTGATGGTGTCCTTGACTAGGGGGTACTTATCACGCCGACTCCTGACCAGGTGGATCGGGCCGAGGACCCCCATGGTGATTCACTCATGGGCCACTTCGGTCGGTCCATGACACATACAAGGAAGACTCCACAAGATTTGACGCACAAGACTAGGACTCTTCTAAATCCTGGGCCTCCGGTGCATTATATAAACTGAGGCCAGGCTAGTCAATAGAGAATCTTAGAATCATACACAACAATCTCGTGGTAGATCCCTATACTCTGTACTATTCCCCACATGAATACAATCAAAAGCAGGACATAGGGTATTATCTCTTCGAGAGAGCCCGAACCTGAGTAAAATCCTATGTCTATTTAACCATCGCTCCAAGACGCCTAGCCTAGGATCGCTACCCCGAGATATGCCAGATTTAGAACTGACATTGGTGGCCCGTGCAGGTCTCACTAGGTTGTCGACGCAATTCGATGAGCAAGTTCATCGTGTTGAAGTCAAGTCCCGTGCTGCAAGTATTTTTCAGTTTCCTTCAGTGAGCTAGCTCTGAATAATAAAATTGTACACTTGGTTCAGAAAGTAGTAGTTTCAGGCCAAGTTGTTTTTCTCTTGTAGTGCCAGAAACGTACTGTGTTTACGTTGCGGCAAGATTAGCGGATCAGCGAGTTTAGTGGTTGGCCACGATCTGATTGCGTGGGATGGCGCGTGATAGAAGGATCGTGGGCGATCTTATCGGGCAGTCTGTTGGGGATAGCTCTGTCTTCTGAATAAAAGAAAGAAGTCCAGAATAGACGCAGTTAAGGCGTCACAAAATCTCTCGCGTTCGTCTCTGTGTGTTCATCTCCTCCACCGTGGCCTAGTTGAGTGATTAGTCCAGCTATTGTGTGTATGATTCTGGTCTAAAAATCTGACAATTGGCATCAGAGCCTTAGGTTCTTTAGGGTTCTTGTGGTGTTTGGCGGTGGCTGCTGCAGCAGGAGGTGATTGGCGGCGGCGATGGGAGACACCTCTCCGTCGAAAGGCGATGGGAACAAGAGCGGGAGCGGTGGAAAGTACACGTCGCCAGCGGCCAGGAAGGCCGGCGCTAGCGACGCGGACGGCGGCGCTGTGGTGCTCGCTACCCCGTCGAGAGCCACGAATGTGCCCATTCAGTATCCAATGCTGACGGACACGAACTACTTGTGGGCTGTGAAGATGAAGGTGTTGATGAAGGCGCTGCGCGTCTATTCGGCAATCGAGGGCTCCGGCGAGTTTGATCAGGCCACCGACGAGGGGGCGTTCGCTGCTCTGTCTCAATCAATTCCAGATCATGTTATGATGCAGGTTGCAGACTGCGACACCGCATAGGAGGCGTGGGAGCTGATTCGGTGCGCGCGCGTCGGCGAGGACCGCATGAAGAACCGCTAAACTAGCTACTAAACAAGATTCTCTCAACTGCCCCCCTACGTGGCGCGCCAAAGATGTCGGGGAAACGACACCTATGGGATCACAGGAATCCCTACTACGGTTGCGGGGCGCGGGGTTGTGAGAAGAGCAGGTTTAGAAGTCAGAACACAGTTCGTTTACCCAGGTTCGGGCCGCGGGGATGCGTAATACCCTAGTCCTGCTTTGGTGTGTATTTGAGAGAGTTCTTGAGCTCTCGAACTAGCAATGGAGGCTGCGTAGTTCCAAAGAGCCGAATCCCCCTCCAGTACGCCACGGGCCTCCTTTTATAGTCGAAAGGGGCTGCCACAGTGGCACACAGGAGGTGGAAAGGCCTACAGTACTGCGAGCTTATCGCCCGTATTATAGGACAAGACGCATTTAATGCATCGCTTAGGTGTCCCTTCGCTTTATTGGGGACGAGAACGAGGCTCGTCCCGTCCGTCGCCGCTTCGCCTTGCTTCGACACGCGCCCAGGCCAGCGATGCATGTGGCGCCATGTAGGCAGGCAGGAAACTGAGGTGGCGCGGTGGTAGGGTCTTCACAAAGATCTGCATGCCACCACGCAGGTGCTTGCTGAGTTAGCTCAGAAGCCGCTCGTCGCCACGCAGGTGCTTGCCCAGCTGGCTGGGCTGGCAGCAGCATGGAAACAGTGGTGGAGTCTTGGCAGGTGCGGGCCTGGCTGCGGCCCCATCCATGTCCTCGACAAGGGTCTTGTCGGGGCCCCGGCAAGGGCCTTGCCGTGGCGTCGTAGTTGTCCCCGGCAAGGATCTTGCCGGGGGTCTTGTGGCTTTCCTCAGCAAGGATCTCGCCGAGGGTCGTCGTCTTCTGGTCCTCATCTGATCTTGTGTATTTATGATCTTGACAAAGATCTGCATGCCACCAAGGAGGTGCCTCCCGAGCCCTTGTCCCAACGTGGTTGACTACGTTGGAAGCCATGGGCTCAAGGGTGGCGCGCTCTGCTGGTGTTGGGCGAGCTGCCCCGGCAAGGCTCTTGCCGGGGCCGCTGAGGCCGCCCTGGCAAGGGCCTTGCCGGGGGAACCTGCTTCGCCCGTCTGCTCTTTGTGTTCTTGATCTTGGCATTGCCTTGTTGGTTTTGTGCTCCGGCCCCCCTCCTCTGCCCTGCTAAGTGTGGCCGTGGTCGTGGCTCTGACTGTCCGTGCACAAGTAAGGGGTCAAAAGGAGAGCCCCTACTTTTGTACACCGACAAAGTCTGTCCGAATCATGTTAGAAATTGCCACATTTGATGAAATCTGGCAAATGGATGTCAAAACTGCATTCCTTAATGGATTTCTTAAAGAAGAGTTGTATATGATACAACAAGAAGGTTTTGTCAATCCTAAAGGTGCTAACAAAGTGTGCAAGCTCCAGCGATCCATCAATGGACTGGTGCAAGCATCTCGGAGTTGGAATATATGCTTTGATGAGTTAATCAAAGCATATAGTTCTATACAGACTTGCGGTGAAGCCTGTATTTACAAGAAAGTGAGTGGGAGCACTACAACCTTTCTGATAAGTATATGTGAGTGACATATTGTTGATCGGAAATGATGTAGAATTTTCTGGAAAGCATAAAGGAGTGTTTGAAAGGAGTTTTTCAAAGAAAGACCTCGGTGCAGCTACTTACATATAGAGCATCAAGATCCATAGAGATAGATCAAGATGCTTGATAAGTTTTTTCAATGAGTACATACCTTGATAAGATTTTGAAGTAGTTCAAAATAGAACAGTCAAAGAAGGAGTTCTTTCCTATGTTGCTAGGTGTGAAGTTGAGTGAGACTCAAAACCCGACCACGGCAGAAGATAGAGAGAGAATGAAAGTTATTCCCTATGCCTCAGCCATAGGTTCTATAAAGTATGCCATGATATGTACCAGACCTATTGTATACCCTGCCCTATGTTTGTCAAGGGAGTACAATAGTGATCTAGGAGTAGATCACTTGACATTGGTCAAAATTATCCTTAGAGGACTAAGGAAATATTTGTCGGTTATGGAGGTGATAAAGAGTTCGTCGTAAAGAGTTATGTCAATGCAAGCATTTACACCGATCCGGATGACTCTGAGTCTCAATCTGGATACATATTGAAAGTGGGAGCAATTAGCTAGAGTAACTCCGTGCAGAGCATTGTAGACATAGAAATTTGCAAAATACATACGGATCTGAATGTGGCAGACCCGTTGACTAAACTTCTCTCACAAGCAAAACATGATCACACTTTAGTACTCTTTGGGTGTTAATCACATAGCGTTGTGAACTAGATTATTGACTCTAGTAAACCCTTTGGGTGTTGGTCACATGACGATGTGAACTATGGGTGTTAATCACATGGTGATGTGAACTATTGTTGTTAAATCACATGGCGATGTGAACTAGATTATTGATTCTAGTGCAAGTGGGAGACTGAAGGAAATATGCCCTAGAGGCAATAATAAAGTTATTATTTATTTCCTTATTTCATGATAAATGTTTATTATTCATGCTAGAATTGTATTAACCGGAAACTTAGTACATGTGTGAATACATAGACATACAGAATGTCACTAGTATGCCTCTACTTGACTAGCTCGTTAATCAAAGATGGTTAAGTTTCCTAGCCATAGACATGAGTTGTCATTTGATGAACGGGATCACATCATTAGAGAATGATGTGATTGACTTGACCCATCCATTAGCTTAGCACGATGATCGTTTAGTATGTTGCTATTGCTTTCTTCATGACTTATACATGTTCCTATGACTATAAGATTATGCAACTCCCGAATACCGGAGGAACACTTTGTGTGCTACCAAACGTCACAACGTAACTGGGTGATTATAAAGGTGCTCTACAGGTGTCTCCGATGGTACTTGTTGAGTTGGCATAGATCGAGATTAGGATTTGTCACTCCGATTGTCGGAGAGGTGTCTCTGGGCCCTATCGGTAATGCACATCACTATAAGCCTTGCAAGCAATGTGACTAATGAGTTAGTCACGGGATGATGCATTACGGAACGAGTAAAGAGACTTGCCGGTAACGAGATTGAACTAGGTATTGTGATACCGACGATCGAATCTCAGGCAAGTAACATACCGATGACAAAGGGAACAACGTATGTTGTTATGCGGTTTGACCGATAAAGATCTTCGTAGAATATGTAGGAGCCAATATGAGCATCTAGGTTCCTCTATTGGTTATTGAACGGAGACGTGCCTCGGTCATGTCTACATAGTTCTCGAACCCATAGGGTCCGCACGCTTAACGTTCGGTGACGATCGGTATTATGAGTTTATGTGTTTTGATGTACCGAAGGTAGTTAGGAGTCCCAGATATGATCACGGATATGACGAGGAGTCTCTAAATGGTCGAGACATAAAGATTGATATATTGGATGACTATGTTTGGACTTCAGAAAGGTTCCGAGTAAGTTCGGACAAATACCGGAGTACCGAGGGGTTACCGGAACCCCCCCGGGGAGTGTAATGGGCATCATGGGCCTTGGTGGAGAGAGGAAGGGGCGGCCAGGGCAGGCCGCGCGCCCCCTCCCCCTCTAGTCCGAATTGAACAAGGAAGGGGGGGGGGGGCGCCCCCCTTTTCCTCCCCCCTCTCTCCTCCTTCCTTCCCTCCTACTTCTACTCTTGGAAGGGGTGGAATCCTACTCCCGGTGGGAGTAGGACTCCCCTTGGGGCGCGCCTAGGAGGCCGGCCCTCTCCTCCTCCTCCATGAAGGAAATATGCCCTAGAGGCAATAATAAAGTTACTATATATTTCCTTATTTCATGATAAATGTTTATTATTCATGCTAGAATTGTATTAACCGGAAACATAATACTTGTGTGAATACATAGACAAACAGAGTGTCACTAGTATGCCTCTACTTGACTAGATCGTTGATCAAAGATGGTTATGTTTCCTAGCCATAGACATGAGTTGTCATTTGATTAACGGGATAACATCATTAGGAGAATGATGTGATTGACTTGACCCATTCCGTTAGCTTAGCACTTGATCGTTTAGTATGTTACTATTGCTTTCTTCATGACTTATACATGTTCCTATGACTATGAGATTATGCAACTCCCGTTTACCGGAGGAACACTTTGTGTGCTACCAAACGTCATAACGTAACTGGGTGATTATAAAGTTGCTCTACAGGTGTCTCCGAAGGTACGTGTTGGGTTGGCGTATTTCGAGATTAGAATTTGTCACTCCGATTGTCGGAGAGGTATCTCTGGGCCCACTCAGTAATGCACATCACTATAAGCCTTGCAAGCATTGTAACTAATGAGTTAGTTGCGGGATGATGTATTACGGAACGAGTAAAGAGACTTGCCGGTAACGAGATTGAACTAGGTATTGAGATACCGACGATCGAATGTCGGGCAAGTAACATACCGATGACAAAGGAAACAACGTATGTTGTTATGCGGTCTGACCGATAAAGATCTTCGTAGAATATGTAGGAGCCAATATGGGCATCCAGGTCCCGCTATTGGTTATTGACCAGAGAGGTGTCTCGGTCATGTCTACATAGTTCTCGAACCCGTAGGGTCCGCATGCTTAACGTTCGTTGACGATATAGTACTATGAGTTATGTATGTTGGTGACCGAATGTTGTTCGGAGTTTGGATGAGATCACGGATATGACGAGGAACTCCGGAATGGTCCGGAAGTAAAGATTGATATGTGGATAGTAGTGTTTGATATCCGGAAAGGTTCCGGAATCCATCGGAAGGGGTTCCGGATGTTTCCCGAAATGTTTGGGCACGAGAACACTTTATCTGGGCCAAAGGGGAAAGCCCACGAGGTTTTTGGAAAGCACAAAAGGAAGTTTTGCGGAGTCCAGGGGCCAGACGCCGGGAACCCTGGCGTCTGGCCCTGGAGTCCGAGAAGGACTCTTGCCTTTCGGGTGAAACCGACTTTGTGGAGGCTTTTACTCCAAGTTTCGACCCCAAGGCTCAACATATAAATAGAGGGGTAGGGCTAGCACCCAAGACACATCAAGAAACACCAAGCCGTGTGCCGGCAACCCCGTCTCCTCTAGTTTATCCTCCGTCATAGTTTTCGTAGTGCTTAGGCGAAGCCCCGCGAAGATTGTTCTTCACCAACACCGTCACCACGCCGTCGTGCTGCCGGAACTCATCTACTACTTCGCCCCTCTTGCTGGATCGAGAAGGCGAGGACGTCACCGAGCCGAACGTGTGCAGAACTCGGAGGTGCCGTGCTTTCGGTACTTGGATCGGTCGGATCGTGAAGACGTACGACTACATCAACCGCATTGATATAACGCTTCCGCTTTCGGTCTACGAGGGTACGTGGACACACTCTCCCCTCTCGTTGCTATGCATCACCATGATCCTGTGTGTGCGTAGGATTTTTTTTGAAATTACTACGTTCCCCAACACTCCACTCCTTTATATACGGAGGAGGAGGGCACCCCATAGACACACAAGTTGATCATTGATCTCTTAGCCGTGTGCGGTGCCCCCCTCCACCATAATCCACCTCGGTCATACCGTAGCGGTGCTTAGGCGGAGCCCTGCGTTGCTAACTTCATCATCACCGTCATCACGCCGTTGTGCTGACGGAACTCTCCCTCGAAGCTCTACTGGATCGTGAGTTCATGGGACGTCACCGAGCTGAACGTGTGCTGATCGCGGAGGTGCCGTACGTTTGGTACTAGGATCGGTCGATCGTGAAGACGTACGACTACATCAACCGCGTTGTCATAACGCTTCTGCTTACGGTCTACGAGGGTACGTGGACGACACTCTCCCCTCTCGTTGCTATGCATCACCATGATCTTGCGTGTGCGTCGGAATTTTTTTGAAATTACTACGTTCCCCAACAATCATTACACTTAACAATATCCTAAGATCCGGAAAACATGATCACCATCAACACTTGAGCTAGTCTCAGAGGCAATACTGGGAACCCTTAGCCATTTATCATTCCACACGTTCATATGAGTTTTCCATTGAATCGCATATTCGAGGATCATAGCAGTTATAACATGAAATATAAACTCTTAATCATGAACACAAAAATATAATAAGACAAATGTTATTGCCTCTAGGGCATATTCCAACATATCAGCGGCCCTAGAAAAGGAGATTGCAGACTTGGTGGCTTGCGGATTCGACTAGTATCTTAGCTGCTGGCTGGACCGTAGATATCACCTTGAGTCGCTTCTGTTGAACCTCCATCTCCAGGAGGAGGCATACTGGCAACAAAGGGGTAGGCGGAATTGGGTGTTGATGGGTGATGTGCTTACTACATATTTTTTTATGATCGCGAATGGCAGAAGGAGGAGATGCACTATATTTATCGTTTCTATCTATGGGGTCTTAGCGTCTGACCCCACGGCTATCCAACTTCATGTGTGTGACTTTTTCAAAGACCTCTTGGCCGCTCGGTCACCGTCGGGCTTTTCCATCCCCCTTCCCTTTGGCCACCTGAGTCGCAGATCTCGGTTGAGAATGCTGAGTTTATGCTGCCCCTTTCTTGTGATGAGATTGACGCGACAATTGACTCTTCTAAGTCAAATTCTGCTCTGGGCAAGATGGCTTTTCCATAACTTTCTTTAAGAAACTCTGGCTGCTTCTGAAACACTTAGTCTATGCCGGTATCCAAGGGTTCTGTCTTGGGACTATCGACATCTGTAGGCGCAACTGCACGGTTTCTACCCTGATTCCCAAGGTGAAGGGAGAAAACTCTATCCGGCAGTTCATGCCTATTGTCCTAATCAATAGTTTTGCTAAGTTTCCCGTCAAAGCTTTTGCTATTAAGTTCTCTTCGGTTACCCATCGTGTTGTGTCTCACTCTCAATCAGGTTTATTCTAGATGACATCCTTTCCCTCCACGAGAATGTTCATGACCTTAAGGCTAGAGGCACTAGAGCTGTTATTCTCAAACTAGATTTTGAGAAGGCACACGACTCTGTGAGTTGGCAATTTCTGCGATCGGTATTGCTGGCTAAAGGTTTTGACGGTGCCTATGTCCATCGTTTTATGAGTTTGGTTACTGCTGGCCACACTAAGGTGTCGCTTAATGGGACGGTGGGCCCTTACTTTGCCAACGGTCGTGGCCTTAGGCAGGGAGACCCTATATCTCCTCTTCTATTTAGTTTTATGGCTGATGCTTTGTCATGTATCCTCCCGAGGGTCGCTGATGCTGGTAACATTAAGGCAGTTGCCTCTCATCTAATTCCTTTAGGTATCTCTCCATGCTGATGACACTATTATAATTGTGGAACTGACACTATTATAATTGTGGAACTGGACGATCTTTGCCTGGCCAATTTGAAATTCATTGTCCTTTGCTTTGAGACTCTTTCCAGGCTAAAGATTAACTTCCTTAAAGGTGAAGTCATCGTAACGGGTGCCTCCGAGGCCGAGGGGGTGCGGGTGGCGCATCTTCTCAACTGTTCTTTGGGTTCTTTCCCCTTCAAATATCTTGGCATGCCCATCTCCCTATTTAAGCTTCTTGCAAACGATTTCAACCCCCTTGTTACCAAGGTTGGTAATCGGGTTATGCCTTGGAGAGGCAGATATAACACCTCGGCGAGCAAGGTGTGTCCTATCAATGCATGCTTCTCTTCTCTGCCTATGTTTCTGATGGGTTTCTACCGATGGAACTCACACTAGTAATGCTTTTTATTGGAACTCGGTGGAGGCGCTTATTTCGAAGCACGGCCACCTCCTTCTATCAGCATGATCATGCTCCTTCCTCTTAGTTATGCTCTTTCTGCTGCATGCTTCACTCCTTCACTTGTTGCCTTGGCTTCGCTTTAGGTAGTTGGCTTGTGTGCTGTGATCTCTTGTAATGCGTGCTAGTACTTGTGTTGGATTGTGCCCCTGTGTGGGCTTTTGAACTGCTCTCCGTTGATCTGTGATGTACTCTGTCGGTTGGCTTTGTTTATAATGTCGGGCTATCGCCTTTCGTCTGAAATAAAAGGAAGCTACTTACCAAGCTGCTTATGTAGGGCTTCACCTCCTCTAGACTGGTCGGTTTTCCTGGCAGAAGGTGATCCAAAGAAGCCTCTGATCTCAGCGTCTATAAGGCGGAGTTGTAACCCAGAGCTCTATAACACATTGATTTGCTGGGGCGAAAACAAAACAGAATTACCACAAACACATGAACAATTTTGTCTGTAAATTCTTGTCATAGCTGTAGACCAAAAATGTAGTCATGGTAACGTTTCAGGTTTTTGTCTAGCAAGTCTACCGCCATCGCTAACCTCTTTCCGCCGCCCCTCTCTCTTTACACGGTCCATAAAACGAATGAGAAATATGCAGGTATGTATGAATATATATCCTAGCTAGGCCGACTGGTGGACGACGAGCATGAGCAGACCACGGGGACGGAGGGGCTAGCAGCAAAAGGGACCTGGATGCCAGGCTAGCTAGGTGCTGCAATGGCATGGGATGGAGGCTGTTTTCTTCGTGCAGCAGAGGGACTTGGACGCCAAGCACCGCCGGTAGCCCAGCTCCATCACGAACTCATTCGCTGGAGCACCCACCGGCCTCTGGACCCTGCGCTTCGGCTTGCGGCTCAGCCACTGCTTGAGTAGGCCGTGCAGCGTCGTCGAAGGGCAGACCGGCTTGCCATGGCATAAGATCTCCACCTGCATTTCGCACAAGTATACATACAGGTGGTCAGGCCAAATAGCACATTCAACATTGTCCATGTGCAAACATACTTTCTCGGCTTACATGTGCGATAACAAGAAAAATGATATTAATTGGTGCAAATGAATCATACTATATATGCCACCATCCAAATCTACAAATGCAGCAAGGTGGTGGTTCCTTTCACGGGAAATCGGTGGGGGTGGTGGCCCGTTCATTATTTCTGAATAATAAAATCTACAATGCAGCAAACTGGAGATTTATTGATGATCTAATTCTAATGCTTGGAAGCTAGCACCTTGACAGGAGGCCCCAGACAACAATCAAAATCAAAGCACAAAGACATCTAAAATGCTCACCTTAACGTCACTTGCTAGCTCAAGTTTTTTCATAATGAGCTTCAGGATAGAGGAGACCTGCATAGTTCCATCTCTGAAACAAGAAGAAAAATCCATATTAAACAGAATGTATTAAATTCTTGGAATTGAGTTGCGTGTTAGCTGAATTCCTGGAAGGGATGAACGAAAAAAAGCATGCAGGATTTTCGAATGAAACATCCTCTCCAATGCTGATAAAAATTGTTAATCTAGACACTTCACCTTCATATTTTGAAATGAAGGAAATAACTCTTGCTGATACCATAGCACAGTTGCTACTAGTAGAAAACATAACATGAAAAGGGGCATCAGCGCACAGCGCCATCTAAAATTCTCAAGCTGGGAAAAAACCTTGAGCAATCTATGCTACAAATAAGAGGATACTAAGTGAAGTATGAGAGGCCTCTATCATTGTTGACAAAGAAACTTGAAGATTAATGGGGAACTCACTTAATTCTGTAGAAATTATTTTTTATCTGAGGCAGCCGTTTAGCTTCTGCCCTGCAAAACAGTTTTCATTTTGATGTGAGGACGCAAAAAACACGGTCCATCAGAATTAATACGAATATTGAATATGTTGCAATCTTACTGGTTCAGTGAAGTCACTAGTGAAAACCAGACTGGGGTAGTTATTCCATCATCCGAGTCTGCTTCTGGGCTTTCCCTCAGACTATCCTCTGTGGTTGTTTTGTTTTTCCGACTTTCCCCCAGATAACATAATGTTTGTGACTTCTTCGCGCTTGCCACGACTAAGCTCCGTAAGGGCTTATGAAGCTCTTCATTGTCAATCGTCTCGTGATTCTTTCCATCTTCAGAAATATCTGCACTATTCTGTTTTGGATGGAAGTGTACTCAGAATAAGCAAATGTTACAAGACAATTGGCATCAAACTTGCATATGAAATTATGTGCTGGTAATACTTTAGTAGTACCTTCTTTTTGTTTGCAGATGTTGGCACCTTGGTTGATTTTGGTGCTGAGGCCATCTCAGTCTTCTGATTATAGCCTTCCGATTTATTTGGCAATTTACCGACAGAAAACAAATGGGACATGAATTTCCTTCTTGCAGCTCTCTGTCCTGTCAGAGTAGGTTGTGTTGCCATCTTCTGGGTTTCAACCAAGGAAGAAATGGACCTCTCTTTTATCTTTGCTGGCAGTGTAGTACTTGGAGCCTCAGAAGCATCAACTTCTGCTTTAGGTGGAAACGCATGGTCCCTGATAGCCTGAATTTTTGGATCATCCCTTCAAACAAGGAAACAATCAATCATGTTAGGTAGCAGCATATAGTAGAGTACCTGAGTCGAGATCACAGGAAAAATAAGAATAAGTGGCTGGAATTCTAAGTTTTTGTTTCACAAAACAAGAATGTATGTATACATAGATAGTTTCTTCTATAGATACATTCTAAGCTTCTGCTTCACAAAAAAAAAAACAAGTTTGGTCTGGCTATTAGTGAGAGTTTGCACTTGTAATTACACTTGTATTGCATAACTCCGCTGGTGTACTTATACATAGACTTAAAGAAATTGAGAACTGACAAGTTGAAAAAACAATGTTGTAGATAACTATATAGACAACCTTGTTATTTTAACAATTACTTACCTGAGTTTCTCTTCAGGAGCAATCCCAAGAGCAGCGTTGCATACGGGGCAGGATTCGATCCCCTCCTCACCTATTTTCTTCAGGATACAATCCCGGCAAACTGCTTACAAAAAGGCGGTCACAAGAGGAACTCCACAGGCAGGCATGCAAGTTTCATGCAGAGATTTGAAAGAATCGAATTTTACATGCTTGGCAAATGAAAACAATATTATGAGTAAATTAGCTAGCTAGTAGCAACAATGCAACAAGACTAGATACTTGGCTTGCAACCAACCAGTCCAACAAGGAGTACCAACAACCGACACAGATTCCCGGCCGAGTCTTGGTGATCTTTGGAGCTTGGTTCCTTCTCTTGTAGAGTGTAGTGTTGTTGTGGTGCTGGTGTGATGTTTTTGTGTGCTGTTGTGGGTTTGTGTGCTCTCAGTCTGGGCTTTGTAATGTGTCTTCTTCTTCATACATGAAATGAAATGCAATGCCGTTGATTTTCGCCAAAAAAATGACCACGGCCGGCCAGCGCAGTGCAGAATGCCTGTTCAAACGGACACAACATTTCATGCCACCATCTACAAGCTCCCCCACCATCGTCTACAACCTCCCCAACCATTACCTAACACACACGAAGCTACTAGATAGAGTGCATCGACACCATACAGTTCCATTCACCCTGCGACAGGTGCCAAGGCTTTACAACTTTTGCTCCTAGCACCAAAAGGAAACTGGGACCGAATGTCCTTCCAAGAGGATGGCCCCGGCGGCCACCACGGGGAAGTCCAAAGTGCCGTGTCGTCGGGACATGGAAGACACCTGGAAACGCCAAAGGTTGGCTGCATTGTGGACTCTAAACTTCCAAAGAAGAGAGGTGGCGACATTAGACCGAGAGCACGAGAGCACGGCGTCGGCTCCGGATGGATTTCTGCGTGAGAGCACGGGCGAAGAAACTACCGCAGACCGAGAGCACGGCTAACAGGCCAGGTTAGACTGATGTTTGCTCGCGTATTTGTTTCCCCTCTCCTGTAACTCTAAACCCCATCTCCGCTGCCATGACTCCGCAGACGGCGACGTGCGTGTCCAATTCCGAGCGCCGTGTTGTATGTGGCCAACTGCGCGCGAGCTGGCAGTGGAGCTGGTCTACGTACGTACGATGACATCGGCGACAGCGGTGCGTCGTGCATCATCGTGTGCTTGCGCGAGCCCATCGCCAAGGACATTCGCTTGGTGGAGGCGGAGGAGGATGGCCGCGTCCCGTCTGTCTACTTGGTTTAGACGTTGTCCTATTGGAGAAAGATCGGCTGATTTCAACGATCGCGATTTCGCCTCGGACGCCTGCCCCTGCCTGTTAGCGTCGCGTCGCGCTCGGTGGCTGCGGCACGGGGTTTCTCCGGAGTAGCGCGCTCTGGCGCGCGCTACCGGAGAGGAAACGTCTCGGCCGCAAGGTGGCCGCAACGGCCAAACCGCGGCGCACGCAATCAAAAGACTCGACCGGGACGGCCAGATCGCAGCCCAGGCAATCAATCAAAAGGCTCGGCAATGACAGCGTCGCCTCCGGCTCTCTTCTGGATCAGATCACGAGGTCGCATCAAACGCCAACCAGGCAAGGACCGACCGAGAGACAGACAGACGGGACAGGGAGAGAAAGCAGACGCAGCGCGACGCGACGGCGACGGCAGACGGGACGGCAGCGCGACGGGAGGTCGCGAAGAAGACGGGGCGGCGGCGCAGGAAGGCCGCGGGGCGACAGAGCGTGCAGTGCAGACACGAAAGGGGGGAGGACGAAACGAAACCGTAGAGGCGGCGGGAGTGGGATAGAAGAGAGAACTCACATGTGTGGCCGCACTCGGCGAAGGCGCTGGCCTCCCGGAAGTATCCCTTGCAGAGCGGGCACGTCACGAACGCGGCGAGCGCCGCCCGCGGCACGCGAGATACGCCCGGCGCGCCCCCCATCTCTCCGCCGCCCGCAACCATGTCTGCCACCTTCTCCTCTCTCTAGGTCAATCCTCGATCGACGACCTCCTCGTCAGAACTCTGCGACCGGGAGGCGGAGAATCAGCAATAAACGGCGCGGGGCGGTGGAATCGAGGGCGTTGGTCGGTCGGGAGAAGGGAGAAGCGGCGGCTGAGCTCCGGCGAGTCGCGAAGTTTAGTGTTTTCCTATTCTGCTGTATTTTTTTGGGTGGATATATAGAAATATATAGAAGGCTAGCTGTGGGAGGGACGCGATAGAAATAGAAGGCTGTGGGGTGGGAGGGACCCAGCAGAATTTATAGGTCTAGGGTACTTTTCCTACAACGGTCTTGGTGCGATTTGTATTTTTGGAACCGTCTTCCTGTTTTGTCAAAAAATAAATTTTTTCCTGCTCAAAACCAGGCCATTAATTCCAGCTTTCATTGCTTCCATATCGTAGGTAAAGATTCATCTTTTGTGCGGATAAATATCAAATTCTTATTACAAAGCAAGATACGATAAAAAGAGAATCGGGTTCAGATGGGTCCGAGACCGTTGTGTAGGTGAAGTGCGCCGGAAACCGAGAAGTGAGTTTGGAAGAAAACCCTTGTGTACGTGAAGTACATGGGAAATGGGGGAGCAAGCCGGATGATACCGTTATGAATGAGAATTACGCGAGAAAGAGAGAAGTGAGTTCTGCAAGACCCTTGCACGTGTGAAATGCACCGGAAAAGAGAGGGACCTACTCGGATGAAACCGTTTTGTATGTGAATACTTTGGTTTATTTTTTGACAGGCGCGAGAAGTGCAAAACCAAGGAGACGGTAAAAAGAGAAGCGAGTTCAGATGGGACCGAGACCGTTGTGTTGGTGAAGTGCGCCCGAAAGTGGGAAGTGAGTTTGGAAGAAAACCTTTGTGTACGTGAAGTACGTGTGAAACAGGGGAGCAAGCCGGATGATATGCATGAGAATTACGCGGGAAAGAGAGAAGTGAGTTCCACGAGGCCGTTGCACGTGTGAAATACGCGGGAAAAGGGAGGAACCGACTTGGGTGAAACTGTTTTGTATGTGAATACTTTGGTTTATTTTCTAACAGGCGAGAGAAGCGCAAAACCCTGGAGACACCATGCTATTTATTGCACTTTAATCAGTTACCAAAAGTAGTTCCAAAATTTTAAAAAATTACATTATGTGACAGCTCATGACAACCCATTTCACTAATAATTACTTTATGATAATGATGATGAATATTTAATTGTGCGGGCAAATAATGATTTTTGAATACCATATTATGCACGAGTAAGTAGCGAATTAGGCAAAAAAAAGAAGTAAGTTCGGGCAAGACGATTGTGCATATGAAGCGTGTGCACGTGAAGTATGCCGGGAAAATGAGGGGATAGGCCAGGCAAGACCATTGTGTAGCTATGAGACACTACCAGTCAATTGTAATTAATGAATGGCAAATATAGATCCAAACATGCTTAAATCAGTACATCAGTGTGACTTTATACTAGTATATCTCTTCCCGACAAAGGCAGTACTCCCGGGGCGCCGCCCATCTCGCCGCCGATCTAAGAAAGAACCCAATGCACTGAAATTCCACTAATAACTAATATACAAAAAAGAAGAATAGATATAGGGTATCAAACCTATAGAGTTTTTGCTTCAAAGAAATAGAAATATCATCATATAGAGTCAGGGCGCCCGCCCACAACCACCTCCGCCACCTTCTCCTCGACGACCTCCTCGTCAGACCGCGGGGACTAGGAGGCGAAGAAACAGCGATAAACGGCGCCGGGCGATGGAACCGAGGGCGTTGGTCGGCCGGGAGATGGGAGAAGCGGCGGCGGAGCTCCGGCGAGTCACGAAGTTTAGTGTTTTCCTATTCTGCTGTATTTTTTTGGTGGATATATAGAAATATATAGAAGGCTAGCTAGCTGTGGGAAGGACGCGATAGAAATAGAAGGCTGTGGCGTGGGAGGGACCCAGGAGAAATTGCTACGTCTAGGATACTTTTCCTACAAAGATCTTTGGGCAATTTGTACTACTTGGAACCGTCTTGCTGTTTTTTCTAAAGATAATATTTTTCCTGCTCAAAACCAGGCCATTCCAGTTTTCATTGCTTCCATACCGTAGATAAAGATTCATCTTTTATGCGGATAAATATCAAATTCTTATTACAAAGCAAGACACGGTAAAAAGAGAATCGAGTTCAGATGGGACCAAGACTGTTGTGTAGTTGAAGTGCGTCGGAAAGTGGGAAGTGAGTTTCGAAGAAAACCTTTGTGTATGTGAAGTACGTGTGCAACGGAGGAGCAAGCCGACGACACCGTTATGCATGAGAATTACACTGGAAAGAGAGAAGTGAGTTCTGCGAGACAGTTGCACGTGTGAAATACGCGGGAAAAGAGAGGAACCGACTAGGATGAGAAGTGCAAAACCATGGAGACACCATGCTATTTATTGCACTTAATGAGTTACCAAAAATAGTTCCAACCTTTTAAAGCAATTACATTATGTGACAGCTCATGACAACCCATTTCACTAATAATTACATTATGATAATGATGATGAATAATTGCTTGTGGGGTAAATAATGACTTCTGAATACCATATTATGCACATTTAAGTACCTAATTAGGCAGAAAAGAGAGAAGTAAGTTCGTGCAAGACCATTGTGCATATGAAGCGTGTGTACGTGAAGTATGTCGGGAAAATGAGCGGATAGGTCAGGCAAGACCATTGTGTAGCTCCTAGTTAAAAACATCTATGTCACGTTGGTCGGCATAATTTTCATACACACTAAATGAAACAAATAATTAGAAAAGATAATATTCCACATCCGAATCATAGACAGGACGAGGACCGACGGGGGCGGATACCAAAACCATGGCACTATATAATAAAAAATAATAATAAAAGTAAGAAAATTATACAAGTATCTATCTAAATCATACAAGTAAGAATTTTTTTCTTTGAGAAAGAAGATAAGAACAAGAGGCTCACCACGGTGGTGCCGGCGACGAGATCGGCGCGGGCGATCGACGGCGGTGAGGACGGGGTCGGGACAGGACGGACCGCCAAACCTAGACAAATCTTGAGGAAAATGGAGTTTGGAAGTCGAGCTTGGAGAGGAGAAAGCTTAAGTGTGGCTCGGGCATTTCATCGAACACCTCATGTGCATGCATAGAAAGGAGAACAGAGCAGCGCATGCACACCTCCCACACGGCCAAAAAACAGAGGAGAGGGTGGGCAGGGGCGAGGGTATATATAGGCATCTCTTTAGTCCCGGTTGGTGGCTCGAACTGGGACAGAATAGTGACCTTTAGTCCCGGTTCCAGCCACCAACCGGAACTAAAGGTGTTGTGCCAGGAGCGAGGCCCATTGGTCCCGGTTCGTGTCTGGAACCGGGACCAATGGCCCCCGAGGCCCGGCCGGCGCCCTGGCCTCACGAACCGGGACTGATGCACCCTTTGGTCCTGGTTCGTAAGAGAATCGGGATTAATGCCCTTACCTGGCCTGGACCAAAACCCTGTTTTCTACCACGGGAGAGACATGGCCGAAACCTGCAGCTTTAGACAATGACCATCTCCTCCAAGTTGGCTGATCACACCAATACCTGCCGGAGAAGGTTTCATATTTTCCTCATTTGTCCAAGCCGCATCACAGAAGATTCGTTGACCTGCAATTAAAGATGTAGCTTGTGTGGCTATTGGCTGCCGTACTACAACAGTTGTTGAGCTTTGATCATGTCCCACCATCACATCCTCAATTTTTGGGCCCGGTAAGATCGCGTTCGCCACCGGGTATACCTGCGATGGTTGACAAAAATTTCTACCAAACACGGCATCATTTCGTGCTTTACAAAGGCACCACAAGAAAGTGAATACACTAGTTACGTTAATATATGGATGAGTAGAATCTAGTAAAACCTTAATCATTTGAAAGAAACTGAAGGATAGGGCATGGAGGAAAACGAAGGTGGGCCCACTCGCTAGAGAGATACTAGCAGGGGGGAGACATATTATTGACTGTGGCATCAGCCAAAGAGTTCTCCGGTGATATATGAAATCTATGTACTTTGTAAACCATCATGGCGGCTGACAACTGAACGATCACTTCCTCTCTACGAACTTGACAACCGCATCAGGGAAATCCAGATTAGTACGGTGACCTGGCTATTCACTACAACCTTAACCAGGTAACTCAAGATCCGGGACTGGGTCTAATGATGCCTATGTTGGATGGAAATAATGAGTGGATATTAGAGCAACTTTAACCGGTTAGAGGAGTGAAAATTCTGGTGATCGCATAGGCTCCAACCTAGTTTCGCATGTCGGCATGACCTACTGTGACACAGAACAAGAGGAATATCCTCAGTCAAATCCCTATTGTTTTCGGTCAATGTCGTAGACCGCCCGGAGAGGCCTAACCATGGCCCATTTGACCCGGAGATCATCCCCTTTGACTTTGTCCATTATAGGTTAGCATCAGATTAATAATTAAATGTTTCATAACGAAAACATATTTAAAATTGCTATCTAGTAATATAAGCATTAAACAAATAGACACGAGCATCCAATGCAAATAGTTAGATGATCAGAGAAAGGAACAATCTGTAAAGAGTAATTAGTTAAGATACTTCTACCTCTCTAAAAATGATTAAAAATTACCACATAGCTTATAGCTAGTGTATATCTACTGTGTAAATTTTCAGGATTTTATCACGCTCTAACTGTTCAGGACAATCCATACAACAATAGAAGTGCTGCTCGTCCCCGCACATCGAGCAGGCGGGCGGGAGTCCTGTGACTGCATGCGCTCCAACCTGGTCTGGAATGTCGACATAACCTGCCGTGACACTGAACAAGAGGAATATCCCCTGGTCAAACCCCTCTAGCATCTGGTCAATGTCGTAGAACACTCTGGCCCACGGATTGCCACGTCGTCCAAAACCACTCCAGGGAAGGCCCGGACACCACACCAGCCTATGTGGGGCCCGGATATATCAATGAGAGGGTGTTGTGATGTTTAAATACCTAGTGCGCAACCTAATGTGGCACCTGCCTCGCAAACCGGATAATCACGCAGGAAGGTTCATGACGTAGGGTACTAGTCCCCCCACATCAAGCAGGCGGGAGGGAGTCCTTTGATCGCATGTGCTGCCGTCTGGGCTGACATGTCGGCATGACCTGTTGTGACATAAAACAAGAGAAATATCCCTCGGCCAAAACCCTCTAGCATCCGGTCAACACCGTAGATTGCCAGGAGAGGCAATAGCCTGGCTCGTTTGACCCGGAGAACTACCCCTTTGAGTTTCTCCATTGCAGCTTAGCATCAGAGTAATAATTAAACATTTCATACTGAATAAATATTTAAAATTCATATCCAATAATATAAGCATTAAACAAACAGACATGAGCATCCAATGCAACTATAACAACAATTGGAGTAAAGAACAATCTTTTAGGTACATCTACATCTCTAAAAACTCTGAAAAATTACCACGTAGGTTATAGGCAGTATGTATCTACTGTTGATGGTGTCCTTGACTAGGGGGTACTTATCACGCCGACTCCTGACCAGGTGGATCGGGCCGAGGACCCCCATGGTGATTCACTCATGGGCCACTTCGGTCGGTCCATGACACATACAAGGAAGACTCCACAAGATTTGACGCACAAGACTAGGACTCTTCTAAATCCTGGGCCTCCGGTGCATTATATAAACTGAGGCCAGGCTAGTCAATAGAGAATCTTAGAATCATACACAACAATCTCGTGGTAGATCCCTATACTCTGTACTATTCCCCACATGAATACAATCAAAAGCAGGACATAGGGTATTATCTCTTCGAGAGAGCCCGAACCTGAGTAAAATCCTATGTCTATTTAACCATCGCTCCAAGACGCCTAGCCTAGGATCGCTACCCCGAGATATGCCAGATTTAGAACTGACATTGGTGGCCCGTGCAGGTCTCACTAGGTTGTCGACGCAATTCGATGAGCAAGTTCATCGTGTTGAAGTCAAGTCCCGTGCTGCAAGTATTTTTCAGTTTCCTTCAGTGAGCTAGCTCTGAATAATAAAATTGTACACTTGGTTCAGAAAGTAGTAGTTTCAGGCCAAGTTGTTTTTCTCTTGTAGTGCCAGAAACGTACTGTGTTTACGTTGCGGCAAGATTAGCGGATCAGCGAGTTTAGTGGTTGGCCACGATCTAATTGCGTGGGATGGCGCGTGATAGAAGGATCGTGGGCGATCTTATCGGGCAGTCTGTTGGGGATAGCTCTGTCTTCTGAATAAAAGAAAGAAGTCCAGAATAGACGCAGTTAAGGCGTCACAAAATCTCTCGCGTTCGTCTCTGTGTGTTCATCTCCTCCACCGTGGCCTAGTTGAGTGATTAGTCCAGCTATTGTGTGTATGATTCTGGTCTAAAAATCTGACAATTGGCATCAGAGCCTTAGGTTCTTTAGGGTTCTTGTGGTGTTTGGCGGTGGCTGCTGCAGCAGGAGGTGATTGGCGGCGGCGATGGGAGACACCTCTCCGTCGAAAGGCGATGGGAACAAGAGCGGGAGCGGTGGAAAGTACACGCCGCCAGCGGCCAGGAAGGCCGGCGCTAGCGACGCGGACGGCGGCGCTGTGGTGCTCGCTACCCCGTCGAGAGCCACGAATGTGCCCATTCAGTATCCAATGCTGACGGACACGAACTACTTGTGGGCTGTGAAGATGAAGGTGTTGATGAAGGCGTTGCGCGTCTGGTCGGCAATCGAGGGCTCCGGCGAGTTTGATCAGGCCACCGACGAGGGGGCGTTCGCTGCTCTGTCTCAATCAATTCCAGATCATGTTATGATGCAGGTTGCAGACTGCGACACCGCATAGGAGGCGTGGGAGCTGATTCGGTGCGCGCGCGTCGGCGAGGACCGCATGAAGAACGCTAAACTAGCTACTAAACAAGATTCTCATCAACTGCCCCCCTACGTGGCGCGCCAAAAGATGTCGGGGAAACGACACCTATGGGATCACAGGAATCCCTACTACGGTTGCGGGGGGCGGGGTTGTGAGAAGAGCAGGTTTAGAAGTCAGAACACAGTTCGTTTACCCAGGTTCGGGCCGCGGGGATGCGTAATACCCTAGTCCTGCTTTGGTGTGTATTTGAAGAGAGTTCTTGAGCTCTCGAACTAGCAATGGAGGCCTGCGTAGTTCCAAAGAGCCGAATCCCCCTCCCAGTACGCCACGGGCCTCCTTTTATAGTCGAAAGGGGGCTGCCACAGTGGCACACAGGAGGTGGAAAGGCCTACAGTACTGCGAGCTTATCGCCCGTATTATAGGACAAGACGCATTTAATGCATCGCTTGGTGTCCCTTCGCTTTATTGGGGACGAGAACGAGGCTCGTCCCGTCCGTCGCCGCTTCGCCTTGCTTCGACACGCGCCCAGGCCAGCGATGCATGTGGCGCCATGTAGGCAGGCAGGAAACGAGGTGGACGCGGTCCGGCTGGTAGGGTCTTCACAAAGATCTGCATGCCACCACAGCAAGTGCTTGCTGAGTTAGCTCAAAGCCGCTCGTCGCCACGCAGGTGCTTGCCCAGCTGGCTGGGCTGGCAGCAGCATGGAAACATGGTGGAAGGTCTTGGCAGGTGCGGGCCTGGCTGCGGCCCCATCCATGTCTCGACAAGGGTCTTGTCGGGGGCCCGGCAAAGGGCCTTGCCGTGGCGTCGTAGTTGTCCCCGGCAAGGATCTTGCCGGGGTCTTGTGCTTTCCTCAGCAAGGATCTCGCCGAGGGTCGTCGTCTTCTGGTCCTCATCTGATCTTGTGTATTTATGATCTTGACAAAGATCTGCATGCCACCAAGGAGGGTGCCTCCGAGCCCTTGTCCCAACGTGGTTGACTACGTTGGAAAGCCATGGGCTCAAGTGGTGGCGCGCTCTGCTGGTGTTGGGCGAGCTGCCCCGGCAAGGCTCTTGCCGGGGCCGCTGAGGCGCCTGGCAAGGGCCTTGCCCGGGGGAACCTGCTTTCGCCCGTCTGTCTTTGTGTTCTTGATCTGGCATTGCCTTGTTGGTTTTGTGCTCCGGCCCCCCTCCTCTCCTGCTAAGTGTGGCCGTGGTCGTGCTCTGACTGTCCCGTTGCACAAGTAAGGGGTCAAAGGATGGCCCCTACTTTTGTACACCGACAAAGTCTGTCCGAATCATGTTAGAAATTGCCACATTTGATGAAATCTGGAAATGGATGTCAAAACTGCATTCCTAATGGATTTCTTAAAGAAGAGTTGTATATGATACAACAAGAAGGTTTTGTCAATCCTAAAAGTGCTAACAAAGTGTGCAAGCTCCAGCGATCCATCAATGGACTGGTGCAAGCATCTCGGAGTTGGAATATATGCTTTTGATGAGTTTAATCAAAGCATATAGTTCTATACAGACTTGCGGTGAAGCCTGTATTTACAAGAAAGTGAGTGGGAGCACTACAACCTTTCTGATAAGTATATGTGAGTGACATATGTTGATCGGAAATGATGTAGAATTTTCTGGAAAGCATAAAGGAGTGTTTTGAAAGGAGTTTTTCAAAGAAAGACCTCGTGCAGCTACTTACATATAGAGCATCAGATCCATAGAGATAGATCAAGATGCTTGATAAGTTTTTTCAATGAGTACATACTTGATAAGATTTTGAAGTAGTTCAAAATAGAACAGTCAAAGAAGGATTCTTCTCTATGTTGCTAGGTGTGAAGTTGAGTGAGACTCAAAACCCGACCACGGCAGAAGATAG